>NW_012267257.1:2173535-2275151 GCF_000151885.1 Dipodomys ordii
GCCCCCGCGGCCGAGCGGCCCCTGCCCGAGGCCGGCTTCCTCGCGGCGCCCGCCCTCCGCACACGACTTTGCCCGGGAAGCTGGAGTTTTCCGCTCTCCCTTTGGAGCAGAACTCCAGGTACTATTAAAGAGCCATAACCAGAATGGCTCACTAAGTGCCCGGCGGCCCCGGTCATTTGGTTGTGATTAAATCTCGAAAGCGATGACCTCGGTCGCGGGGGGGATTTCTTAAAAGCACATTAGCCCTATAAAGCACACGGGACCAAACTACATTGCGACCTGGTCGGGTCCCGGGCAGGGCTGGGTTGGGAAGGGGACGAGGCATTGCTCTACGGGGCTTGATGGTGTTGCCCCGATCGCCACCCGGGTGGTGGTTGTGATTGTTGTCGCTTTAGGCCAGGCTTGATCTGAGAAGTTTAGGTGGGCAAAGTGTCAGCACAGTCCCGGGACGGGGCGGAACATTGTTGTCAGAATTGACTCGTGTGTATGTTTGTGGAGTTATGCAAGCACACGATGTTTTTGTTCCAGAAATTATATTTCCCCCCACCCCTACAGCTTGCCTCCTGTTTGTGGTCAAAGCTGACCGTCATTGACAGGAGCTGTGCTCGATCCTAAAAGCAATGACTGTGTTTCAGGTGTTAGGTTGAAAGGCTGGCCAGTGCTCTGCAGAGGTGGAGCGGAGGGGACGTTAGCCCCCCCCCCCCCCGTCATATTGCTGGACGCGTAGCACTAGGATTTCCACTGCAGATTCGGCCTGGCAGAGATTTGCCAGTGCCTTCTAGGAATTACACTTAAGGCTGTGCTGAGAAAGATGGAATACTTTCCGTGATCAAGAAAGGCTGGGCCGAGGACTGTTTCTGTGAGGCTACCTGTGTTGGGTTTGTTTACATGTCTACACGAATGCAGTGTTTCCCCAAAAGCTTCACAGCTTGAACTGGTGGGGGCCGGATGGTGACTGCGGTGGATGCTTGGCTTGGGGAATGGAGCCCAGCACAAAGTTTTGAGTTCCAGTTCGGTTTACTTGTTTGTTGGTGTCAGTAACTTCTGTCTTTGTGATCAGGAAATGATATCTACCTGCTAATAGTATAGTCAGTTACGGGAGCATTCTTTAAATACAGGGTACTCTCTAGGCTAAAAAGTGACTAGATGTGTCCAGAAGATTCCTTTCTCATTGAAGTGATTGATTCATTTGTTCTTTCTTCCTCTTGCAGTTTGCCCAAATTAAAAGCAAAGTTTGTGGCGGATAATTACCTATACTATTGGAAGCTAGTTTTGGATACTTGTTAATTCATGTGCTTCTGATCGGTTTGTTTACTGAGTTTTAAAATTGTACACATTGCATTACAGAACTGTCCTTGAGATGCCAAACCCACCAGAGCACTTGGTGAGAAGATTCTGAAAACTCTGGCTAATCACTCAGACTAGTCTCCAGTTAGACAAGTCTAAGGGTAGGTGGGTGGATATTTGTGGGCTCAAGATTACTCTAAAAACACATTAGTTTTCTTGCCAGTTTATTGATATCTTCGTTCCACAAACAGTGGGCCCCAATATAAACTTTGCTATTTTGTCTCATCTAACACCCTAGTTTTGCTTTAGTAATATAATCATTGTCCTATTACTTCTACCATGCTTTCAGAAATTCACAAGTACAGTGAAACAATCCCAATAAAAATAAATGAAAAAAAATCTTAAAGGAAATACTTCAGTTTTTTTTTTGGGGAGGAGGGGGAGGCATTGGTCATGGGGTGTGAACTCAGGACCTTGTCATTGTCTCTGAGCTCTTTTGCTCAAGTGTAGCACTGTACCACTTTGAGCCACAGTGCCACTTCCAATACTTCAGTTTTTGAGAGTGTGCAAGGAAACCCTCGTGAGCACTTTTTAGAAAGTGGACCTAAAAACAAACAAATACATAAATAAATACACAAATAAAAATTTTAAAGTTGGTTGCTGGTAGCTCATCCTAGTGACTGAGGAGGCTGAGACCTGAGGATCACAGTTCAAAGCCAGCCACAGCAGGAAATCCCATTGGAATTTTGTCTCTAATTAACCAGCAAAAAGTGGAGCCTTGGCTCAAGTGGTAGAATGCTAACCTTGAGTGAAACACCTGAGGGACAGTGAGAGACAGTGTCCAAACCCCAGTACCAGCACAAATAAATAAATAAAAAGTGAACTGGAGGAAGAAAATCCCCAAATCAAACTCAGCCCTCTGAAGGTTTTTTTAAAATTATATTTAATTTTTGCTTATCAACTTTCAGTAAAAGATGTACTATATTACTTCTGCTTTTCATATTCACTTGTTTGCTTCTTCATTATCCTGATATGGTGTTTAAAATCCTGTTTCTGAAAAATGCAGAATCAATTTCTTTGTGTCATGAATCTTTTAAAAGAAATCAGTTCTGGAGTTCTTTTTATTACCTTCCAGACCAAAAAAAAAAAAAAGTCTTTCTTTACCAGTTGGACTCCTGATTTTGCTGACTAGGCTGCAGTAAGTGCCCTTACCTTGAACTTGAGAAGAGTAATGGTGTTCTTGTGTTGCTGTTGGAAAGGAGAGCTGTGTGTATGTGTCTTTTGTCCATTGTTGTTTAGGTTCAATGCTAGCATCTAGCCCATTTATTTGGAGGAGAGGGGAAAGGTGAAAGAGAAAGGTAGAATTGCTATTTTTAACGGCTTTTGATAGCATTGAGATGGTCAAAGGGAACATAACTCTCTGATCTTTAAGGTGCACTTAAAATTCTCAGAGGTGACAGTCAAGGTGAAGGGCAGGTAATAATACCTTCTTAGTTAAGACAGGATTTTTATTGTCTTCGGTTCTGGGAAATAGTGGTAACTTGCAAATCCTAAATAATTACAGGTTATCACTCAGTGTGGTGCCTGACTTGGTTCCTGATGTGTAGTTAGGGCCTAGTATTTCTTTGAATGAGTTGAGGGGTGGAGTGAGGGACAGTTCTTTCCTCAGCTGCTTCTAAACAAAGACAAGATAATATCTGTTTGGATTAGGCTACTTTGTTCTGGGGAATGTAGAATGTATCTTTTACACTTTTAAGATGATCAAGATAGTCAGGTTGACAATTTTAATCTGAGAGTTTATTTTCCAGCTGATATGGAAAGTTACTTCAAGGCTACAACCGTTTCCCCTTTTTCTGGGGATACTTGGAGTTTACAGGCCATGTTCACACCTTCCAGGACTGTGGGTAAAGATTTATCTGTCATTCTAACAATCAATATCGGCGTTCTTTGCTGACAGGTAGAGCTAGCAAGACCTGTGTGGAGCTTTTTGAATAAAGAAGAAGAAAATATACTCAAGTTACAATGAAAGAGAAAAACACATTTCCCAGGTTTTTCTGGAGGTTGGACAAAATCAACTTCTAGATTTCTTCCAGTTCAAAATGTTCTTTTTCTTGTGACTTGTGGACATAAATGAGTCTGGATTTTACCTCTCCTATTCTGTGCTATCAAAACAACAGTAATAAAGCTGGTTACATTTCGTATAATGGCAGTGATGATATAATGAGATAGCACAGGGAAATTTATTTATAGACAGCATATTTCCTTTTAGATATGAATTGCTGATGTGTTGTGATTATGTGGCTGATACTGTCCTTTTTCATCCTGTGGAATGACTACTGCTGCTTAGTGGTAAGTGTTAGGCTGCCTTTGAAACTACTTTCAGGATATGGAAAGATTAGGAATGGTCATCACCAAGACTATCAATGATTATTTAATACCTATAAAAATAAAACCATACTCAAAAATATTATTTAACTTGTTCATCACATGTATGGGACTCTGACATTGTGAATGGCCTTGAAAGTCTTGGAGGATGAGTTATGACGGTCCAGGGATTGTAGGACTAGGAGGCATGTGACAAGACGGGCTTCCTTCCTTCCTTCCTTCCTTCCTTCCTTCCTTCCTTCCTTCCTTCCTTCCTTCTTTCCTTCTTTCCTTCCTTCCTTCCTTCCTTCTGTGCTGGTTCTGGGCTTGAACTCAGTGTGTGTGCACTGTCTTCTTGACATTTTTGCTCAAGCCACAGCTCCACTTCTGGCTTTTTGTTGGTTAATTGGAGATAAGAGTCTCACAGACTTCCCTGCTTGAGCTGGCTTTGCACTATAATCTTTAGATCTCAGCTTCTGAGTAGCTAGAATTATAGGTGTGAGCCATCAACGCCTAGCTTTACCTTTGCTTTCTAGTTTATTTTTCTTGTGTATATTTCTTTGCTTTTTTGCAAACTCAAGTGTAAAGGTAGACCTGTAAATATGTCAAAAATACTTGGTTCGTCTTAGAAGCTAATTGTGCATTGTATTTGTGTATTATGTTTATGGTTTAATAAAGTTCTTTTAGTGAGATCTCTTCTTCGTACTCACTGGTGACTTGGCCCAGCCCATTACTCACAGGCTGTATCTGCCATCATAAAATTTGTGTCACTGGGGAAGATCTAATGAGAGAACTGGATAGATCATCACAAATCCATCACCACTGACAAGACAAAAACCAGCTAAGCAACCAACTCAAAACCAAAACTCTTGGTGCAGTGCCAAGGGTGGAGTCCACAGGTACTAGATGGTTGCAAAAGAATCCTTTAAAAGCAGGAGCAAAGGCACATTTGTGATTTTGTATGTTCATTTTTCTGTGAACTAAACTGTGAACTTACTCGAGGTCTTAGCTTCCCTGCTCATGGTTACCACTGTACTACTTGAGCCATGCCTCCAGTCTGGCAGTTTGCATGTTAATTGAAGATAAAGGCTCTCCAGTTTTTCTGGCTGGCTATGAACTATCATTTTGCAGGTCTAAGCCTCTTGAGTCACTAGGAATATGGTTGTGAACCATTGGTGCCCAGCTTTGTGAACTGAAATTTTTTGTTGATTAAAAATAGTATGCTCTTTGCCAGGCACTGGTGGCTCATGTCTCTAATCCTACCTACTCTGGAGGCTGAGATCTGAGGATCAAGGTTCAAAGTCAGCCAGAGCAGGAAATTCTAAGAGGCTCTTATTTTCAATTAACCATTAAAAGGCTACAGTGGAGCTGTGGCTCAAATGGTAAAATGCTAACCTTGAGTAAAAAAATTCTGAGACAGTGCCCAGGTCCTGAGTTCATGCCCCAAGACCAACACCTCTCCCACCAAAAAAAAAAAAAAAAAAAAGCTTTTCAGCCTGGAAGACTATGAACAGGTCAAACTTTTTTCAGTCTTAATTTCAATGAATAATTCACATTCACATAATAATTCATGTTATGAACCTGATAAACAGAAATCTACCTCTGTGAAGTTCTCATAGCAAAAATAAATTTTTAAGAAAATCCATACCATTGGGGCTAGGAAGGTGGCTCAGTGGTAGAGTGCTTACCTCCCATGCATGAGGCCCTGGGTTCCATTCCTCAGCACCACATAAGCAGAAAAAGCCGGAAGTGGTGCTGTGGCTCAAGTGGTAGAGCGCTAGCCTACCTAGAGCTGAAGAGCTGAGGAACAGTGCCCAGGCCCAGAGCTCAAGCCCCACAACAAGTTAAAAAAAAAAAAAAGAAAACCCATACCATTAATAACAACACCTTTTACAAAGGTGTTAGGTCTACCTTATAAGTTTCTGTTGCTCTAGTCTTACAGTATGAGTCTGAGGAGAGACACATCATTCTTGCCTCTAGGCCTTGCCCTCTGATGGATGCTTAAGTTCCATATTGGTTGGTGTGTGGATAGAGGTACTAGAGGGGAGAGTTAAGACTGGGCATTATCATTTGGAGGGTGGGATGATCCTCAATATCCATGTGTTGGAGGCCTCTTCTTTTTTTAATGCCAGTCCTGGGGCTTGATCTCTAGGTCTGGGTGCTGTAGCTGGGCTCCTTTTGCACAAGGCTCCACCTCTGGATTTTTCTGTGATTAATTGGAGATAAAAGTTTCCCAGACATTCTTGCCCAGGGTGGCTTCCAACCCTCAGATCCCAGCCTCCTGAGTAGCTGGGATTAAAGGCATGAGCCACTGGTGCCCGGTGGAGACTTGCATCTTAACTGTGATAGTGGTATAGTGACGGTGGGACCTTTAAAGAAGTAAGCCTTGTTGGGAGGCCTTTAGGGCAATTAAGGGCATGCCCTCAGAAGGCACGTGGGACCTCAGCCTCTCTGGCTTCCTGGTGTTTTTCTATCCACATGTGATCTTCATCCCCCTGAGCTCCCCTCCACCAACCTGCTTTATACCACAAGGTTCTCTCAAGAGCCCTAGCTGATGTTGTATTGTGTCATTGAATCTCCAGAGCTATGAGCCAAATAAATTTCTTTCCTTTAGCCTGCCACAGGTACTTCTAAACTAGCTATCATCTGCGGATTACTTACCATGTTCAGACAGTCTAATAAGTCATGGCAATAAAACTGAGACCCAGGGAGGTTGTGTAATTCCTTCAAGTTTACAAAACTAAGCAAGAAGGTGAGCTGGCATTATGGTTTCTGCTTTCTATGGGACAGTCATTCTCTTTTGTGCTTTTTAACATACCAGGAAGCTGGTGTTAAAACGGTTAGCACTTACTTGGAATTTGTACAACATGCTTCATGAAAATGCATTTGTTCCGGTCTTTGAGGGTTTCATATCCACGGATTCAACTAACATTGAAAATATTGGATAATAGTTGTGCTGGTGCTGATCCATATAATTTTCTCTTATTTTTCTCTGAGCAATAGAGTATAACAACTCATTTTCCTGTGGGTGCGTATGCCATTGCTAGGGTTTGAACTCAGGGCCTAGCATTCTTTTTTTTTTTTTTTTTTGGGTCCAGTCATGGGGCCTGGACTCTGGGCCTGGGCGCTGTCCCTCAGCTGTTCAGCTCAAAGGCTAGTGCTCTACCACTTGAGCCACAGTGCCACTTCTGGCTTTTTTCTTTTTGCTTATGTGGTGCTCAGGAATCGAACCCAGGGCCTCATGCATGCAAGGCAAGCACTCTACTACTGAGCCACCTTCCCAGCCCAGGGCCTAGCATTCTTGCATGGCTTTTTCACTCAAGGCTGGCGCTCTACCACTTGAGCCATACCTCTACTTTTACTTTTTGTTGGTTAATTGGAAATAAGAATCAAACAGAGTTTTACTTTTCAGGCTGGCTTCAAACCATGATCTGCCTCCTGAGTTGTTAGGGATTACAGGTGTGAACCACCAGCACCTGGCCAGTATGATGGCTGTTTATATAGTATTTACATCCTGTTAGGTGTAAGAAATGTAGGGATGATAGGCTAGTTTGCTCATAGATTACATACCAATGCTCTGCCATGTCATATAAGATATTTTGGCGTCTGTGGATTTTGATCTAGTTGACTCCTGGAACCAATCCCCTGTTGGTACCAAGGAATAACGGTACTCCTTGTTTAGTAGATGGGTGCCGAATAATGCTTTATTCTGCATTATTTCAGGGCTGCAAGCAGGCTGACTGAAGTCCCTCCTTCTGAGGGACTCCCAAGTGGCCAGCCCAGAGAAGGCTGGCTGGAAGGTGAACTGTGTGTGTGCTGAGCGTCACATCCCACAATGCCCTAATTCTGGTCACTGAGGTGATCTTGTCTCTAATGTGCCATCAAGTGACCACGATGCATTTCTATGCGTCCTTGTTCCTGAACCTCTAGTGTCATTTTCAGGAGAATGTTCTTGCCTGACACAAGCACCAGTTCTTTTGGAAGAGGTTCCTGAGACGTAGGGTCTATTTTCTAAGTTTGCTATGCTTCCTCACCAGTGCTACTTCGGAAATGGGGGCTGTCTAAGAGACTAGGCCCCAAGCAGTCTCCTCATGGCATCCACTGTGAGGGATTTATTTATGGAGTTGAATGGAGAGAAGAAAAGATTTCACAAAAGATCTATTAACTGTATTGTAGATGAGAAATGGGAGTTTGCCCTGTTCACAAGTTCAGTTAATGATGCTGTATTCATCAGTTTTCTATTGCTATAAGGAGTAACAAAAAAGATAAAGAGGGGATTGTGGACCAGGGTTTATGCAGAGGGTTTAACTTATATCACTTAATTTGATCCTTCCACAGTTTTGTTCACCAGGTATTTTTGGCTCACAAAGGATTCAGTAACTTAGAAGAGAGGGAACTTGAGGCTCTGAAAGGCCTCAAGCTGAGCTGAGACTCTCCAGTTGAGGGTCATAGCTTTGTGTGTGTGTGTGTGTGTGTGTGTGTGTGTGTATTTGATATATTTTTTTTTAATTTAATTCTATTGTCAAGGTGATGTACAGAGGGGTTACAATGACAAACATAAGGTAATGGGTACATTTCTTGTGGAATATTGTTCCTACCTCCTTTTTCTTCCACTTTCCCCCCACCCACTCCTCCCATCCCAAGTTGAAAAGTTCATTTCCAACATTGTGTCTTGTAAGTATTGCGGTTGCATTGGTTCACACTTTGACCTTGGTTTCACCGTTTTGTTGTTCCCCTTCCCTCCCGGAAATCAGATAAATGTATATACAAGACACAGGGTACCAAAATCAAATTCTGTGACAACTGGGGATAAACTAAAGTGGAAAAGAAAAGAAAGAAAAAAAGAAAGAACTTTATGTACCGTGTGAGGGTCATAGCTTGGGTTTGAGTCTCACTTGTCTGATAACAAACCCTTGCTTTTACATCTGGGTTTTCTGAGAGGTCCTTGGCAACACAGAGATAGCATAGCTCCCACCAGGACCGGTGTGGGTTTGTGCCTGGAGGTGAGCAATCATACCCATTCTCCTTTACATTTTTCACAAGTGTTGACTTCCTGCCCTTAGCCTCACAGCCCAACATACCTGCATGCTTTTGAATGTAAGTGGCTATTTGAAAAGTTGAGTTTGCAGGGGACTGCTGCAGCCCTTATTAATCTAGAGAGGGATTCATGTGGGTTGTTTTGCTAACTGGATAGCTACCTCACTCACCTTGTTACTTTTGGAGAAGGGTGTGAAAATCTGAAATTTTTCTAGAAACCTCAGTGGCACAGAAGACCTGCACCTTTTCCAGTCAGCCTAGATATGGAGTCAGGTCCTACATGAAATACAGGTCTTTCAGGGTTTTATTTCTAATTATGAATTATTATATGCATGCAAAAAGGTACAGGAAGTAACAAACATATACCTCTTGTCATGATTCAAAAGATGTTAATGTTTTGCTATTTTAACTTCAAAACTGTTTTTTTTTTTTTCCCCCTTTAAGAAAAATGGTCCTTTAAGGCCACAATCAAAGCCTTCTGCTTGGTTTGTACTTTCCTCTCTTCTTATTAGTGGTCATAGCTGTTCCAAAGTCACTGGTTATTCTCTTGTGTGATTTTCACCATTAGGATATGTAAATGTATGTGTAAACTATGTTCAGCATTCGTATATGGTAAAGCAGTCTTACTGAAATTGCAACATACCACCTTTACCTTTATGTAATTCACATTTTTCCTTCCCTGTCAAGATATTTGAGATTAATAAATGTTGTTGCATGAAGGTTTAGATATCTATGTCGTGTGTCTGTTTTTGATATTGCCATTTCAGGGACATTTTGATATGTATCTTACCTGAATTTGGTGATGAGTTCACAGAAGGGACTGAGTGCTGATTTTGAGACCTGGATGCCTGTGTGAGTTGTTTTTTGCGCTAAATGGAAGCATATAATGGCATATTGGTACATGCATTTCAGCTTTTAATATGATTCATCAGTCTGTTTTATAGTTTTTAGTCATTCTCTAGTCATATCAACAGATGTACTGAATAGATATATGTACACATGCATCTAAATATTTTTTGTATAAGGACTAAGATTATTTTGATAATGTGTCTACTATTAAAGTAAAAGCTGAATGAAAAAAAATTGGGGAGTAGAATAAAGAGCAGTGGAGAAGCACTCTAGTATCCCATAGATAAAAAGTGAGCATGCAGTATTTTAGTGTCTGACCTTGTGGCCATGATGGGAATCAACAGGGCTTCATAATGAAGATTTTATGGGTCCTTATTTTATTTATTTGCTTTTTTGGTGCTAGTACTGGGACTTGAACTCAGGGCCTGAGCACTATACTTTAGCTTTTTCACTCAAGTCTGACACCCTACAATTTGAACAATAGCTCCACTTCTGGTTTTTTGGTGGTTAATAAGATATAGACTCTCATAGACTTTCCTGCCTATGCTGTCTTTGAACTGTGATCCTTAGATCTTACCCTCCTGGATAGCTAGGTTTACAGGTATAGCCACCTTTGCCTGGCTAGTGTATAAATCTTAACAAACTAATGTCCAAAGTGAAATTTCTTAATGGGAGATAGTTACATGTAGTTCCTCTAATTCTTTAGGGGTTGCTTTATGATCAATTCTAGAAGTAGAAAATTTGTTGGATCAAAATCAACCTGTATGTAAAAGCTTGATACTGATTAAATTACTTAATATTTGTAATGCACTTAGAGTAATGCTTGCACATAATCACTCATTGTTTATAATAAAGTTATGTAATGATGGTGATGGTGATGCTAATTAGTACTTATTGAAAGTCTCCTTTGTACTACATTCTGTGGGAAGTACTTAATAGGTATTCATCTGTCAGTCAGTCCTTTCCGCCACCCTGTCAGAGGTGGAGGAGGAGCTGCTACTTCCGTTTCACGGTTGGGAAGACCCAGGATCAAGAGTTGAGTAATCACCATTGATTGCCTAGTTGAAGGATTGGGCACAAGTCTGTAATCTTAATCTACATTTCAAGTCTGGGTTTCAAGTCATTCTCAGGTATCCCTGCTTGCTATCTGTGTGATACAAAGTTTTTCCTGAACCTCAGTCCTTGACAATGTGGAGAAATCAGGGGAGTGTTGCAAAGTGATTAAAAAAAAATAATGTGAAGAATTAACATATTGAAATTCTATGCTGTATGTGATTTCATTCAATCTGCTTATGGGATTCATCCAGTTTGTTGAATGAATTAGTAGTTTGTTTTCTTTAATTGCAACTTAATAGTCTATTTTATAAATTTGCTATTACTGATTTTACCTAATTATTTTGTTGGTAGGCATTGAGATTATTTCCAATTTGTTACATTTGGTGTGGAACTACTACAAACATCCTTTGATGTGTTTTGGTGGAAATTTGCTTCCACTGCTGTTGGATATAGGCCTGGAGTGGAATTTTGGGGTCATAGGGTGTGTGCCTATTTAGATTCACTAAATATTGTTAAACATTTCTCCAACATGATTGTACCAGTTAGGTTCCAACCAGGAGTGTGAGAGACCACAGACTATGTTCTTGCTGTCAGGTGTTTGATATCATCAGACACTTTGTACCATTCCATTCTGATGAGTGTGTACTCCAAACAAATTTGAAGTTGCCCAGAGCTGCTTCTAGTTATCTGGGCAGGAGAACAACATAGTAAAAAAGGATGATAAGGCAGACTTTTTTTTTAATCTGGCGAAAGGACTTAGTGTATTCTGAAATACCTACATGGTTATTATTCAGTTCTGTTTCACTTGAAGATTCTGACATGCTGCAGAAATTCTGTGGGAGTCATTTAACCTAATTCTGTTCCTGCCTTTGTCACTAAGGGAGAAGTGGGCAAACCATTAAGTATTATTGTCTTCTGTTTCTTTATAAGATGGGTTCATTGAATGATCATCTCAAATATCTCATTTATTTTGATTTTTTCCTCAGTTTTATTTTCTTGGAATAATTATCATTGTGTCTATTTTTCTAGTTTTTTTCTAATTGTATGGTTTCCATGATTATAGAGTTGCCTAAGTAAATTATGATTTATGCATTACCCACTCAATTTATAATCCTATTCTGGTTTTGCCTGGCAAGAGGGATATACAAGTGGATGAAATGTTGTGCTTTCCTTAAGTTAACAATACTCTGGCACAGTGAAAACTCATCTGTTGACTTTTGGAGTAACACAGTCTATCTAGAGGGAAATAAAAGTTACCAAAGAAGCATAGGAAACAAGAACTTAGTATAGACTTCAGGGCCAAGGGAAAGCCCCATTTTGAATAAGCAACATTGAAGTCTGGTAGCATTGGCTTAGTGACAGGCAAGGCCAAGGCCAGGAAGGTAACAGCTACACAGAAGGCAAGTAACCCTTGGGTTGGAGGTGAGTAACCTTACAACTTTAAGGGCTCTGTGTGACTGGGACAGGGTTTGGAGCAGTGGCTTGATTTTGAACATGAAGTCCAGCTACAGCCACATAGTAGAAATCTAAAAGTTTACCTGGAGTGACTTGGTCAGATTTGACTGTGATAGGGAGAAAGATGGGAAAGGGAGGACAGATTGGAATGAGATTAGTTGAGGATATGCTGTCTTGATCAAGGAATGAGATGATGCTATTCATAGCCAGAGAGGGACAGAAGGGATGTAGGAAAAATAGATGGGAGTTTAAAGACCACTTAAGAATTGCTAACATTTTGTCCTTGGGTAGAGAAGACAAGAACAAATCTGAGATCTAGTTGTCAGATTTGTGGTTTGAACATTATTTTGGTTATCTGTTACTCAGTAAGAAACCATCTTAAAACAGTGACTTCACACAGTGACACAGACTTATTTTACTCATGGATCTTTTGGTTGACTGGATTCAAGCAGCTGTTCTTGCTCAATTCCCTCATGAAGTTACCAGATGATGGTTGGGTTGACCTGAAGGCTTCTTCATACTCAAGTCTGGCATTTTGGCTAGAAACATCGCAACAACAACTGGGTGTTGGACAAATATGGTAGACATCTGAGAGCCTCTCTTTTTGTGTGTTCTTTCTATGTGGTGGCCTCAAGATAGTGATATTCTTAGTCAAGGATGAAGTCTTGCAGTGTTGTTGTCCTAAGAGAAGTATCTGTTCAGTTACAGAGGCAAGAGACAGACATTTCTTGGTGGGAAGGTGGTTGAAAAATCTATGGATATAATTTAATCCCATCAAAGGCATTAAGGTGACTTAGCAGGGTCATATACTATAATAGAAGAAAAGGCTGGGAGAGAATGTGAGGAGTTTGATTGTCAGAGTGACCAGGATTGAGCTGTTTGTGTAAAGTCCAAGCTGACACTTTAAGTAGGTAGATGGAAATGCAGTTTCAACACCTAGCAGTTATTGTTACTTTCTGTCTATGGTACCATTTCTTTTATTGGTATTTTTATGTGGAAGCAGCATTAAGTATTTTTTCAAACATTTTTCATTTACTATTCCACTCTAGAGATTAGGAAACTAAGGCTTGGAGAAATTCTGTACCTCGCCAAGGCATAATGGAGCCAGAATTTGAAGGTAAGTCTGGCTAATGTCTGGGCTCACTCACATTCCTATTCTCTTAGTTGAGGACAGAAGTCATGGTCACAAATTGGGTTGGATTGGACAGAGCGGGAGGGGAAGAACCCTAGGGAGCCCAGTGCCTCACTATTGGCACGTAGTGGGCTCGTAGTTTTGATGGGATCACCATGAGAAAAAGAACCTGAGAAGGAAGTAGGGAGAATGAGAACGAAAAGAATGATGAAAACTTGGAGTGTGTGGTCAAGCAGGCTGAGGAGAGGCTGTTTCTAGCAGGAAGAAGTGGTCCATTCAAGCAACACTGCCTAGAGATCATGGCAGATAATTCTGAGAAATGACCCCTGATTCATGTTAGTTGTAAACTTGGCCCGGTGAGGGCAGGTTGGAATGGGGGAAGTCTGCTCCAATTCATGTAAAACATTTTGCCATGAGAGAGCAGAAAGGGGCTAGAATTAGAGGGGGCAGGAAGATAGGAGGGAGGGTTCCTTTCTGAGAGACTGGAGATGATGAAATGCTATAGGACTGTGCAGGGCATGACTGAAATGTGGGGTAGGGGTTTGATCTGAGTAGGACTGAGTCAGAATGAAGAATAAGGGTGAGGATGATCAGGGAAGCAGGGGGTCGCTTGTATGTGGTGTTGAAGTCAACCCTGACTTAACAGTGATGCATGTTTAAATGGTTATGAGAATTTTTCTTCTACTCTTGTAGTTTGCAGTGGGTGACAGTTAACTGGTCCTGCAGTGAATTGATGGGTAGCTAGTGGGGTGAAAGAGTTTGGGACACTGGCAAGAAGACACTTGAAGTGATGAATAGCAAGCTGTGAAAGTGGAAAAGAAGGAGACACAAATAGAAGGCAGTGCGTACAGGTGGTTCTGATGAAACTCAACAGTTAGTTGTTTGAAAAATGCACTATGGTCAGACAACAGAGTGAATGGATTTATGAAGGTTGCAGGTGTAAACTTGTTGTTTCAGGGGAAGCTAGTAAGCCAGTAAGTAAGAGAGCAGGGATTTCGATTCAGGAAAGCTGGCTTCACTGCCCTCCTTTTTAACCAGTATTCCTTAGTTAATGAGACACCAGTGGCTGTGGCAGAGGGTTCCATCAGAGGGTTCAGAAACGCTATGGACTATCTGAGCTTGTCTGGTTGGAGAAGAGTAACTGTACAGTGTAATTTTTGCTCCATAGAATTTCACTTAGTGTTTCCCTGGTGGAGGCTGGGGAGAGGTCAGTCATGCTCCATGGAGAATCCCAGCTAAACACACACAGCTCATTGTCTTAACTCTTAAGACTGTTCTTTTCTGTTGAAAGGGCTTGGGCCTCAGAGAGTTCTAGTTCCTGAGGAATGGGTAGGCTGGACTTTCTCAAGGGACTTGGTTGCTGTCTGGATCTGCTACACAGCTGGGTCTCTTTTGACTTTAGGCTCCTGGGCTAGAGAATTAAGTTGAAACCAGTTGGGCTGGTAGCATTGAGTCCGGGAGCTGATGAAGATGTCCTTTCTGCTGTCATGAAAGCTGGCCACAGAGTTTGGGTCATGTAGACAGTCTGCCTAGGGCTGTTTTGTTGGAGCAGCCTTTATGGACATGTCTGGGACAAGAATATAATTTCCAAATGATTTGTTTCTAAAATGACCAGTGTGATCCTTAATGAAAATGATCAGTGAGTATAGTATTGCAGAAATATTTTTTGTACTTTTTTATTGTAAAAATGCTATACAGAGGGGTTATGGTTACATGAGCAAGGTAATGAGTACATTTCCTATTGAGCATTGTTGCCTCTTCCTTTGTTTTCCCCCTACCATCCCTTCCCTCCCACCTCCACAACTACACTCTCCCCCCTCGAAATTGTAAAGTTCATTTTCAACATAGTGTTTTGTACATCTCATTGTTACAATGGGTCAACCTATATCCTTATTTAAGCATTTTGTTTTTTTCCTTCCCCTCCCCAAGTTAGAGAAGTATATATATAAGAAACAGGGCACCGACATCAAATACAGTGAAAACAGGGGTTATACCATGGGGGAGGAACATACAAAGCAACAAAAAAATCACATGGTACATTATAAATATGTTAGGAACAATAGCAAGAAAGAAAAAAGATATTTGTATCCCTATCTTGGGGTTCATTTTGCTTAACATCATCAGCTTTTGGCCTTTTCTGCTTGTCCTACACATGTACTAGTAATTGCAAATAAGGGAAACCATGGGACCTGTGTTTCTTTGGACCTGGCTTACTTTGCTTAATACAATTTTCTCCAAATCTTTCCATTTCCTAACAATTGGGGCAATGCCATTCTTTCTGATGGAGGCATAGAATTCACACACACACGCACACACACACACACACACACACACACATTCTTTCTGATGGAGGCATAGAATTCACACACACACACACACATTCTTTCTGATGGAGGCATAGAATTCACACACACACACACACACACACACACACACACACACACACTGATCCATTCATTTACTATAGGGCATCTGGGTTGGTTCCATATCTTACCAAATAATGCTGCACTAAACATAGTTGTGCTGGTAGCCTTAGTATGGCCTTGTTTGTGATCCTTTGGGTAAATGCCCCAAAGTGGGATTGCTGGGTGTAGGGGAGCTCTATGTGGAGTCTTTTGAGGAACCTCCCTACTTCTTTCCAAAGTGGTTGAACAAGTTTACACTCCCACCAATAATGCAGTAGGGTTCCCTTGCAGAAATAATTTTTAGAGGGGACTTTATATTCTCCCCTACTCTCATTTAAACCTCTGCTTGTCTTTCACTAAAAAGCTGGCAAGAGTCTCCTTCCAAGGCTTCTCCTGTGGCTGCCTTAAACATTTAGGCCTTTGAGACACAGAAAAGAGGTACGTGGCCAAGGGCCATTGGTGCTTAGATCCAGTCTGCTTAGCCAAGGTTCCCATTGTAAATGGGCATAGAGGTGCCCAGTGGGTCAGTCAAAGCCCTACCTAGAGTCTCTGTTCCTATATCTGTTTCAGGATACCACTGAATGTCATAGGGCAGGGCAGGGTTATGATCCTCTTGGTGTTTCCTGAGTTTGACATAAAGGACACACAGTAGGTGCTAAGCTGGACCAAAATGCTGCCTGAGGAATGGTTAAAGACACTGAGTTTGGAGCCAGACTGCCCATGTTTGCATCTAGCTCCATCCCTCGTATGTTGTGTTGCTTCTGTGCCTCAGTTTCCTAATATGCAAAATGTGCATAGTAATGGTACCTCCTTCACAGAGATAACATATTTTGGTATACAGTAATTGTATTTACAGTGGTGATCCAATAAGATTTTATCTCCTATATTGTCAGCTGTTCACACAATACCAAAGTTGTCCAACAGGATGTTTCTTAGAATACATCCCTACAGTTGAATAATGCTCAACTCTATGCATGTGTAATTTAACAGTGCTATAAGTACTATGCAAACATTTACTCTTATCAAATTGTGCCTTTGTATATAAAACAAGGACATATGTAACTGTCATCACTAGGAAGATTCTGTTCAGTTTTTTTCCATACCAGCCTTTCAAAACACACTCTGCTTCCACCTACTAAGCAAAGTGTGGTGTAACTGGGTTAAAGATACTGCAGCTGCTTGTCGGTGTCTTAAGTGGCAGCTATTTCTGATTTATAGGGGTGAAAGGTTCTGGCATGGCACATGGTGGCCCACATTCATCCTCAGGCCAGTGCTGCCTACAGCTGTTAAGTAAGCTCTGGCACTGGCATGCCTCACTCTCATCCAAAGTAGGCAAGTTGTCTGAGGTCCTACTTTAGAATCGTATGATTGCTTGGAGCTTTCTGCTCCTCTTTTGTTGGAATCCAACTGTTTGAAAGTCAGCTTTTTGCTTTGGAGAACTTTCCTCCCTCAGATATAATTTACTGTCTGGCTCTTTTTTCTTAACTTTATGAACATTTCCTGAGAGGCAATATTGGAAAGAACACCTGGCTGATTTATTGGTGAATGCTGCTGTTCTTCATTTTGAATGTTTCCTGAATGTCCTTGGTTCTTGTTTCATGTTGCTGTGTTGATTGTAGAGAGGCTCTCATGATTATTAGATGATTCTCTCTCTTTGTTTCAGTACACGTAGAAATACTATACTTCTTTACTGGTAATTTTTTTTAGTGTAATGTAATTTTTCTCTTTTTTTAAAGGTGAATATTTTACAATGTGGGCTACTTAGAATCATTTGCTTACTTCTGGGTTTTCTTTGCATATTCTGGCTGGTTGAGGGCTGGGGGCTACAGACTCAGGTTGCATTCAGGATTGCTTTTTGAGCCTCAAGTATAGCCTCTTATTAGTTAGGTGGACACAGTCTGCCATTTTTCTGCAGCATGCAGGTGTAGGAAATACATTCTTATGCTTAGCATAAAGACATCTTTGTTTGGGGACAGTGCTTAGCTGTATAGGTCATCTTTGGAAATACCCATAAGCGAATATTTTCCATTTCTTGTCTGCTTTATATTTACTGTTTTATCACATAGTTAATGATATGAGATTAATAGTTTATATTGAATTATTTCATGTTGTAGACTTTGTTAAAATTCTTTTTGGCTCCAAAGCCCTTTGTTTCATACTCTTTTTTAGCTTAAATGCACATCAGCACAATGAAATGTTTTATTTTTGTTCTTGTTTTTTTTTTCTTTTGGTCTTGTTTGTTTAAGGGGGGCACAGAAATGGATGAAAGAGTGAAAAACTGCAACAGTGATACTTACTAGATACTTACTTGTTGAAAATGAACTACACAATTTGTGGGTGGAGATGGGAGGGGAAAACTTGGAGAGAACAAAGGAAGGGATGACATTGTCCGGAAAGACATGTACTTAGTACCCAACTTATGAAACTGTAACTCATCTGTACATCACCTTTATAATAACAATAAAAATATTAGAAAAGGTGGAATTATAGAATTGTGCAAGATATGATGCTTATCTTTAATTATTTCCTAAAGGTTATCTTAAGTAAACCAACATAAAGATCCATGATTATACAGAAATGATGGTGATAAAGAATCAAGAGAATTTATAAAACAGCTCATTGATGATTTGTTTCGTCCCTCATTTGCTTCAAGCTAGTTCTTTTTATTCCCAGATCTAGAGTTTATTCCTAAATCTAAGAGTTCAGCTGGGTATAGTGGTATGCACCTGTAATCCCAGCTACTCAGAAAGTGGAACTAGGAGAATTGCAGTGTGAGGTTGGCGTGGGCAAGAGCCTGAAATCCTATCGGCAAAACAAACTAGAAAAACAAAAGGGCTTGGGAGACAAGCACTCTACCAAGTGCAGGCCGATGAGTTCCATCTCCAGCTCCCCTGTCCTACAAAAATTTCATCTTTGATACAAAGATTATTTATTTCAGTTGCTTTCTGTATGGTGGCAGTTAGTACTGTTAAAACAATAGGAGTGCCAACAGTAAGATAAATATACTTCAAGGAGTGGGGTGTGGGGAAAGTGATCAAGACTAAGGAATTTTGTTTGGGTCCTTGATTTTACTTCTGGTGTAATTCCTTGCATGGTAATGAACTGCTAGGTTAAAAAAATTGCACTGAAGGATGGATATCAGATTCATTTTGGGAAAAGAAAAACCCTAATCCCCCTTCCTTTTATCCTCTGGTTCTTTCTATCTGACTTCTCACTCTCAGAAATAATTATTGAAGACTTAATATTTGGCAGGAATTCTAAATAAAATAGGCATAGTCTAGGTGGCTCCAGTATAAATGTGACCTTATTCAAACAATAACTAAAGCAAAAAGGTCTGGATCTTGACTTAAGAAGTTGAGTGCCTTCCTAGCAAGTCTGAAGCCCTAAGTTCAAACTCCAGTACTGCTAGGAGGGAAAGAAGAAGAAAGCCCCAAATTTCTTGATTAGTGTCATTTGCTTCTAGCAAGGATGAGATAGTGCGTGGCTGTTAGTATCATTGTGGAGTTAGGGGCCTCAGACACTGAAGCATGTTCCAAGGAAATTGGTTCTGAAGTTAGCTGAACACCAGAGGCAACCCAATAAGGTCTTGTCAGCCTGGTGGCTGTGGGTGGGACTGTAATTGCTGTCAAGATGCTCTCAGGCTGTCTTTAGCAGGGGATGTTAAGACCTAACTTGTGAAAAGTTGCTCTGGCTGCTTTGTGGGCAGTGAATTAGGACCAAGAGGATACCAGGGGATCTGTTGGGGAAGATTGTCCTTGTCTAGGAGTAGTTGTGGGTGGCATTGCTCAGGAATTGAGAGAATCTCTTTGCTAAGCCTTGATGTTTGTTGATACGATCCAATAGGATTAGTAGGCTTTTTATATCCAAAGACCAACTCGAAGTTCAACTTGAGTACCTTTTGCAAGGTCGGTTTCCATTGGCCACTGAAATATTTTGAGGACTTAATATAGATAGACCTCAAGGAAGAGACTTGAAATGATTAAGTTCAAGGAACGAACCCCTAATTGACAATGCTTAGGATTTTAGAAGGGCAGTGTTGAAATTTGGTAATTATAGCAAAAAGGAGGTGAGGGGAAAGGAATGGAAAATGAGTCTGTATTTTGGAGAATTAATGTTACTTCTAATAATCTAGTGAGCAATGTATAACAAACTATTATAAAAATGACACAAAATATTAACATTGAGAATTTAAATATTGAGTAATCATTGAATGACAAATTCTTATATAATATAGATTCAAAAACATCTTCAGTCTAAACAGAGGCCATTGCCTATCTGGATAATGCCATGAGGTCTGGCTAGGGATGAGTGGTGCTCCCTCTCTCTCTCTTTCTCTCTCTCTCTGGTGTCAAGTGCTGGCCCTGTTGGCAGCATACCGGGTGCCACGCCCTCAGCTTCTGTTTCCTCCTTTGGGGGAACCTCCCAAGTACTCAATTGTGGTGATAGGATGTGCACTTGAGAGGTCACTGATGTCAATCCTGCAGTGTAGAGTGTAGATGACATTGGGAGAAAATACCAGAATCTGAAACAAGGATGAGACGGGGCATCCAGAGCAGCTGAGAGACCCCTGTGGCCTCCCAGGCCTCTTTGTGTAGGTGCTGGGCAGAATTAGCATGGCTAGAGCATAATGCAATCTATGCCTGGAACATAATGCAATCTAATAAACACAAATTAGATCGTATTGAGTTCCTTTTTTTTCTTTACATATTCTTTAAAAACTTTTTTATTGCTATTATAAGGTGATGTACACTGGTTACAGTTACTTAAGTCAGGTGAAGAGTACATTTCTTTTTGGACCCCTTGTCACCCCTTCCCTCACACTCTCCTAGTTCTTCCCTCCCATCCCTTCCCACAAGTAATATAGTTCACTTTTGAGTTCCTTTTTATAGCTTCTTGAATTCTCATCATGCCCTGTGAAGTAGGTAATGCTACTGATCTCATGTTACGAGTGCCTGGAGAAGATGGAGAGGGGTGAATGATTAGCCCAAGTCCTCCAAACAGTAAGTTGCATGGCTAGGAGTAGATGCTAAGAAGTCTGACCCCCAAATCTATCTTGATGCATGCTTCTCAATCCTTACTTGTGGCTGCCCAAGAGAGTGCTCGAGGCTCTGACTTCTCGGGGTAAAACACAAACCTAGTGTATATTGGAAATTTTGGAAAGATAGCCATTGAAGGCTTCTCTTACATCCTTTTAAAAAATGTTCATAGTATTATTATTAGAAGGACCACATCTTCTCTCAAAAATAGCAATTCCAAGATATACCCTTTTCTCTATAGTCTGTTCTTTTGTTTTTCTCTTTAGTACTTGTGACCATCTAATTGGTTTTTATGTTGTGTCACACTGGAATGGAGGCCCCATGACAACAGAGACCTTATTCTTTGTCTAGACTCCAGTATATGGGACCGTGCCTGGCAATACATTCAATACATACATACATACATACATATATATACACACACACACACACACACACACACATATATATATATATATGCATACATACATTCTTATACACACAGTTTAGTGAACGGTATTAAAGCCAAATCCATCTGTGCTTTCATCTTGAATCATCTAGAGGATCCACTCCATCCTACACTTGGGCAATAAACTATCCCAGGGGTCATCAGTGGTCTAGTGGGTTACAAGGTAAGGCAGTGCTCTTCTAGTTGTTATCATGTATGGAAATCTCTTGCATAATACTAATGAGCAAGATATTTTACTGCCTTTAAAAGATAGGTTGCAAGTCTCCCAGAATCTCATGTGTTTACAAACATCTGTTTCCTTTCTCAAGTCAGAATCAGGTAAGTTCCTTGTGGGCACCAGCCAAATATTGATTAAGAGAAGATGGAAAGTCATCCTCTTCCTACTGGATTCCATTGTGATTGTTGCTGGCTTATGGACCAATGACCTGCTAGTGTAATCCTGTGCCCTGTTGTAGGTATTTGTGTATGGGAAAAGGATCAGGGTTTTTGTGAAAGTGTTGTTATTGGTAAGTAACTGGTAAAGTATCAGCATAGACTATTTAATTGGCCTTAGTAGTCATAGTATTTGTTGAATTGTAAAACTCATGTCAGCTGACTTTACTTCCTTTGATTTTGTTTGTATTCACTTTCTCTGATGATTAAGAATATGGCTTTCACGTCCCAAAGACTGGGGTTAAATTTTTGATTCTGTCCCATACTAGCTGCTGTTTTCCTATATAGGGTTACTGTAGCCCCTATATAGAAAAACCTGCCACTTCCTTTAACTGACTTTAAGGACTGTCCTTCTTATTGACATGCCATTGTTGAATTTAATTCTCTCATTCACTGTACTACTTAGGAATGATGTTTTGTATTCTCTCTACCTCACTTTGTACTCCTAACTGCATCATTCATTCTCTTGTTCAACTCAAATTGAGGAGGGGGGAGGGAAAGAGAGAGAGAGAGACAGACAGACAGACAGACAGACAGACAGACTGAGAGTGTGGCCCTACCTTGCTTTCCCTACTAGGTCTCATCATGATTGTTACCAGCTAAGGGACAGGTGATCTGTTAGTCTCGTCTCATGTGGTGTCTTGTTTGCTGTCCTTTTCTTCTGACAGAGGTAGCAAGAGAACAGACACTGACCCACAGTCTCCATAATCATCAAGAGAAATTCCCTTGCTAGGAAGAAAGAAGCAAATTTGGAAATAAAGGTACTTCATGATCTGAATAGATTGCAGGGAGAATTTGACAGCAGTGACCAGTAACTGATGCTAGCTTGAAAAGTGATAATTCAGGAGGAAAAGGAGGTACTGAGGGCATATCCAGCTACCTCCAAATGCTTGCTCAGCCAGTGATGTTTCCTCTTCTTCTGCACCCACTTTCACCTGGCTAACTCTCTATTTTTTAAGGCTCAACTCAGGAGGTGCTTCTCTTCTAGAAAGACTGTTGTGACATCCCTAACTATGGATTGGGAAGTTCTCTGTTTTCTGGAAAGAGTTTTTGCGTATCTCTTACGGTGTTGAAATTGTTTCCAGTGCCCTGTCCATCACAGGAGTGGGAAGTCACTGATCTGTCCTGAGCTGCAAGAGCCTTCTGGCAGAATTTGGTCTTATTTATCTTTATATACTTAATATTTGCATAAAAGATCCTATCACATAAAGTGCTTGATAGTTATTTTTTCCCTTGATTTCTTTTGGGTTGAACTTTCTAATCCACAATGTCTGGTAGAAAGTGAAGGTATAAATCCTCCAATGCAAATTCTACATATTATTTTAATTATACTAAATTAAAAGAGATTTCTTTCTGTCTCTTCCATATGTTTTAATCCAAGTTTTCAGAAAGAGAACTATGTTTACCTTTAGCATTTGGGCCCTAATATGTTTTTCTTGGTACAGCATATGTGGTTTTTAGTAATGTTTTACAGATTGTTCAAAATTTTTTTTCTGATATGATTTGTGCTTTTTTTTTGGTGTCAGATGTGGGTCTTGAACTCTGGGCTTGGGCGCTGTCCATCAGCTCTTCAGCTCAAGGCTAGTGCTCTACCACTTTGAGTCACAGCACCGCTTCTGTTATTCCGGTGGATAATTGGAGATAAGAGTTTTACAGATGTTCTTGCCCATGCTGGCTTTGAACTATGATCCTCAGATCTCAGTCTCCTGAGTAGCGAGGATTAATGTGAGCCACTAGTCTCAGGCTTGATTTGCTCTTTTATTTGCTTATTTTGCTGATTTTTCAGATCTACAGTTATTCTTGTTAGATGGCCTTTCAAATCTTTGTGATTGAATCTCACCAAGGGATCATAGGCTAGGATGATTGTTTAGAATTCCTTTGTAATTCTGGTGTAGATTGCTTATAAGGTACAGGTGCTTTTGGGATGCTGGTGAACCTGGTATAGCGAAAGACACATCTTTGAAAAAATGTCCAGAAGCTAATTAGTTTGGCTTTTTCACACATGTGAAAGTTTCATTTCAGGTTGATTATCATCATCCTAGTCTAAAGAGGCAATGAAATAAATGTTGGGCCAAAGCTTCCACATATTGTTAACAAAACCTCATTTTATTTTGTAATGAGTTTTTTTTAAGTTACTTATTTCCCATGTGAGAAAAATAGCTTCTGTGTCTGCTAAACTTTTTTTTTTTAATTTAAATAATGCTCTGTTAACATTTGCAGCAACAGCATTGACAGAAGGTCGGACTAGTTCTGAAGTAGGTGGCATTCACAAGCACTTACTTCCAGTCTGGAGGAGTGAGTGAATTATAATGACAGACTCGTCCTTTACTCACAGAGGATGCCACCCACATGGCACTTGGAAGCTGGAAGTGGGTCTTCACTTGCCAATGCCCTAAGACCTGTAGGTGTACTCTTCAACCTGTTGAGCAGGGATGCTGCTGAGAGAAAGTACTTGCTTTTGCCCCCACCTTGCTTGGAAATAGATGATCCATCAAGGACATCAAGGACATGTTGTTTTGTCATTCCCCATCCTCTTCCTTGTTTACCAGTTTTTCCATGTTACTTCTAGGATGTGCCACTTGGTCTGAGGAAGCCTGTTCAGGAGTAAAGAGGTATTTGTAAAGATTAAAGGTTAGAGAGAAAGACGAGAAGGAGATAAAGAACAAAAAAAAAATCAGAAAATAAGTTGAGGGTTTCAGGGTAATGATTTAGGCAATTTGGGTAGCAGCACTTGAAAAGGAAAGAGTAAAAAGTAGATTTTTACTAACTAAAGAATAAGCATTTGTTCCCATTTAAAGGTAAATCCTTTTGAAAAGAGTTCTACTGTTTTGACAAATACTACAACCCTTTCTTGTGTCCCTGGGGACACAACTTTTTTAAAATGAAGGATGTGCTGTCTGATTTGGATTGAGTTAGGCTGAGAGAGGCACAGAACAATCTCTAAACAAGTCAGGTTTCTTTCGAGTTCATGCTCAACGTCCCTGTGGAAGAGGAGGTCATGGCCGCTCCACCATTTCCATAGCCCAGCACTCTCTTCATGCTTCACTTAGCTTGTCCACCATTCATTCCTGTATTCCCTCACAGGAATGCTGCCAGAGCTGGCCTAAGTCTCAATTACAGAGAAGAGCAAAAAGGACTGTTCTTTAAATATTCTTCACTATGTCTCAATCTCTGGGAACTCTGTCACTTCACATCTAGCTCCAAGGAAGCCTGACTGGAGAATGGTCTTTTACTCTAGGTAGCATGAAAGGACATAGTTATTTTTTATTTGGGAGAAGATCATTTTTCCTAGCTTACTGAGAGAGTTGTTAAATAATTCACTGGTGTGCCATAGAAATTAACATGGGGGGCTGGGAAGGTGGCTCAGTGGTAGAGCACTTGCCTTGCATGCCTTAGTCCCTGGGTTCTATTCCTCAGCACCACATAAAGAAAAAAGCCGGAAGTGGCACTGTGGCTCAAGTGGTAGAGCGTTAGCCTTGAGCTGAAGAACTCAGGGACAGCGCCCAGGCCCAGAGTTCAGGCCCCATGACCGGACACCCCCCCCCAAAAAAAAGAAATTAACATGGGTAATTTCCAAAGGCAGATGGGAAGAGTAGATAGATATTGGCTATCGTCAAGGGTATTTTTAGTCTGGAGCTCAGAGGACAGCAGTGGCATTTCCTTAGGGTATTTTCAGTCATGTATTTCATTCAAAATAAGGAAACTCAGTAGTGTTACAATATTGATACCTTAGTAACACAAGTGATTGCTAATAGTAAATTATCAGTTACTTCTTTTGAACAATAGCACCAGTGAATGTATGGATTCTTTTTAAAGCAATTTTTTTTTTCTTGGTGCCAGTACTAGGGCTTGAACTCAGGTCCAGGCTCTGTCCCTGAGCTTTTTTTGCCCATGGTTAGAGCTCTACCTTTTGAGCCACAGCCCTCTTCTGGCATTTTAGTGGTTAATTGGAGACTAGTTTCTCATGGACTTTCCTGCCTAGGTTGACTTTGAACTTTGATCCTCAAATCTCAGCCTCCTGAGTAGCTAGGATTACAGGTGTGAGCCACCAGTGTCTGGCTAAGTATGTTTTTAAAGTTTAACTGAGTATAAGAACTTAGTCCAGGCTGGGAAGGTGGCTCAGTGGTAGAGCGCTTGCTTTGCATGCCTGAGGTCCTGGGTTTGATTCCTCAGCGCCACATAAGCAAAAAGAAAAAAGCCGGAAGTGGCGCTGTGGCTCAAGTGGTGAGCGCTAGCCTTGAGCTGAAGAGCTGAGGGACAGGGCTCAGGCCCAGAGTTCAGGTCCCACGACCGGACCCAAAAAAAATTAAAAAAAAAAGAAAAAAAGAAAAAAAAAGAACTTAGTCCAACAAGTTATCATTTAAGTTTTTCTTTCCATTGCTGTTAATTTCATTTTGAATATCCATGCATTATACCCAAGTCTTTTCTTTACCTATTTATTTTAATCACACTGAGTTTAATTATTATCCGAAGAGACAGAGTCTTTGATAGTCTGATATAACTTGTTTGGCTTTGGAAAAGAATATATTTTTTGAAGCCATTTGTCTACCATGGGAATTCCAGGATTGTGTATCTCTGCTTCCTTGGCATAGCAGATAAAACCATTATTGCTAAGATTTGTTGATTATAAACTTAGCAGAGAGGCTTGACATTAAACTATAGCACAGTGTTAGACTATATAAAGTTATGGACATTTTCATGTACCAATTTAAAGTACTAAAAATACTACACAATTTAAAGGAAAATAACCCACTACTGGTATAGAATGCATGGCTTGTGAGCCAGCAAGAGTTTTAGGAATTTGAACTTAAATTGTGACGAGAAGTTGTAAATTCAAAGTTGAGTACTGTCATTGATCTCTTGGAGCCAGCACACTCAGTCTTTCCTTTAAACATAGCCCACTCAAAACTCTCTGCATATAACTATGACTTCAGTGATTTTTATTATGCTTTTTATAATGCTTTTCTATTCATCATAAAGATTAAAGACATTTATGATCTAATAATAACTGAACTAAAAAGTGCTTGTAAAACTATATCAAAGACATTATTATTAAAAATTGGATTTAGAATAAGATTTAAAATGAAATTAAACCATTATATTGTTCAACATACATTGTTTAGCTGTAGCATTGTTATGGTTTATCGTTGTCTTATAAAAGCTTCTCTCTCAAGTTTGTATTGCTATAAATCTTAACAATCATGGTTTTGTCCTGTGTCTGAGAAGCAGTGATAAGATCCTGAGATTTCTATGGTAGCCTCAATGGCTTTAAAAGACTCATTCTTTAAATGATTGTATTGTAATATGATGTATCTCCTTAAAACCCCATGACAAAGCAGTATGTTTCATACTTTATTATTCCTGCTTTATTTGAACTAGTTTAGAAAGAACAGATAGAAGGAAAAAAAATATCAGGCCACCTGCTCATAAAGTTAATGTCAGAATCTAGCAGATTTTCTTTAAGAGGGGCGATAAGAGAAAGGAATGAAGCCAGTTCTTTGCTACAAACATTTAGTTGTAATCTCATATTTTAATCTTATAGAGAATATCTAACTCTATCCAGATCTCATTTGCTGTTTGTAGAATTGGCATTCACACGATAAGCAATGTATATTTTCATGGTCCCAAATGTCACAAAACCTTAAATGAAGAACCAAGTGTTTGCGAGCATGTGGAGCAAAGGGAATCATCCCCCAGTGCTGATGGGAGCATGAATTTATGCAAACACTGTAGAAAACAATAAAGCTGAACATGAGTGACTAATTCGAATGACTACTTCCATTACTAGGTATACACTTTAAAGAAATTGTATAATTACAAAACCTCTATAGGGAATGTTCTTAGTAGAAGTATTTATAGAAGCAAAATGCCACAAATAACACAAATACCCATAGAGTGTTGTAAGGTAGATCATCCCAGAAGCCATATTTTAAAATATTGGAGTATTTATTATACAGTTACCAGTCTGTAGGCCACCAGTTGTTACAAAGGCCTGCAGCATGCAAATACACATAACCCAGCTAGGAAACATGCTAAAGAGGAAAGAAATAAGAAGAATACCAACAAGCCAATTCAGCTCCAATAGAGAGCTGAATTGGGACTCCATGATGACTGGAAATGAGCCAGGAGACAGGACATAGGACATGATTATGGAGACACATGTGGCATGGAGTCCGGCGGCTAGGCTGATCTGGGCCTAAATAGGACAGCAGTGCAGGGAGCAGATCCTCAAGAAATTCCCAGTTCCAGGCACTAGACTGACAGATTCAGTAACCTATCAGCCAAGTGCCTGTCCCTGCCTCCGGGGGTCTGGGCATGCCCATTACCTGGGAGGCAGGTGATGGGGGGGTGTAATTGAGGGGGGGGTAAGCGGGGGAGAGATTTCCTTCCCCCAGCTTGAAGACAAGATGCCAGACCCTACCATGCACCATGTGGCCAATATAGTACCGGACAGACCTGGCCTCCTTACTTCAAGAGCAGCAAAAATAAACTAAAGAGATTGTATAAAACATAACCTATAACAAAACACTGTGGCTATAGCTCACAAACATAATGGTGAATGAAAGAAATCACAAGAAAATTCACGGAGTGAAATAAATAGAATACAACTCCATTTCCATAAAGGTTGAACACAACAAAACTAAGCAGTATATACTGTATATAGCAGCAAAAGTTTAGCAGGTGGTTGTCTCAAGACAGCAGTTCTCAACCGGGTGCCTGCTCTCCAGAGGATAGAATAGATAGGTAACATGGCAGTGTCACAACCATGGATGAGATAGTGGTAGGCTACTAGCATCTGGTAGGTTGCAACCAAGGATGTTACCAAGCATCTAACAGTATACTTGTTAAGCACTTGAGAGAGAATGATCTGATTAAAATGTCAATAGTGAGGGATTAAGAAACTATTCTAGAGAAGTGGAGGGAAGGAAAAATGCTTGAAAAATTAATGTCCTGCCTCTTAATCACGATGATCTTTGCACAATTTACTTTGTGTTATTCTGTAAACATCTGCTTTGTATTTCATCTTAAAACAAAAAAAAATTTGGAAAGACGTGTATTTCTTATTTTTATAAATTTCTTTCACAAGAGTCTATTCATTGATTCAGTGTCTGATTCCATTTGTACCTTCAGAAACATGGGGCTGTATCTCTGTGATTGCCTACTATAGGAATAGTCACAGGACTATTTTTATCTTAAGATCTAGTGGCAAAATATCCTGGCCTTTTCTCTTTGAAAGGTCCAAAGAGACTAGTTGAGAAATACTAGGATAGTGAATTTTTTTATTTTTTTATTTTTTGGGTCTGGTCGTGGGGCCTGAACTCTGGGCCTGGGTGCTGTCTCTCAGCTCTTCAGCTCAAGGCTAGCGCTCTACCTCTTGAGCCACAGCGCCACTTCTGGCTTTTTTCTTTTTGCTTATGTGGTGCTGAGGTATCGAACCCAGGGCCTCATGAATGCAAGGCAAGTGCTCTACCACTGAACCACCTTCCCAGCCCCTAGGATATTGAATTTTGAGGACATTATTTTTAAAGTAAGGACTTTACATGAAGTAATATATTTTCTTATTTAGCTTGCACAGGAAACCTCTCTCTCTTTCAAATGCTTAAGGAAATAGTTTAAATTGAATGTGGAATAATTCTGAGTAAAAGATAAAGATCTTAGATGGTAAGTAAGATCTTAAGGGAAGAGACCTTGACTTGTGTTTATCTTTGTATCATGGGGCCTGTCCCTCAGCTCTTCAGCTCAAGGCTAGCGTTCTACCACTTGAGCCACAGCGCCACTTCTGGCCTTTTTCTTTTGGCTTATGTGGTGCTGAGGAATTGAAGCCAGGGCCTCATGCATGCAAAGCAAGCGCTCTACCACTGAGCTACCTTCCCAGCCCCTATCTTTGTATCTTTAACCTTACTTTTTGTACAACATCTGAATGTTACTTGTGTTAAAAAGTGAGGATGATCTTCTTTTTATCTTAATTTGAACTTACGACATGAAAAACATTACTTTTGTTGGTTGTGGGGCTTGAACTCAAGGCCTGGGCACTGTTCCTGAGTGCTTTCACTCAAGGCTAGTGCTCTATCACTTTGAGCCACAGCTTCATTCTGGTTTTCTGGTGGTTAATTGGAGATAAGAGTCTCATGGACTTTTTCCTGCCCAGGCTGGCTTTGAACTGCAATCCTCAGATCTCAGCTTCCTGAGTAGCTAGGATTACAGGCATGAGCCACTGGCACCCAGTGACATTATTATTATTTTTTAAATCATCTTTTGTTTTAGCTGCATGTCTCAGATGAATACATGTCCCCAGAAAAATGAATGTTTCTTGTTGACTACACATGTCTTTTGTTACTTTTATGTGAGATTCCTTTGCAACTAGGTTTTCTGAGAAGCAGATGCAAGTGGGGATTTGGCAAGAGGAGAGATGATTTGGGAAACTATCCATGAAGGTCAAACAGGAAGTAACCACAGAGACTGACAGTCTTCAGTGAAGGGCGAGTGGGATGGAAGGAGGACCTGGGAGGAAGAACTCTTAGATTAACGTGCAGTTCTGAAATAGTCTTGGCTGGATGGCCAGGACTTCCCTGAGCAAAGATGCGTATTAGGAGTTCCTTGCTGGGGAGGGAAAGCCTGACTTGAGCACCTCTGTATACTTAGGTACTGGGTGGCAGTAGCCCAGAACTTACCCAGCCTCCAATGAATGTCCTAGTGAACCTCAAGCTGTGGCAGCTTGAGACTGTCAATCAGCTGTGCCTCTCTGGATATCAGTGGCTTTTCTCTTACAGACAACAGTGGGTCAACACAATAGGGGTACCAGTTTGAAGATATTAAATGTTCTAGGAATGTTTAAAGTAGCATGCTGTTCTGAGTAGCGACATGAAATCCATGTCCTTTTGTCTAGCATATCTCTGCTGTATGCATTCTTTGCTCATTAATTGCTGAGTGACCATTCCAGTTTTCAGATTGAATCTCACAGTTCTTACATTTAAGTTGTCCTTGTTTTAATAATGGTCCTAAAGGCACAAAACTAGTGATGCGAACAAGTTAATTACACTGCGTTGTTATAGTTATGCTTTTGTATTATTTGAAAAACCTTATTTATAACTATATGTATCCTGGAAACTTGTAGTACATGTAGGGTTTGGGTAATTGGGTCATACCTAGAACCTGAGAATACTGTTGGTATCAAGTGTATTCATCCGTGAATGCCTAATACTTGGCCTGGGCCTGAGACCTTGCAGGTGTTCAGTCTCTTTAAGAAAGAAAGTCTGGCAGTGGTTTCATTTCCAGGTAGATAGAGAGTGCATGATCTGAATTATCTCTCCCACAAGATCTGTTGATGCCCTGACATCCAATGCGATGGGATTTGGTGATGGGCCTTGGTGAGGTAATGAGGTTTAGATGAGTTCATGAGGACCAGGCCTTCACAATGAGATTAGAATCCTTATAAGGACCTGTTTCCTGTCTGCCATGTGAGGATTATACTCAACAAGAGAGCCCTCTCCAGAGTTGGCCCCTGGTGGCATCCTAGTTTTGGACTTCTAGTCTCCAGAGCTGTGCAAAAATAAATTTCTGTGTAGTTTAATAGGGTTTAACTAAGTCGACCCAACACAGGGAGGAAAAAGTATCTTACAAATTGCAGATAAAAAGCATAAGCCAGAAGTTTCTGTCGACAAGATGTGTATAATAAAATGTAGAAGAAGAAATTTATAAAGTAATGTAAGCCTGTAATCTTAGATACTTGAGAGGCAAAGATTGGGAGTTCATGCTTTAAGGCCAGCCTGGGCAAAAAACAAAAATGTTTTTGAGAAAGCTCCCTTTCCTAGTTTCAACCACTAGCTGGGTGAGGTGGCATGTGCCTTTTATCCCAGTGACCTAGGGAAGCACAAATAGTAGTATTACAGTCCAGGCTGGTGGAGCATAATACAAGACTTTCAAAAATAACCAAGGCAGAAAGGGCTGGCAGAGTGGCCAGTAGAAGGCCTAAATAGCAAGTGAGAGGCCTCAATGGTAGATCCAAGTACTAAGAACAACAAATTGGGTTAGTTTATGAGATAAGAAACAGTGTTATATGGTCAATTGGAACTTTTTGTTAAGGTGCTTTTATCATTATTGCCAAGTGGCAGCTTACAACTAAAATTTTAATATGAAAGAACAAATAAAGCCATGTATTTTTTAAGAGTTCATAATCTGAACTGGGCAAGACCAGAATAGAAGGCAGAGAGGACAGCTATAAGGAATAAAAGTATATATTATATTGGGATGAATGCATCCTATTTTAGCAATTTTTAAGCATTAAAACGTTGACTATAGATCATTACTCGGGAACAATAAATGATAGCTTATATGTGCTCTTCCCCTCCATGGTTTGCAGTGGACAGACTTTCCTCTAGACAGGTACTAGGGCTTATATGTGGGTCTTAATTCAGGAAGATGAGGAAAATATATCCTACTGTCCTTCTAGGCAAGAAATTTTAGGTACAGTTATCAGTGGTATGGTTATAATAGTTACTAAAATATGCCTCCCAAAAGCATGATACAGGAAAAACAAATATTCAGTAGCAATCATCTGCTCTACAGTGATAACTACCCCTTTCCTATGACCTAGCATGGGAAAGATAGTGCCTGTTCTCTTGAATGGAGTATAAGGATGTGTTACAAAGACATTATTGAGTTTCTGGAACAAAAGGAGTCCTGTTGTGTAGATCTAGACTATTTTTGGTCTTAAATAATCTTCCTTTGGTTCTGGTCAGGAGGAAGAAGGAGAAGTAAATTTAAGCCAAAAGTTTATAGTATAATTGTATTTCTATGGTTCTGTGAAGTCCTGCCAATGCATAAGGGCCAGGCTTTAGAATGAGTTCTTGAAATGAAGTGTTAGCTGTTAGGTGTGGATGAACTCTGGGTCAAAGTGCACACTAGGGCGTGGCTTGGGACTTCCCCTTGGAGCATCAGGGAAGGGCTCTCAAAGGGACCTCCATTTGTCCTCAGTCTGCTCTTCACCAGGAACTGGAGCCATCATGGAGGCAGAAGTGCACTATGCATAGTCTAGCTGTGCCGATTTGAAGCAGAATGAGGGTGGAATGATAATTTTAGCTTACGACGTTCCTGTGGGATTATGAACCCCTTTGACTGACATTGAAAGTGGGCAGGTGCTGTTCATTGGAGCTGGGGTAGGTTAATCTATACTTCTCCCAAACATCACTGTTTTAAGACACAGAGAAGGAAGGAAGCTGTAGAGGTGGTTGTTTGCTTATCTCTACTCAGCAGCTGCATGAACAGAATGTACCAGGGGAGAATGCAGTCACGAATTCATTGTATATACTGCAAAATTAAGCAAAGTAAGAGAAGGGGTAGGTTGAAGGGGAGAGGGGTGAGAATGTCAAAAGGGGTGACATTGATCAAGATGCATTGAATTTATAAACTGCTTTGTTAAATGGCACCTCCTTTGTATAACTACTTAAATATAATAAAAAATTTTAAAATTCAAAAGAAGTCAACCGAATGACAAGTGACGTTTGACCTAAGTAATACTAGGTAAATGATATGCAAAGCTTTAAAAACACCTCCACTTCTTTTGCCTTTATAGAAATTACCAAGTGGTATTTTACTAGCAGAGAAAACTCTAATCCTTCAAAACAATAACAGTAAAAATCGCATCTCTTGAGATGAAGATTCATTCAATAGTGGGAAGAGAGCATCCTTTTATGTAGTTATAAGTTTCATTTGTACTTAGCACATTTATCATATTCAACTTCTCAAAAATTCTTTTGAGGGAATATCGGCAGGGAGTAGTGTCTGTGAGATGAACTCAAAATGGCAAAACAATTGTGTATGTCACTATTAATAATGTTTGCGGGGGTTAGGGATTTAGTGCATTAGTCAAGCACTTGCCTAGCAAGAAAAGGGCCCTAAATTCAGTCCCTTGCACTGAAAAAAAAAAAGTGTTTGCTAATAGTCATGCCATTAATACTATATTATTAAAATGGCTATATCAGTCTATCTTTTTAGGTTTGGACATATCCCACTGCAAATTTCAATTGAGGCATTATAGTGCTGCATGTAAGGACACTATTAGTATCCTATGGTTCTTCTAACCAACTGTCTCAAACACTGTGCCTAAAAATATATATAAATTCTGGAGGTTGGAAGTAGGAAGCAGGTTTCCCCGGAGTAAATTCAAAATGGTGGTGACCTGTGTTTTCTCTGGAGCCTGTAGAGAAGAATACATGTCTTCTGAGCTTCTAGCCACTGTTTTTCTTAGTTCCCTTCCATATTGGCCTCCCTCTATCCATTGTCACGTGTCTTCTATGAGCCTGATTGTTCTAATTCTCTTTCCAAGGACCCTGGTGATTAAATGGGGCCTACCTGAATCATCTAGGATAACCTCCTTGTGTCAGAGTTCTTAATTATATCTATGCAGTTCCTTTCATCATGGAGAGAACTGGGTTCTAGGGATAAGGATATGGGTACTTTGGGAGTGTGAGGGAAGCAAGTATTATTCTGCCTACCTCAGCTATCAAAGAGGAAAGTATAGGGGATTCAGTATAATCTGTTCTGGGTTGGGTAAAAGCCAATATAGGCAAGTCCTGGTGCTAGGTTTAGAATATTACTGTCATGGGCTAGGAAGGTGGCTCAGTGGTAGAGTGCTTGCCTTGCATGCCTGAGGCCCTGGGTTCGATTCCTCAGCACCATATAAGCAAAAAGAAAAAAAAAGCCGGAAGTGGCACTGTGGCTCAAGTGGTAGAGCGCTAGCCTTGAGCTGAAGAGCTGAGGGACAGCGCCCAGGCCCAGAGTTCAGGCCCCACGACCGACCCCCCCCCCAAAAAAAAGAATATTACTGTCATGTAAAACATCAAGGTTAAACATTTATTACACAGAGTAAAAGTTGTGCACAGTGCTCCGCAAATTCCAGCACTAGCAACTAGGTCAAGAGCACTTTGGATATATGACATGTGAAGAAGAGTGATATTGAATTTACTTGTTTATTATTGTGTTCCTTTGATGACTCTGGTGTGAACATTTACTGCAAGTTCTATCAAATACTGAGTTGTCTGCTGTCATGAAAAAGACATGAATATCTCAAGACAAAGTAAGATATATCTTAAATTCAGCAGAATGATAGACTTTCACAATGGAGTAGAAGGGAATTAAGATATTGGTTTGGCTATTTTAATAAAAACTAAAATAATAACTAGTTTGAATAGGATGTTTTCTTTTTATGTAAAATCCAAGTTAGTAGTTTAAAGGCGAGTTCTTTTTTCTCTATTCTAAATAGACAAGATCCTTCTATCATATTCTTCTGCCCATGTATAGGCTGTAGCTGTCTCATCACTCCTGCATTGCTGTTTATTCTCCAGAAAACTAGGAGTAGAGTGTGAGCAGTCCCTTCTAAGGCCACGATTTGGATTTTATCAGCTTCTTTCTTTCTCATCCCAATTGGCAGGACTTTAGTTACATGGCATGAAATGGTGTGGACTGTAGTAAGCAACCTACTCTGGCAGTTCTTTCTTAAGTGAGATCAGAGGAAGGATGGTGGAGACCTATCAGCCATCTGTTTCACAAGATTATCAGCTAAGGTGATTGATCTGAGACTCAGCTACCAGTGTCACAACAGAGACTGTCCTTGAAGGCATACATTGAGCACACAGTGTGGAAGCAAGATCACTGCTGGGCTGTGTGGCAAATCCAGCTGTGCTTGGATTGCTGAGCAAGACTCAGTGGGCCAAGATCTAATGCTTTGTTGATGACTATCAACTTTTTTTTTGGCAACAGATGCATGAGCATGTGTGGTTTGAGCTGTTTGACAATTTAATTTTGAAGAGTCTAAAGTAATGGTATATTATGATATAAAGTCATGGTATATATATTAGAGACTTTGCAACCTAGAAAATGAGACGTTTTATCATTTTTGTTTTTCCCTTTAATAAACACAAAATAAGGTAGCGTACAGATGTCTGACTAATGCCTCTGACTTTCCTGTGATAATTAAAATTTTAATGTTAGAGAGCCATTTATGCAGCACATACACTAGCAAGTATAGTAAGATAGTTACACTGTGAAATGCATGAGATTGACAGGAGTACCATTTTTTAATATTATCTGTTGAAATTGGATACCAGGCAAATATAGCACAAAATCTGTTTTGCTTAGGTGTTTTATTCTAGGGAATGCAGAATATTTTTTCTATTTAAGTCCAAGAAGTTGCTGCTGCAGATCTGACTCTAGCACAACCCCCCCCCCAACCCCAAGATGGGCCTGTCCTGTGAGCCTGACTCAGGGGAAATTGCTATCTTTCTATCCTTATAACCTGCTCAGTTCTGTGTTTCTTTTCTTAAGGCCTAACTCCACAACCCATCTAGCTACCCAGCCAGGAGTTGGAGCCAGACCTCTGCTCTCTTCGGAACTCCTTAGTCTGTCATTCCTCAGGTCTACCTCTCCCAACCTCTCTCCATCCTGCTGCCATTAAACAAGCTTATGGCTCTTTGCCTTCTAGAGTTCCAACAGCCAATTGCTTATGACACACTCTCTTTGAATTGGTTGGTATGTTTTTTCCTTTTTTATATGTTTGTAAAGTTTTTAGTTTTGCGTCCCTAAGCAAAATACAATTTTATTTAACATTTTCTTTTTTTAATTTTATTTTTACCTTTAAGTAGTTGTACAAAGGAGTTGCTGTTCAACAAAATAGTATATGAATACAGTGCATCTTGATCATTGTTGTACCCCATCTCTCCCAATCCTGCCTCTTCCCTCAATTTCCTAATTTTGTAGAATATTTATTGAATGGTTTGGGGTGCAAGACTTGTTTTTTGGGTGCTAGTCAGTGTTTGGGTGTCATCCCTGAGTGCTTTTGCTCAAGGGTAGCACTCTACTACTTGAGCCACACCTCTACTTCTTGCTTTTTGGTAGTTATTGGAGTCTTGTAGAATTTCCTGCCTGGGCTGGCTTTGAACTGTGATCCTAAGATCTCAGCCTTCTGAGTAACTGGGATTCCAAGTATGAGCCCAGCAATACATTAGTTTTATGACTCACTCCCCGTTCCCACCTTCCTCTGTTTATTTATCTACCCCCTTCCTTTTTACTTCACCTTCCTCTTTTGAGTACCCAATTCTTGGGGTTTATTTTGTTGGACTGTGAGTTAGCCCTTTTAAGGTTTGAATTCTCCCCTGAATATACCATATTTTGGTAAACCCACTTGGTATATTACCTTGGTATTCTCTTTTTGAACTCAGACCTCATTGTTTGTACAACAAAGGAAGGGACCATGTTAATCTGTTTCTCCCAATATCTAATGACTCTTTATCACCACCATCAATATTTATAAACACTGAGTATCAAGTTCTATACTAAGCAAGTCCTTATACATAAATATTACTCTGCAGTATTTCATAGAAGGCACTTCTGATACTTCTTGACTCAAAAAATGGGGTTCACTCCTGGCAAGCATGCAGTAAGTCACAAATGCCCTGTGTTTGCTCACTTTACTGAGCGTTGCAGCTTAGTAGCACCATATGCTGTGGTGTGTCAGCTGTTTCCCCTCAGGATCATGGGGATGACTGGGAGCTGAAGCTCACTGGTGCTTCACAGCAGAGAAAGGATTGCACGCTGTATCACTAGGCCCAGGAGAGATTGAAATTCAAAACTGTAAATATGGTTTCCACTGAGTTTGTTTCACATTTGTATCATTGTGAAATCCAAAAATTCTAAGTTGAGCTATGTTAGTTGGAGGCTTTCTATTGCTGTTGTGAAACACCTGAGGTAATCAACTCATAAAGAAATAAGGCTTATTTTGGTTTATGGGTTTACAGTTTGGTTTATAGTCCATGATTGGTTGGCTTCATTGCTTTAGGCCTGTGGTGAGGTAGCATGTCATAATGGGAGCGTGTGGCAGAGTAAAACTGCTTAAATTATGAGCCATGGAGCAAAGAGAAGAAAGGGAAAAGGATATGTATGTATGTACTGGTCCTGGGGCTTGAACTAATGGCTTGGGTGCCGAGCTTGACCCACAGCTCCCCTTTTGGTGATTAATTAGAGTCTGCCTGGGCTGGCTTAGAATCATTATCCCCAGCTCTTAGCCTCCTGAGTATCTAGGATTACAGCCATGGGTCTTTGGTACCCAATTTATTTTTTTTTAAGGCACGTCAAACAGAAGAAGGGCCAGGCACTGGTGGCTCATGCATATAATCTTGGCTACTTGGAGGCCGAGATTTGAGGATCTCCATTCAAAGCCAGCCTAGGCAGGAAAGTCCATGAGACTCCTATTTCCAGTAAAGTTCTCAGGAAAAACCAGACATGGTGTTGTGATTCGAGTTTTAGAGACTAGCATCGAGCAAAAAGATGCTCAGGGACAGTATCCAGAACCTGAGTTAAAGCTTTAGGACTGGCTCACACACACAAAAGAAGTAGGACACTGGTTAGTTACATTAGGTTCTTCTTTAATAAAGTATTTTCTTGAAGCTTCTTATATTTTAACTGTGTGAATGGTTTGGGAAGTTCTTTTCTTTCTCAGAAACATTTTAACAGTGTTAATGTTAAATGACTTAAAATGCTTTCAATTTTCCAATGTAAATACATGGCCTATAGTTTTTGTCATAAGTGTTATCTGATTGATGGAAATTTCCACAGTAGGAAATAGTTTTTTTGTATGTGTTCTTTTTAATGGATGGTTGACTTTGTTTGCTTAAGTAGTACTTTTGTCTTGATAGGAAGAACAATTTGTTTTTGTCAATGATTAGGAGTTTTCCTAGAATGCAGTCAGTGATTAGTTTATTCACATCCATAGTTTAGGAACAAAATTAGGTTTTCTTCTTGGCCTTTTGGCATAAGCATAGGTGATAAATTAATATTTCCTACACTGGGAAAATTTTAATTGATCTTGGGGATGATGTGGCTTTTGTTTTATAGAATTAAAACTGCTTAATAGCAGTGACTTAGTATTATACAAAATGAATCTGAATGGGATTATGTATATTTTATTTTATGTAGTGTTTATACCCCCAGTTTTCCTTTGGGCTTAGTAAAGGGTATGTTATGTAATAGGAATTTAATAACTTAAAAATGATGTTTGGTTCTTTAGGTGGGAAGAGCCAAATACCGTGCCAGCCTTCTGGACGCTTGCTAGTCATGCTGTAGCTATAAGCTAGCAGATTCGTGGCCGATCCTAAAGATCAGGAATTGCTTGTTTTGTTGATACTCTATCTCCAGTTCCTAGCTAAGTGTCTGACATGTTTTAAGTGCTCAGTAAATATTTGTGGAGTGAGTGAAGGAATGAATGAGAAATTCCAGTTACTGTGATGTAACTGGGATGTTCATGTAGGTGTGTGAAGGGTTTGCAAGAATAAAACAACATGGGAAGATTAAGAATCTTTAGTGTATCTACAACCATTGAAGCTCTTGCTCAATCACAGTATTCACACTTCAGAAAGCAGTTTGTTTCCTCTGTATTCCCGTTCTGGCACTGGGTGTGATTGCTCACAGACTTGCCATTACACAATGGTGGGGAGGCCTCTGAGCACTCAAGGAGGCGCCTGGGCATCACCAGCATCCAACGTGGGTGTGAACGAAAGAATGAATAGTAGCTTATTGAGAAGTCACTACTGGCCTAGTAAAAAAAAAATCATCCTATACCATTAGACGCATAGTTTCAAATGGATTGTTTGAGATAATGCCCAATATCTTTTGCTCCTAAAGGAGGACAATAAACAGTCTGAGTTAATATTAGCAGAGCTAGATGCAACAATCTAACTGAAAATGTGACCTGTTTTTTTGTTTCTCATGAGTTTACGTGTGTGTGTGTGTGTGTGTGTGTGTGTGTGTGTGTCTGTGTATGTGTGCAATGTGATGGCTACAAGCTTGTCTCTGGGTTTGTCTATTGCTGCTCCTTGGTTTTTGTTCTAAGGTCATTCTATCTTTAAACACCCTATCTCCTCTCCTCATTTTCTTCTTTCACTCATGACTGACACTCTACCACTTGAGCCATACCTTCAGTCTGGTCTTTTGCTAGTTAATTGGAGTTAGAATCTCTTAGATTTTTCTGCCAGGGCTGACTTCAAACGATGACCCTCGAATCTCAGCCTTTTGAGTAGCTAGGATTACAAGCATGAGCCACTGGCACTCAGTTCTTTCTTTTATAAAGTGAATAACTCAATAGTTTTTAAAAAATATTTTCACAGAGTTGCTCAGCATCCATCTTGTCTAATTACAGAGCATCTCATCATCTCCAAAGGAAACCCTGAAAACCACAATCTTCATAAAGTCTTAAGTCTATCACAGCTCTGCTTTTCTAGGGACATTTTGTCCTTAGAGTTCATTGAGTATGTTTGCATTTAGAAGTGGAAATCCATTATTCATACTTAGGTGCCTGACTGAAAAGGTGTCTGCAACTGAGTTAATGAAATGAGCCTTCAAAGGGTATTTCTTTGTTTCCTCAACATATATTCATCGAAATATATGTGAACTTACACTTTTTTCTTAGCTGTCATCCATTTATACCTTTATAGAAATCTGAAACAATTCAGAGTCCCTCTTCAATTTGAAAAGAATGATTAAGCTGCTGGACTGTAGCTCATGAAACTGATCTGTTGCCTATTCCTGCCAGAATGTTGCTAATGTGTTATAATTTAAATTTACCATTCATGATTATTAAAGGTTGTTTTTATGGCCCCTCTCTGTCCTCTGAGTAGTCTTTCAACTGGAAGTACAAATGCTGAAACAAGTTTTTTTTTTTTATTTAAAGCCACAACTTACCACAGGAAATGCCATGAAGAATAGCAAATTCTCCTGCTATTAATTTATGAAGAAGTGTTTGTAAAATATTGACAACTGTACTGAAACATTAAAAGGAGCATTAAGGCAAAAACAAAACAGCAAAAGCCCTGAAAAGAACTCGAAGAGGAGTTGGAATCTTTGTTCCCAGGGAAAATGAGGCAGCCTAATTTATTGTAAAAACAAAGCACTGCAGCTGAGGATGACATCTTGTCTCTGTGCCTAAGAAAGGCAACCACGAGATGTTCTGAGTAACCAGTGGTCATGCATTCGTTTTCAAGGTGTCCTTGTAGGCAGTTGAGCCAAATCAGGAGCAAAGCAGCCAAAATCTCACATTTTAGTCTAATGAAGAGGAACACAGCGAAGAACAAATATAGTCCCCAAATGACATGTCATATGTTAGGAGATGATAATTGCTTTGGGAAAACCATAGCACAGGATACAGGGGATTGTAGAGGCCTAAGCGGAAGTTGCAGTATGAAATAGGAGTTCAAGGTAGGCTTCATAGAGGAGTGGAGAGGTGAGAAGACTCTTGAAGTGGGGGAAGGAGGGAGTTGGGCCCTGTGCATATGAAGGGAAACAGGTCCCTGGCAGCAGGAACTGACAGCAAAGATCCTGAGACAGGAACATTTCTATATATTTGAGGAACTCATAGGAGGTCCCTGCCTAGAGTTGAAAGAATGGAATGAATGGGAGAGTAGAGGAGGTGAATGGGAGAGTAGAGGAGACGAGAGATTGGAACAGGCTGGGGGCATTTGTTTCTCACGTCATTTAAGGCTTTGAGCCATTTGAGGATTCTGGCTGGTACTCTGACTCACAGTGTGGTTTGGATAGAGAATGATGCCTACTTGCATTTTTCAGAGAGTCCTTCTTGCTGCTGCCTTGAAATCAGCCCACTAAAGAACAAGAGTAAAGTGGAGACCACTTTTCTTGAACTAGGGTAATGGGAGGCCAGAAGTGGTCAGAGTATGGATTTCAAAGCCCAATCATTAGACTTTTTGGATGGTTGGATGTGGGGAAGAATGAAGAGAGGCGTTAATAGGTCTTGTGAGTTTGAGGGGTGGTGGTGAAGAGAGCATGTGAAGGATGGATTAAGCCAATTTCAGAAGGAAATCCTAATCCCTGAAGAAAGCAGCCCTAATAATAACAAAAGTGGGTCTAACCAGGTGTTGAATGGAAGGAAAAAATGGGGTTAGAGTAAAGAAACATAACAGAAGTTCAATCACCAGGTTATTGCCACTTTAATGTTAAAGAAGTTGGTAGAGATAGAAGTAAAGGAGAGGTTAGGGTGTCACATCACTTGCAAGTTGGTGGTGAGAAAAAAATGAACCCTTTAAGTGGGACAGAGAACAAACTGAAGGGATAGTTTGGAAAGTAAAGATGACCTTGGCTTCACGCATGTGAATTGGAGGTAAACTGGAAATATTCTTGTAGCCCGAAGGCTGTGTTGAAGGAGATTTGTATGGTCTGGGGTGATCCCTCTTCCCCCTTTCCCCTTTCACTCTCTCCCCCTCTTCTTTTTCATCCTTCTCTTTTCTCCGGCTGCTTCCTCTCTCCCTCTGTCTTTCACCCTTTCCCCTTTCCCTCCCTCTTTTGGTTCACTGCAGTGTTCTTGTTCCTCAGATCATTGTCTTATCCTAAGTAAGCATTCAGTGATTACTTGTGGGATGGATGGATGGATACAATTTTGGAAGTTGTCCAAGTAGAGAGGATTACTGTTCTACCCTCTTGGCCCCATTGATTTATCACATGGCTTGCTTCCATTTCCTGTTTCCTTTTTGCACAGAATTTTAGGATTACAAACAGTGGGCAAGGACGCATACACATATTACATCTTCCTTATTATTTTACACAATGTGGTTTAAATACTACTTCCTCCCTTCGAACCTTATTGTTTTAAATTATATGATTTCTATTTATATTTCTGACTGTACTGTGGCGGCAGGAAAATCTTGAGGCAAAATTTCCCTATTTTATTCTATTTAATCTTGTTTTATTTGTTAACCTTGGTAGTGATAATTGAAAGCCATTCTCCTTCAGCTTTGTCCTGTACATGTTCACAATGTAAACTATGTGTTATAGTTGGGTTATCATAAAACTAATGACTTTAGAATTCATTTTCTTTTCTTTTAATTTCCAGTTCTCATAAATATATAATTTATTTCAACCTATGATTAATGCTTTAAAAACCCCAAAATAACAGCATGGTGTTTCTGGCTCTGTAATCTCTGCCTTGACATTTTTTTTTTTCCTACCAATTGTAAGCAGCAAAGTGGAAAATTTGCTATATAGTTATCTGGCTTTCCCACCCATCCAAATGAACCCAACGTGAATGAGAAGATAAGCCAGAAAGTTTGCTGCCCCATGACTCCTTGTGTGCACATTGTGTTCCCAAATGCTACTTTTTTGCTGCTAGTGTGGTAAGAGGAATCCAAATATCAGCTCATTCCACTGAGTTTTCTCATGTGATTTGCTATCTATATATTTGCTATCAGAAGAACACAAATGTGTGTGTGTGTGTGTGTGTGTGTGTGTGTGTGTGTGTCCATGTAGATGGAGAAAATTAAGCAATTTTAACAGTTAAGCTATGAAATGTTTGGATCTTGAATATACAAGAAGAGGCTCTCAGTTCTGCTTGGTAAGAAAGATATATTTAGTGTATTATATATATATATAGAGAGAGAGAGAGAGAGAGAGAGAGAGAGAGAGTATATGTTACATGTGTGATAGGAGAACAGAATTGTTTGCTGAGATAAGAAAGGACAAAAGTAGCAACAGTTAGGGGGTATGAAATGGCCATATAGTTACTAAGAAAGGATCGAAACCAGGAAATAGAAATTTGATTTATTTTTCTTTTTAAAGGGAAAAACAGTTGTTGTTTTTGTAGGATTAGGTCCTTTGAGAGTCTCAATATTATTCCATAAAATCTCCGATGTTTAATTTGATGACCCTAGGCAAGATAGTTTAGAATCTGAGTTTTGCTTCTCAAGAATAATAAAGTTAAATGAAATTCTTGCTAAAATACCCCTATTTCTGTGGTTTTTTTTTTGTTTTTGTTTTTTTAAATAAGACAAGATCTTACTCTGTATAGCCCTGGCTATTGTTAAATTCATTATTCTCCTGCTTTGGTCTCACAGTGCTTGGATACCATGCATCTACCCCCATACCCCCTTAATTGTAATACTTCTTATGATTCTATTCTTGGCTGGAAGGCAGCACTGAAAACAGAAACTTAGGTGGTGGCTTGGGTCTGGAGATTAAAGGTTGGTGCAAAGAGGTGGGGATCTATCTGAATTTAGGATGTGTGGGGGCAGATGAGAGTTTTATGTATAGAAAAACTTCATGGCAAACCTGATTTCATAAATGAGAGATGTTGAGATAATCAGATCCTGAAATGAAATAGTCCTTCACTATTCACTTCAAAAGTCCTTGTTTTTCTATTGAATTAATGACATTGCTGGGTGCTGGTGACTCAAGTCTGTAATCCTAGCTACTCGGGCTGAGGTCTGAGGATTGTGGTTCAAAGCCAGCCAAAGCAGGAAAGTCTGTGAGACTCTTATCTCCAATAAACCACCAGAAAACAGGAAGTGTCGCTGTGGTTCAAGTGGTAGAGCCTTGAGATGAAGAGCTGAGAGACAGGGCCAGGGCCCAGATTTCAAGTCCTACAACTGGGAAAAAAAAAAAAAAGCCATGCATTATTGTACATAAGTTTAGCACATTAAGCAATTCAACTGTTGTTTTGAACTTAGTACATCATCCCCTGGAACACATTAACATGAAGCCTTAGTATGCCCCAAAAAAGTTTTATTGGGATTTTTACTTATATTCCTAGTTGATAAGAGCAAAAATGACTTTGCTGAGCCCTCAAGAAAGGTAGGAGGCATCAAAGTGTATGTGAGATAAATATGGAATAGTCTACTCTCTTGTCCTGAGCTTCAGTGTTCTGCCCCCTTTATTTATTTATTTATTTTTAAAATTTGACCTTTAGCATAAATAAAGGTTTTATTGGTCAGTTTGGGTGAATGACAGACTGACATACACCCAACCTACTGTTGTGCACGCATTCTGCCCCCTTTAAAAGGAGACTGATATTCTGTGAAGGTAGTTTCTATACATTGAAAAAAAAAAGTAGTATGAAATTTAGACTTTTGAGTTGTTCTACATATGTGGTCACAATGTTTCCATACCCAGCTTAATGTCCAGCTCAGTTTGACAAATCTCTACTGACTATGTAGGTCAGAGTACAGTGGTCAGCTCTACAGAAAAAACTGGATCCTGACCCTTTAGGAATATATTGATTATTCTAGAAGTCCCTTCTGAGTTAGCTGGAGAGATTTGAGCATGGTGAGACATCTTTATCAGAAAACACTATCTAGTTAATTTCCATGGTTTCAACTGGATGGTGAATTGTAAACATGAGACTCTTAAAAAAAAAAAAAGAAATCTATTAAGGAGTGTGGTTGCCAAAAAGTAAGTCAATCTTTTAGAGGACATCTGTACCAGGTGTTATCTGCCAGAGTGGCTGTGGCTGGGCTGTGATGTTAAAGACTAGCTGGGCCAGGATTCTGTCCTGCTGGGTCCATAAGGAAAGTCGTACTGAAGTTACTTCCTGACCTGGGAAATGTGTCCCTGGGTAGCATTTCCTGAGAGCATCAGATGAGAGCTCAGTGAAGGAGCATTAAATGAGGACAGGGCCTGTTGTCAGTTAACCTCCAATTAGCAGGAGGTTAGCTCTCACAGGGGAGCATGTGTCCAGGTGAGAGAGTGGGATATAATATTCTTAGGTGCATACTGTTTGGTCCTAGCCAGAGACACTTGAAGTTGCACGTTTTCTGATTACAGTTTCTGATATTGAGTGGTTTGGAGAATAGGTGTTGTTGTTTATCCTCCATTGAGTATGTAAATAGAGTTGTGAGCCATGGATATGTGACTTTGGGCACATTTCTTCACCTGCCCTTAGCTGCTGCTGTTTCTTTTTTTTTTGGGGGGGGGTCTGGTCTGGGGCCTGAACTCGGCCTGAGCGCTGTCCCTCAGCTCTTCAGCTCAAGGCTAGTGCTGTACCACTTGAGCCACAGTGCCACTTCTGGCTTTTTTCTTTTTGCTTATGTGGTGCTAAGGAATCGAATCCAGGGCCTCAGGCATGCAAGGCAAACGCTCTACCACTGAGCCACCTTCCCAGCCCGCCCTTAGCTTCTTCTATTAAACAAACAGTTGGACTCTGGCACCAAAAGTCTTTTCTAGTTCTGTAGTCTGGGTTCAGAAGGATGATTGCTGAGTTTTTATCAACCTTGGTTTGGGAAAATAGCCTGAGTTTCCCTCTATTTAGAACCCAACACGACAGGACAAAAGTATGCTGTCCATTTTATAATGAATTTTTCTCAAGGGTTGAAATCAGTAGAATATAGACTTCTTAAGTACCAAACCAACTTAACCAGAGCATTCTCTTGGCATTTGTGTCTATTCTTTGTGGTCTCTGAGTTGGGCTATTGTGATGAGAAGATCTAGGTTTAGTATCTAGTTGTTACAATGCGGACACACTTAGATAAGAATAATAGTGTGGGAATTGGGATTGAAGGAATAGCTTTCATCATCCCACATACTCCACTGCCTCTCAGCATGAAGAGAGATGTGGTTTGAATTGAAGCTGGGCAGCTGTGTGTAGGAGTGGGAACAGGATAGGAACAGAAGAGATACATATCCCAAAGGGGCCCCATTAAGGAAAGTAGACTGTGTAACTCAGGTAGAGTGGGCTAGGGAATATATTGATGCTTTCCTCTTCGTCTCCAGTCCTTGAACAAATGTTTGTACTATTGTTAAAAGCTAGCACACATTCAGAGAAATGATTGTAAATTGCTGAGGAAATTCTAGGATTCCCCACTTACTTTGTGTCTGTATTTACTGAGTCAGTTGTACCAGTAAAAGCTGTGGAAACTGTAAGTGTTTCTCTTCTGTAATTTTTGGTTAATGTTGAGTATCTACATTACAGTCAAATTGCTGGCTGGGAATGAGAAAGTTTTCTTGCTAACTATAAAGTAGTGTTGTAATTACGTTATGATGTAATATAACATTATTACATGTTCTTATACTACCAATTTTCCTGTTTGTAAGAGAACAGATTACTTGGTCCGTTTATTATGTTTGTATTTTCTCTGAGATATGAAAAATTATTGTAGCCGCTTACCTCCCCTGTTGGGCAACAAACTCTTTTAAGAGGTGGTTGACTCTGGAATATCTAAATATTGATGAAAGTCTCTAAAGTCCTGGATACCTTCCCTTCCCCTCCCCCCCCCCGCCACTCCTAACCTATGTTTTTTGAATTTAGCATTAATTTCAGTATTGGGAAGGAGGAGATGAATGGGATAAGTAAATTAACAGATGCTGTAAAAATCACATTCTCTGTCATGGAAAAATTATTAAGGGTAATCTATAGTTTTTCAGTTTACATATTTGTGCTTCTGGCATGAGTAATCAGAAATGGATAGAATAACTTTGTGATAGCCAATTCCAAGGTTAAGTTTGTGTGTATGTGTGTGTGTGTAAGAGAGAGAGAGGTGTGGGGGAGGGAGAGAAAGGGAGAGAGAGAGGGAAGGAGAAGGAGAAGGGGGAGAGAGAAGGGGGAGAGAGAAAGGGAGGGTTTAGGGGGTGAGCAGGTACTGTCTTTTCTGCTGGCCCAGTACTGTAGGTCATGTCAGGCTGCTCTAGTCCTTGCTTAGACATCTGATGAGTCCTCTCAGTAAGATCCTAACACTAAACTCTGTGGTTTAGTGTTTGAGAGGGCGGGGGAGAGGGATTTGGAGTATCACCCCTGAAAACCTAAGGTTGACAAACTTGTCTGGACTGAATACAATCTTGTTACTCTCCATTGTTTATATTTTGAAATGTATATTTGCCCTCCAGAGCTCAAGATAGCCACCTCTAGATTTTATTCTCTCTGTACCAATCACTATACAGCCTACCTTAGCTCAGCTTGGAGAGAGTTTGGGTGGGACTTCGGATCTGTCGTCTTCATGTTTCTTGGCAGCTTTAGCTTGGTCATGGAATCTTTGGAGAATCTGGTCCTTCTTGTCTACGACTCTCTCCCTCCACTCTTTTTGTGATCTGAGTGGCTTTCTATTGCTCCAGTGGGTACAGAGCTGCCTGGGGAAATTTGGCTCCTGTGGCATTGTGAAACATGTTTTGGCTTTTGTCCGTGGTTTTTGTTTCATGAACCCAAAGCCTGTGTTGCTTCCTGACTGACTACAATAATGTTGGGTTGCTTTAGGTCTCAGTATGTAAAACAAAATCAATAAATCGATTTCTTCCCACTCCTTGACTTTCTTCTGACCTTCCCTTGGATCCTTCTTCTCCTCCCCCAGAGCAGCCCATAGAAGCTATCATTTCTTTGTCCCAAGGCAGATCGTAATATCTAATCTCTCTTTGCCTTTCTGTTTTGGAGCTGGCCGTAAAGAAATCCCTGACCTAAATTTTCTGATGGTACTGTAGATCATATGACTTCCATTTTAGATGGAGCCTGAAAGAAAGAAGGGGAGGAAGAAAGAGAAAGGAGGGAAGGAAGGAAGGAAGGAAGGAAGGGAGGGAGGAAGGAAGGAAGGAAGGAAGGAAGGAAGGATGGATGGATGGATGGATGGAAAAAAAAGGAAGGAAAAAAAGAAGGCAGGCTAGCATGCTGCACAGAGAGACCAAGAAGGTTCTGGACAAGCCTTTCTGAGTTTCTTCACATAATCAGCATCTTTTTTGTGCAATCACATTTCTGCAAAGTTGACTCTACAGGTTGAATGCATACTTCAGGCATGCTGATGCAACACCATTTCCAAAGAACTCAGAAGGAAGGGGCCTGGCTACGTTCTGATAGTTGGACAGGTGGAGCTTCTGCGGGGTGGTTCACTCAGAGAAGATCTGGAACACTCTGTGCCTTTACAGGCATGCTTCACCCTCTGCAGCTCTTTCATCTGTATCTTTTGTAATATCTTCACGCTAACCTGATAAACATAGTATGTCCTTGCGTTCTTCAGGCTGCTCTAGCAAGTTAATCAACCTGGAGGAAGGGGCTGGGGGAAGGAACCCTGAGATGTAGCTGGTTTGTCAGAAGCACAGAAATGATCTGCATTGTATGTTTAGTAAGAGGACCTGGGTTTGTTGCTTTACATATCAGTGAGAGCTTCAGTTATGTGCTCCGGGAAGTTCATATATTTTGGAGCTAGTCTATTAACATTGTATTATATTTGAATTTGACCCAGGATGTCTTTGGTGGACTCTGAATATGTAAGTCTTCATTGTTCTTTTTCCACATCTCAGTGTTCTCTTTCATTATATGTGGCTGCAGATCTTTTTATTTTTTCTTGTTAAGTGAGGGTATAAAGAAAAACCGATGAATATAATGGAAACTTGATGTCCCTCAGTGTGTCCGCATCTTTAGCATCTTTAATGTGAGGACCAGATGTTTTACATACCTCAGCCTGTGGCTCTTTAACAAGACACTACAGCGCTTCTCCCCCATCTCTCCACATAAGTATGTTTCCCAAATACGAGGTGTTACTATATGTTAGAAAGTATTGTAAGCCACTCCTCCTGTGTTTATATATGGCTCTGAAAAGAAACCAAAAGGAGAGAAGAAACTAGCAATTGTGGCCTGCAAACAAGTACCTATCCCTGTTTTGCTGGTGACACTTTCTTTGTGTGGGTTTAGGAAGACCACAGGGTTTTTTTTTTTCTTTTCATCAACAAGAATCCAGTATCCTCTGCTCTGATGAGCCCCAAGGTACATGCTTGGATTATTTCTGCCCAGCATCTTGTGTGTATGTGTGTTTAATTTTGAAGTAATATATTGTTATAATAAAAATGAATCGGGTAACGTACATGCTTGTTCATGTTGAACTTGGCCCCACATTCTATGTGGTCATCGGCCCTAATGTGCATTCCTAGGCCCTTAGAGCTAGAGCCCACAAGCATGATTTAATTTTGAAACATGAATTACTAGTAAAAAGCAATTTGGCACAATAAAAAAATTGCAAAAAAAAAAGAAACACATGTTATAACATGCCACAGTAAATGAAAAAAACAAAAAAAGGAATTTGGCCAGCTTGCCTGTGAATTTCTGGTGGGAAGGGAGCCGTTGGCCTGTGGTTGAGTTACTTAAGTCTGCTGGGCTTGCTCTTTGGGTTCTGTATCTGTTGTCAGAGGCTTGGTGGAAGGGTTATCCTAGAGGGCTTTCTCTGATCATCTCTGATTACTTCTTTAAAATAAGTTTTTAGGTATGAAATTGTGTAGATAAAGGAATGGAACCCCACAGAAACACGGAAGTATCTTTTTCCTGCCAGTTAAGAATGAGATCAATCACCTTCTTCTACAACTCTGTTTCAACTGTGGACACTATAAAGGAGAACAAAACAAAATGTTGCCTCTTAAGATTAAGCAATATTTTATTCATTTGACATAAGTTTTATTGAATTTGGAGCTGATTTTTGAATATTAATTTATATGCTTTACTAAATTTAAATTTCTCCATTGTGGTTCAAAGCCAGCCTGAACAGGAAAGTCTGTGAGACTCTGATTTCAAGGTAGCGATCAAAAGCTGGAAGTAGATTTGTAGCTCAAGTGAGTAGAGTGCCAGCCTTGAGGGGAAAAAACTAATTCAGGGCTCCCAGGCCCTGAATTCAAGTTCCAGTACTGGCACACACACAAAAGTCTCATTAGTTGATATCTAGTTTTAAATTCTTTACATTTCCCTTTCTAGCTACCTTTCTATCTATTCTTTTTAAGCTCTCCCTTTCAGCCATTAGGACAGAGTTAATTCAAGAATAAGGCAAACAATAACAAACACCCCTCCTCTAAACAGTGTCTTGGTATTAAAAACAAAACCTAATTATGCATTTTGCCCATTTCAGTAACTAGTCTTTCCTGAAAATCAAGGTTCCTAGAATTGAAGAATTGGAATTATGACAGAAAGGTTGCAATGTCATACCCATAATTGGTCAAGATGGTTAACTCTCTTCTGCTCTGTCCCATCTGCTCAGACCCAAGACGGTCTTTTGGGAAAGACCAGTGTGGTCTGACTCAAACTTTACTCTGTTCCATGTTTATTTTATCTTCATTCAGGAAACCATCACGGGAGTTTTTGTGATTTAGAGCCATTGTACTCATTCCCCATACTCAGGGGAAGCCCTTGTGATCAAAATAAATGCTCAAACTATTACTCAAATTGGGCCTCAGATTCATTTAGTTGGGACACAGCTTGGATGTCAAAAGCTAAAGCAGTCTTGCTGTGAGCCCAAATGAGAAAAAAAATGAGTTTCAAGTAAACACTTGTAATCTTATAGTAATCAGGTTCTTTATATAACAGAGACTGTGTAGATAAGCTAAAGAACAAGTACCCACGGTTAAAAAAGTTGGAGTATACCATGAAATAGATAATAATTGTGTTAGCCACTCTGTCAGTTGGCAAAGGATCTTTGTTGTCTAATTTTAGGTAGCAGAACACCAGAAATACGGTTTCAGTGTTTTATAGGAAGCTTGATAGCCTCTATTTTACTCTATAGGAGACTTTTTTAGTGTGAGTATATATGCCGGTTTCAAGGCTTGAACTCACAGTTTGGGTGCTGTCCCTTAGCTTTATCACCCAAGGCTGACACTCTATCATTTGAACCACAGCTCCACTTATGACTTTTTGCTAGTTAATTGGAGATAAGTGTCACACGGACTTTCCTACCCAGGCTGGCTTCAAATTACCATCCTCAGATCTCAGCCTCCTGAATAGCTAGGATTATAGGTGTGAGCCACTAGCCCCAGCTTTCCATTCACTTTTATTAGTCATCTTAAAAGACTGCCAATCTGCAAGGTGCTGGTGGTTCAAGCCTATAATCCTAGCTACTCAGGAGTCTGAGACTGAGGGTTGCAGATAGAAGCTAGCCCAGGGAATGAAATGTTTGTGAGACTCCTACGGCTAGTTAACCAGAAAAACGCCAAGAAGTAGAGCTGTGTTCAAGTGTTAGAGTGCTAGCCTTGAGCAAAAAGAAGCTCAGAGACAGTACCCAGGCCACTGGGGTTCAAGCCCTGGTGCACACGCACGTAGACACAGACACAGACACAGGCGCATGTGCACACACACACACACACACACACACACACACACGACTTCCAACATTTGGCAAACTTCTTTTACATTAGACCAATAGTAATGTATTCTTATCCTCATACAAGTATTTATAATGTGTTCTTCTATTTTTATTTATTTATTTATTTTTTTGTCGGTCATGGGTCTTGAACTCTGGGCCTGGGCGCTGTCCCTCAACTCTTCAGCTCAAGGCGAGCGCTCTACCACTTGAGCTACAGCGCCACTTCTGGTTTTCTGGTGGTTTATTGGAGATAGGAGTCTCACGGTCTCTCCTGCCCGGGCTGGCTTTGAACCTCGATCCTCAGATCTCAGCCTCCTGAGTAGCTAGGATTACAGGCGTGAGCCACCAGCGCCCGGCTGTTCTTCTATTTTTAAACAAGCAAATTGTTTACTCTCAGTTATATGGTTAACTGTAGCATATTTCCAGTTTACTCTTATGACTTGGCAGAGAAGCCATTTGTGTGTAGATGGAGTAATCCTTCACCTTTTCTCACTTCCTTTCCTCTCCTTTCACACTTTAGGCTGGTGTTGAAGGTAGGTATGGAGTGCATGCTGATGAAATCTTATTGCACTACAACCTTGTGGCCAGTCCTCATTGACTTCCATTATGTGACCCAGCCTGTTGGTGGGCAGACTCTGTAGATTTTGTCCTTATTAAAGACTTGTTGGTTGATATCTTAGAAAAGTTCATAGCATGGGAGTATAGGTATTTCTAGAGGAACAGGGTATTCCTTCTAACGTAGGGCAAAACAAGCACCTATTAACTTTAGAACTTTTTGGATGGTCTTTTGTGACTGGAAGGCTACTGAGAAATGAACTGTTGGACAAAGTAACTAATTGAGGCCGTTTCTTTGGAAAAGGAAGGTTCCCTTTAACTATGACACTCCCACATCATTTGCCTGGGGTGACGTTGAAACCCTTTTCCTGACTGTTAAATTCATTCTTGAGGTTTCATGTCCCCTATTTAGATTGGTTACTTGTCTGCCTGATGACTCAAGACAGTTGTATCCCCTACCTCTAGGTCATTGCTATTTTTGCTGAATTTTGCTGGTAATATGAAGTATCATTTATTTTATTCTAACGGGGAAATCCAGAGAACTCCAAATTAAGAAATGTTTTCATCAAATAGTTATGTGGACCAGCCATTTATATACAATATATCTGTATTGTCTCCCAAGTAGTTGCAACTACAGACATGCACCAACACTCCTGGATTTCTGAGATAGGATCTCACTAACTTAATTTTTTTGGGCCTGGGCTGACCTTGAACTCTAATTTTTTTATATAACTGAGATTACAGCTATAAACTTCTGTGCTTGAGTGTTTTTTTAACATTTTTAAAATGAAATATTTTCAACTATCTTTCTTGAAAGTTATTAATTTTTATCTGATATATCAAAAGTAGTATGACAGTGTTGTTTGCAATATACTAATCCTGTTTATTTTACTTCCTAATTGGGGGCTTAAACTTCTTGGTACTGTATAAGATTTCTCTGTTTAAGATTTCTTCTGCTTACTTAAGGTTTCTACCATGTCTCATGGAATGAAAGCTTCTAATTCTCTTTCTCCTAGGGTGGAGACACTTGAAATTATAAAGCTCTTAAGAAAAAAAAATCTGCATCATCTCTCACATTATCCTATAGAACTAACCATTTAAAAATAAAAAAGGAAGGAGATCTAGCTAGCCTGGCCGGTTTTTCTTGACCGGATCCGACTTACAACATTTCTTTTTCTTTACTTTTTTTTTTTTTTTTTTTTGCAATTAACAATTCCCAGTGCCCTGAAAAATAATTACCCAATTGGAACCTGGGCTGAGACTCAAGGAGCGGAGACTGTCATTTGGGCATGATGGCTTTTGTGTTACACAGACTCAGGATCATGACTTTGGGCTGTTGTGTTGTACCAGCGTGATGAGGGCTGGCCTCTGTGATCTATCTAGGCTTGTTCAGTGAGTCTAGGAATTTGTAACTTCAGCATATTTAAGTTTTCATGATGAGAAAGTTTCTTGGCAGGCACATCAGTGGGTCGGTTGTCCCAGTACAGCTAGGTGTATCCTCTTATTTTAATTTAACCTTCTTTATTAATTTGTTGCCAGTGGGCCTTGCTCAAACATCAGTAAAGGAAAGCTGCTGATAGCAAGGTAGAATGTTCTTTGTAAGATTCCTAAATGAGTAGAGCATCTGGGACATGAGGTATACATTATTTATATACATTATTTATTAGGAAATAATGAATGAGCATACTGGCAAAATAGGAAATGCTAATAAGAAAGGCGCCAGGAATCTTTTTCCCTTAGCTTCATTCTGCTGTGGTTGTCATTTAAAGTTCATTCTGATATTTTTTCCAATATATTCTATTTATCAGGAAATACCTTGAGCCCAAAGATGAATAACATTGGTTCCTGGGGAAAACAGAAAGAAATAATTTTAAAATAAGGTAATAATTTCTAGGAGATATAGGCCAGTTAGCAGCACCTGTGGTGGGGATGGAAGAGGTCAAGGGCACTGAGGTCCATGGCTCAGTAAATACTCCCTGGAGATGCTGCTAATGGAGCTGAGGGGTGAGAATATGGTCTTGAGTTTGACTAGTGAAAACCGTGGGAAAGTTCGTGCCTTTGAACAAGGTACGACAATGCAAAGACACCCATCACCCACAGCACGAAGAGAAGGAATCTCAGCCAATCGCTGTTCCTCAGTAGGATATGCATGGAGAGCGCCTTGTGAGAAGCCAGGCCTAGAAGATTGCTACCACATGCTGAGGGGGTCAGTGTGCAGTAAGTGTCCACTCTGGACTGAAAGCTTCCTAGGTTTGATTTCCAGCTATTTCCCAAATTACTATATAACATCAGTCGCACTGGGTTATTGTCAGCATTAATGTCTATAATGTGAACATGTATATGTGCAGCTTAGGTAAATTATTACTTGTGAGATTTGGGGAAATCTATTGGATCCAAAGGGAGGGAAGCCAGCTAATTGATTTTTCTTTAACCACATCAATCTTGCTGCAGAGTAGAGATAGAATTACAAGGTAAGGCAGGAAGCCTAAGATGGAACTTAAGACAGTCCTACTATGAGATGGGTCATCTGGAGCAGATGTAGCATGGACAGAAAAGAACTATTTAAGAGGTAAGCGAGGTTTGCTTTTAAAAGGTTAAGAGAAATGTTAAGTAAGATTCTTCATTTCTGGCTATGGGAGTGGGGTGGTAGTTGTGAATATAGAAGGCAGGAGGAAAAAGTTGTTTGTGGAGGAAGTTGGTTTTAAAAATGTTAGTTTGATGAATCTGTCCAGCGCTCATGTATTTTCCATGCCAGGTGGACAATGCAATTGGAGAGTTGGAGGTTTGAAGGAGAGAAAGGGTTATGAGTGTCAGCTGCAGGTACACAATTAAGTGCAGCCAGTGGGTGTGCTGTCTGGAGAGGGTTTATTGGTGAGACAAGCCAAGGGAGGAGACCCTGGGCCTAGAAAGGATTGAGGAGGCTGTGGAAGAGGCCAGGCAGGAGATAGAAGCACTGGCTGGCGGCTTAAGAGGAGATTGGAGAAATGACTCGAGAGAAATGGAGATTAATTCTAAGAAATGCTGAATAGTCTTGAGGGTGGAAATGCAGAATAGCAGTTCAGAAAGTCATTTTTCGGCCTCTGTGGTTGATGATACAAAGGCAAGTCATAGCTATTCTTTTTCTATAATGCTATTTATGATTCTGCTGAGACTGCCATAATGTGTGTGTGTGTGTGTGTGTGTGCGCGCGCGTGCGCACACGCACACGCACGCACGTGGCTTAAACAACAGACATTTATGTCTTGTCATTCTGGAGACTGGAAATCTGAGATGACCATGCTGGCTTGCCTGGGTCCTGGTGCAGGTCATCTTCCTGGTTTGCAGATGGTGACCAGATAGCAAAATAGCTTGCTCTTCTTTAAAGAGTACTAATTCTGGGCTGGGAAGGTGGCTCAGTGGTAGAGCGCTTGCCTTGCATGCCTCAGGCCCTGGGTTCAATTCCTCAGCACCACATAAGCAAAAAGAAAAAAGCCGGAAGTGGTTCTGTGGCTCAAGTGGTAGATCGCTAGCCTTGAGCTGAAGAGCTGAGGGACAGCACCCAGGCCCAGAGTTCAGGCCCCATGACCGCCCCCCCCCCCCCCCCCGCAAAAAAAAGAGTACTAATTCCATCTCTTGACATCATCTATGCCTCATTTTCTCCCAGGGACCCCACCTCCAAATATTATCACCTTGGGAGTTAGGCTTTAACATGAATTTGGGGAGGGATGGCTTACTGTGAAGATGATTACTAGAAACTCTTTTTTGTTTGGTTGGCATTTGTCTGGAGGTAAACATGTCTTCCTTGCCACTGAATGTCCGTTTTCTCTGTGGTTGGAATTCTATTCCCTGTGTTTTAGGTTCCCATCCACTAACTATCACTCTCTATTCATGGAAGTTCTGTGGTGAGGTTCTTTTGTGATTAATTTCATCTTAATTTATTTATATTGCAACAATTTCATGATTGTCCATGGGAACTGAGAAACATTAGTGTGTAGATTAATATGTCCATCGTGGTGGGGATGTTGCGTGCATGTCAGAAATATGTCACAATGCGATGTTTGTTTTAGTCATCCTATCCCACAGTCTGCTTTTTAATGAATCGTGCAGAGGAATTCGTGGCTGAATTAAAAATAAGAAAGGCCTGTGAATGTTATCTCATCACATGCCTTTGTTTCTAAACGTGTCCCGTGTTTTGCTTTGTTTTCCCTTTCCTCTCCTTTGTGTCTGAAAGTTTTAAAAAAGAGCTTTGCAGAGGAAATGAGCCAGTGACGTTTTGTTGCTTGTTTTGAAGTTGTTGGGGTTAGTGAGGCTGTGCGTTCATGGAGTGTGAATTGCAGGATGCAGTTCTGGGGTCCTCCCTACCAGCAGACCCTGAATCAAGGTTATTCTGAGAAGCTTTATCCAAAGTTGACGATAAAATACGGGGTTGAACTTGTCAAACAGGAAACAGATATAAATAACCATTCAATCTTAATTCAATCTTAGCTACTTTCTCACACATACTTTATAATGTTTTTCTAAAAAGAAAATTCCTTTTGGGGGGGGGTGGGAAATGAATTCCTTGATTTCCAGGTCACTTTTAATAAGAAACTTTTCCCACCATAATGCTTATCTAGCGGTTCCTTCTCTTTAGCAGGTGGAAAATTGACATTTAATATTAGAGATCCAAGGTACAAAAGAAGTTTTTAAAAACAAATTATTTCCCTCTGAAACAAAAATAATGTACTGTGTAGTTTGTTTCCATGAATTTTTTTTTTCTTTGTCGGTCGTGAGGCTTTAACTCTGGGCTTGGGCCCTGTCCCTGCGCTCTTCAGCTCAAGGCGAGCACTCTACCGTTCGAGCCACAGCACCACTTCTGGTTTTTTAGTAGTTTTTATTGGAGATAAGAGTCTCATGGAGTTTCCTGCCCGGGCTGGCTTTGAACCACCATTCTCAGATCTCAGCCTCCTGAGTAGCTAGGATTATAGGCATGAGCCACCGGCACCCGGCTTCCATGAATTTTTTTAAACTGTCATTGCTGATAAGGAGCTACAAATCTAATGAATTTTTCAACTATTTCATCATTGTAGCCTTTTTAGACAATTTCTTTCTTCCGGCTTTTCTCTTTTTGCTTATGTGTTGCTGAGGAATCGAACCCAGGGCCTCATGCATGCAAGGCAATTGCTCTACCATTGAGCCACCTTCCCAGCCCCGACAATTTCTTTCTTTCTTTCTTTTTTTTTGGGTCCGGTCATGGGGCCTGGGTGCTGTCCCTCAGCTCTTCAGCTCAAGCTACCACTTGAGCCACAGCACCACTTCCGGCTTTTTGCTTATGTGGTGCTGAGGAATCGAACCCAGGGCGTCAGGCATGCAAGGCAAGCGCTCTACCACTGAGCCAACTTCCCAGCCTGACAATTTCTTTCTTTTTTTTCTTTTTTTTAATTTAATTTTATTTTATTTGTGAACATACTGTACAGAGGGGTTACAATTGCATGGGCAGGATAATGCGTACATTTCTTACCAAGCATTGCAGCCTCCTCCTTTGTTTACCCTTCCCATCCCTTCCCAGCCTCCCCCTCCCCCCCATCCCAATCCTTCTCCTTCCCCCCTCCCCCCACCCCCTTCACCCACCCCCTGCACCAACCGTTGTGAAACTCGTTTTGGACATGACAACTTGTACTTCTCATTGTTGCATCAGATCCACCTGTATCCTTAAACAACTGGTTTTTCCCCATCTCCTCCACAAGTTATACTGACATCAAATATAGTGAAAGCAGGGGTTATACTGTGGGGGAGGGACATACAATGCAACAAAGAAATAATCTGATAAATGCGTTAGAAACACATGCATGAAAGAAAAAACATTAAAATACATATCTAAGGGTTCATTTTCCTGACATCACATTATCTGACTTTTTCCGCTTGACTCATACATATACTAGATATTGCAAATAAGGGAGACCATGGGACCTATGTTTCTTTGGGCCTGGCTTACTTCACTTAATATAATTTTTTCCAAGTTTTTCCATTTCCTAACAACTGGGGCAATGTCATTCTTTCTGATGGAGGCATAGAATTCCATTGTGTATATATACCACATTTTCTTGATCCATTCATCTACTGAGGGGCATCTGGGTTGGTTCCATATCTTAGCTATGGTAAATAAGGCTGCAATAAACATAGTTGTGGTGGTAGCTTTAGTGTGGTCTTGTCCGACAATTTATTTCTTAATGACTTGCTCTGGCATTAAATACCATAGAGAGTCTCCATATGTGTTTACATACTATATATGTGCCTGTATTATATATATATTATTTATGTATATATGTCACGTTATATATGTATATACATATATGCATATATATGTGTTATATATATAAAGAGTTAGATTTTTCTACTTGCCAAGCAGGAGGTGGTGAGTACTGAAGATACATAACATGAGGAAAAGAAAAGTTACCTGATTTGGGGACAGATTTGAAACTCACTAGAGAGGGACAAGTGGATACATTGTGTGTGGTTTCTTTCATTGAGCTGGGTATGTAGGAGTAGTCAGGCGGTTTTCCTGATTCTGGATTGGTGGCAGGGATGGTGATAAGGTGCTGTGAACTGAGATGTAGGATATGCCAGAAGCCAAGTTAAGTGTTGGTATTTAAGTGGCTAATGCTAGCTACTCAGGAGGCTGAGATCTGAGGATTGAGTTTCTAAACCAGCTAGAACAGACAAATCTGTGAGACTCTTATCTCCAATTAACCATCAGGTAGCTGGAAGTAGAGGTGTGGCTTAAGCCATAGAGTGCCAGCTTTGAATAGAAAAGGCTAAGCAAGAACTTGAGGCCTTGAATTCAGGCCCCAGTTCAAGACACAATTGCTAAATAAATGAATAAAATAAAGAAATTAAAAGAATATGGAAGAGGAACATGTGGGGAAGGTTGGCGTTGGGCATGTTGAATTGTGTAGCATCAGTGTCCGGAGCTTGCGGATTTCTGGCAGGGGGATGAGAGGCTGAAGAATGGGTGATACATGGGGATATAACAGATTTGAGACCACCGAAGAAGTGACTGGAAGTGCATTAGCTAATGGGAGGGATTGTGTACCTATGAGTGTGTGATTAGTGGAAAGAATAAAGGGAAGAAGAGGAGCTGTAGACTCAAAATATTTTCCTCTTTAAGGGAAATATTTTAATTTGTCAGAGAAACAACAGAGAATTAGCTGAAGTCCATTTTGCTAGTTTTCATCTAAGGGTTAGATCTTTATGAGTTTTGTAAATGTGTTAAATTTGAATGAGTATAAACTAACACAACTTGGCTCAGGAAATGACCATTAAAGAATCCCCAAACGTTCCAGGGCACACCTAATATTTCTGGGACACAGTTATAACTTTAGGAATTCGGTCTCACAAATCTCAATTACATCCTCCCCTGGGAAGATGTAAAAATGATGAAAGACAAAGGGTGCAGGGCTGATCATCTCTTTGACCTATTTTAAATACCGTCTGAATTGGGCACACTGTTGTCAGAAAGGCCTTCTTCGTAGAATTATTTGGAAATCTAGACCCTCGCTTCCCGTTAGCAGCGTGTTGGCCTAGGCTCCAGCTTAGCCTCTTCCCAGCAACAGGTGCACTGCATGGTCTCAGGTCACTGTGCCTCTGCTCAGTTACCTTGAACTCATTATGTAGCCCAGTCTGATCTTGAACTTGTGATCTTTCTGCCTCAGCCTCTGAGTGCTGGCATCACAGATAAGTGCCACCCTGCCTATCACATACCATGTAACATTCTTGAAGAGGTCTTGTAGTGCTCTTTGAGAAGGTCTGTATAAAATTCAAGCTAAAGTTTGGAATGAGAGCAGGATGGAAAACTAACGTTCATGAAGGTCAACTCAAATTCCTGGATAAAATATTTCTGTAGTTTCCATTAAAAAGTGTACTTGGATACCATTCTTACACCATTTCCTTTTTTCTTAATGAAATTGAGTACGTTGAATTGAATATTGATTAATAAAATCAAAATTACATTTTCTAAACTTTGGAAATAAATGTGGAAAATACCAGATGTGCTATAGCTCGTAATTAATGGTGATGATGAGCCTTCTGATGATATTTTTATGGCTGCCTTTTTGTTTGTTTAAGGGATGTGTGGAAAGGGGAGATTGTTATTGGGGAAGCCATGGGGAGGGACGGGGCTGAGGGTGGCCTATGGAGGCAGCCTCCGCTTAACTGGAAGAGTCTGGGAGGCCCGCTTTGCAATCAGATTGCATATCGGATGTGAAAAACTCATTACCCTTCAAACCGGAAGTTATGGTATTTCTGTCACTCTAGATTATTTCTTCGTTTGACCTTTATTGTGTTTGATTTTGTAACCTCCATTTTTTTTTCTTTTTAAATGTTTGGGTGTAGACAGGAGAGAATTCCTTCCCATGTTTTAGGGAGTGGTATTAAAACATATTTATTTTGTTCAGCCATTCTATTCCATCCTTCCTTATAGATAAAGACCCTTTCTCTGTGTAATTATGAGACTGTTGAGTTTGGGTGAGCTTTTCTGTAATGATATTTGACATGAGACACTTCATAAAAATTCATGAAGCTATGTGGGACACAGGCCACAGAGCATATTAATCTGTTAGTTTATTGTTAGGCAGATTCATCTTATTCCCCAATATGAAAAACAGGGAGGTAGTGGTGGGTGTTTTCCATTTATAAACTCCTTTGTACATTATTAAACGTGGGTGAGATCTAGAATCTTCCCTTATTTACATATTATTTCAAGGAATTCTTACATAATGACAAAATTGTATTCCTGAAGGAAACTTACCTCTGCCATCTTCTAGAAACAGAAACCCAGAGAAGGGGGAAAAAAGACTTCTAAGAATAAGAGTGAGGAATTTGGGCCTAACTGCTACCATACCTACTCTTTACTCATTGCTCAAATGTCAGCCTCCAGAAGGCAGTCTTTCCTTTGGGCCCCTTCAGAGATTAGGCCCAAATCTCTGACTCTTAAATCTTGGACCAAAGGATAGTAGTCATGTGTGAAATTTTGTGTGAAATCTCTTGATCTTAAATATTGACAGGAAATTTGATGAGCTTGTAGATAAATACAAAACATATCAAATTCCTGGGCCATGATTTTTCAATTGTCAACAATTTCTTCTCTCTCTCTCTCACACACACATACACGCACACTCATTCTCTCCCTCTCCCATTCCCTTTCCCTCTCCCTCCGTCCCTCCCTCCCTCCTTCCTTCCCACTCTCTCTTTCTCTCTCCCCCTCCCTAGTTCTTTTGCAAAATGGGGTAATGGAGGACCCTTCCTGAGTTGACTGCTGCCTATGTGACAGGGACTTTTGCCATCAGCTTGGCCACATGATCACCAGTCACCATGTCCTTGTGTCTCCATTGTCTGGTCTGGTCTCTATAAGCTTTGAAATTTTAAATGTCATAAAAAAAACCTCAGAAACTTTACTATTGTTACTACATGACTGCTTTTCTATTCATATTACAGCTTCTTACAAGTCTTTTCAATAGCCCAGGTTTTCATGAATTTTTTTTTTCAGTTGATGCCTAGACTGGCAAGACTTCATTTACTACACAGCCTCTGTTTATGAGGAGAATAAAAAAGGTGGATAATTTCAGCTTGTTAGCTTGAATATGTTATATTTATACAAATAACAGGCTTTTGAGTTTTCCTAGATGACATATATTCATAATAGGCTGTAATCTAGATTTAACAACATACTTTCAGGAATTCTCGGCACTTACTTCTTCACACAATACTGCCAGGACAATTTCTTGACACTGAAGATTGTTTGACTGGTTATTGTTTGTTATATGATTTGCCAATGGTGTGAGACCTATTCTTAAATCTTAAATTCTTGGATCTCTCTGATCCTGAACAGGTAATAATATTGTATTCTTGTTACTATTTGCAGACATGGTTCACCTGATTAAAAGAGTTAGGTTTTCCTTTGCAGTGTTGTGTATAGGAGGATGCTTTTCAAACTGTAAGGAGAATCCCATTTGTAATTGGTAAGGCTGTGTATTTAGTGACATAGGTCCAGAGTTTGATTTATCTGAGTATATTGGAAAAGTATGAGCAGAGTGATTGGTTTCCTTTGTGAGATGATCATCTTAATTTTATTTTATGCTGGGGGATTAATTATTGTTAGTTGCAAGTCTTGGTTGCATCCCACACTGTCCTAAGAAAAAAGGCAGCTCTTGCTTCAGAGTCTCCGGCTGTGCTGATGATCCTCTTTAGCTCATGACCCTGTGCTCTGGCTCCATCTTCAGGCAGAGCCTCTCTTCCTGGTGGCTGCCAATAGCTCCTTACTTCTTCTGACCCTAGCAACTCCTTCCAAGAAGATAAAGTAGTTCCAACAAATCCCTCCGCTGGAGTCTCATTACCATTGCTTATGTTGGCATAGGGATGTGCTCATGCAAGAGCTAGTCCTGGTTATCCCTGGTTATCAGGAGGCTGAATGAGGCTGAGTGAGACTGCTTGTCCAGGCCTACCTTCATGCCCAACTTTGGAGGTAGAGTTCACTCGATCTCTCCCCAAACCTATGGCCCAAGGGGAGGAATGGTTCTTTGTGATCCATCGAGATGCTGTTGCCAGAGGAAAGGTATAGAAGGTCTTTCCAATGGGTTGTAAAAATTTCTTTCTATAGATACCTCAAATACTTGATTATTATGATGCTACTTGCCATTTAGCCCTTTAATCCACCTGGATTTAACACGTGTGTGCTTCTTCAGATAAACCCTTTTGTATCCTCCTTCATTTTACCATTGTAAAACATAGTAAGAAACACTTAAGATAATTTTAGAATTGTATGAAAACTCTCAGTTATTTCCTGACAAACATTACTTTTAGCCAACCAGCCTCATTTTATAGATCAGAAGTTGAATCTTCCAATAGTCATGCGACTTGCTTTAGGGATAAGGACTCATTCATTCTGAAACCCCAAATCAGCTGAACTAGTTTTTGTGGCAATGAGATCAAAATCTGGTACATTTAAAATATACTTCGAAAAATGAAAAGGAATCACAGAAAAATAAAACAGGGTATGTTGGGGTGTTGGCTCCATTAGAGGGGGGAGGACGAATGAAGAGCATGAACATAATCCAAATACTTTGTATGTATGTATGTATGAACATAGAGTGGAATCTGTTGCAGTGGTTTTAAGGGTGTTGAGGGAGGAAGGAGAGAGATGGAAGGGGTAAGTTTGATCAAGATACATTGTATATACATATGAAAATATCATAATGTCCCCTCCTTGTAAAACATATACTAAAGTATGAACAGCCAGGTGGTGGTGGCTCATCCCTGTTTTCCTAGTTACTCAGGAGACTGAGATCTAAAAATCTCATTTCAAAACTAGCAGGTTACTATCTCCAAGTAACCTGCAAAAAACAAACAAACAAAAAAACCAACTTGACTAGAGGTGTGGCTCAAGTGGTAGAGTTTCAGCTGTGAGCAAGTACATGAGGCCCTAAGAACCCAGGCCAGTAAGACCCCAAATCTGGTTTATAGATTGACAGGTTGATTAAAGGATACAATTAATGTCTAGACTAAAAGAAATCTTAGTTATAAGTCAATAATAATAACAATAAACTTTTATTATTTTCTAGCTTTGGATTTCCTTTTTTGTTGTTGTTTGTTTGTTGGTTGTGGGATTTGAACTCTGGGCTTGGGCGCTGTCCCTCAGCTCTTCAGCTCAAGGCAAGCGCCCTACCATGTGAGCCACAGTGCCACTTCCAGTTTTCTGAGTGGTTTATTGGAGATAAGAGTCTCATGGACTTTCCTGCCCAGGCTGGCTTTGAACTGCGATCCTCACATCTCAGCCTCCTGAGTAGCTAGGATTATAGGCGTGAGCTACCGGCACCCAGCTAGCTTTGGATTTCTATAAGGATACTTTATCATGGATTGATAGCTAATTAGTCAAAAGTATGGACAGGAAGGATCTAACTCAGATGACTGAGATGGTTATACTGCAGTTACGCATGCATGACCTGAGCGTTTCCTTCCATACAAATGGAAGGAAAGGATGGTCTGAGAAACATCACAGGGTAGGCTTATGGATTGGTGGTCCTCAGCCTGAGGAGGAGGAGGAAGAAGGCAAGAAGCTGCTTGCTGCTCTGCCCTCTTGCTTACGATTATCCTGACATAGTAGCATTATGAGGGGAAACAGGCCATTTATTCCTGCCTGGGCAGCCCGTCCCCTTTACTAAAGACGCATGGCATGGGGCACAGGTGGCTGGGCGTGGTCCTTCTTTCACTCACTTGCAATAACTACAGCCCAGTGGCTGTGCTCAACATGCCCTGCAGATCAGAATGTGGTTTGCCACTCTTGAAAGGAGCATAAGCCGAGGATACATGGACGGAAGGCAACTTAGCTATTGTCCATATCCTCTTGCTGTGGGCCCTGAACCTGACCAGGAACTTCCTGTGGTCCCAAGTGCTCTGGTGTTCATACCAGGAGGGAACAGGGCCACAACACAGAGCCATTGACCACAGTGAGCACATAGATTTCTCATGCATGACAGGACAGGCTGGTGGCTGCTGTGGCAACTGTCTAGCATATACTACTAACCATCCTTAATCAAAGAAGCTGGGAAATTGTTTATTAGTAGTAATTGAGAATTGGTGCTCTCACCAGAATGGACCAAAGAGTGGGACCAGATCTGTCTGACATTTTCATCAGTCTTGTAGAACTGCTTTCTGCTCATAGTGTCCAATACCACCTCACAGATGTAATGCAGGTCTGGTATGTTGTAGGACACAAACTGTGTCTGAAGGATGGAGGTCTGAGTTATGTTCAGTCATCTGCCTGGACGGACACCTCTAAGCCCTGGACATCTCTGTATAGGCAAAACCCCGAGATGAGTTCCGAAGGAAATCCGGAGGTACCAAGATCCAGCTTAGTGTTGTGTAAGTTCAGGTGTTTTAAGAGAATATGATACTTTGAACTCTGTTGCTTTTCTAAGCCAAGAAATCATAGAAATGGACATCGCTTGAACTATGTGTTTCCATTTTTTTTGATATTCCTTTAGGCATATAGTCTTCCTTATCATGAAGGAAGGAGGCTATGATTCATTGTTAAATCCTCTGTTTTATACTCCTGTGACCATCTCCTGCTTTTCATGTGTACTGTTTAAACATTTCCCATATCAACCCTTTCTCATCATTCTTGAGTTCCGGTCCTGCATCATGCAAGTAGAATGGAAAGAATGAGAAATATGAGAGGTCAGAGGATTGTCTTTGAGAAGCATATATTTGACCCTAGGCCATTGTCCCAAGATGACCCGTTTCTTACCTGGTCATAGTTGCACAATTATTACTTGTTTCTTTCAGCAGTTACAAATTGACTGGTGTGTCTTTTCCCACATGAAGGGAAGAGCAAAGCTCCTCTGTCCTTGGAACGAGGAGAACTGGTGTGCAGTCTGATCCTGCCCCTCCCTTTATTGATGGCTTTGTGAACTTGATACCTAGGCATTTCATCTCCACTGAGGATTAGCTTAGTTATAATACTTGCATCTTAGTACTGGCTCATTTTGTCTCTGTTGTTTGCCCCTCTTCAGCATCAGGCTCCTACCCTTCGATGGCCCAGGCCTGGGTCCCAGGGTTCATGTCTTTCTCTAAGAACACATTTGCTCAGCTCATGTGATACATTGAGTTTATCCTTCTTTATTCCAGTCACCGGATGTGTTTCCTGGAGAGTAATTTGGAAAACACTTTTCTTTAACCTTTACTCAAAGTTCTTTCTTGTTCTTTGAAGTGACAGTGTGTCTGTGAAGTTGGCTTAATGTCAGGGTCAAATTCTTGAGTCAGAACTGCTAAAGCGTGTGAACTTAAAATGTGCTTAGAGAGAACTAGCTATTCCAGTGTCCCAGATGTGAAAACAGAGCCCCTGGGGGGAGATTTCACAGGCTTTCTTTGTGACTCAAGTACATACTCATAGGCCTTGGACTTCAAGCTAGGTTTAGAAGTCAGATGGGGCCACCCATTGTCTGAGTTTGCAGAGTTCTGACATTTCTAGCTTAAAATGTATTGTGATGGTGGGTGCTGGTAGCTCACACCTGTAATCCTAGCTACTCATGAGGCTGAGATCTGAGGATTGTGGTTCAAAGCCAACCAGGGTAGGAAGATCCTTAAGACTCTTATCTCCGATTAAACAACAGAAAGGCCAAAAGTGGAGCTATGGCTCAAGTTGCAGAGTGTTATCCTTGAGCAAAAAGGCTCAAGGGCAGTCCCTGCCTTGAATTCAAGCCCCAGGATCAGCACATACACACACAGTTACTGTTATGGTCTGGTGGTAGTGGTGGAGTATCTTAGGACCAGGCTTAGGGTGAAGAATACCTGAGGCTCAGAGCTTTAGAGCTTGTGGTGCTGGGTTCACCTGCAGCACTTCTGGGTCTCCTACCCCTGACCCTGCCTCACCCAGGGCCATGAAAAGCTGAGTAGCCATGAAAAGAGTTGCTCTCTTTCTGTTCTCATTGTGTTTTTCAGTTTTGTCAAACTGAGGGGTGGGATGGTGAGCGGGATAGGAAGGATGGATGCTGTGAGCTGCCTTCCCTTTTTCCTTCTAACACTCTTCACCACTCAGAAGAATGTAACACATTCACTTATTTTCAGTGGCCTTGTTACTTGTGGGGTTCATGACTGTGGAAGCAGCAGAGCAGCCCTGCTGTGTTGTTGTTGCTTGTCTCTACGCCCCATTTCTGATGCTAAGTAAACCAGGCATAGAACAGCACTGAGTTTCCATTAAATCAGTTTTGAAGTCTTGGCACATTCAAGATAAATACAACAAAGACCTCCTCCATTCCTCCAATGTAGCAGTCTTCCCTCCCCCCCATCTTAAAATGTATGTTTGTTGTGCCAGATTTCAAATTGTGTTCCTGATAAGTTTATGTTTACTTACCTGTGCAAAGACTTTATTAATAACCCTCTTTTTGGATGGTAAGGGGAAAACAAAGGAGGGGGTAACAATGCTTGATAGGAAATGGACTCATTACCTTGCTCATGTAATTGTAATCCCTCTGTACAGTATCTTTACAATAAAAATATATATTAAAAACCCTCTTTTCTAGTATTCAACATTGCCAATATTAATTTATATAAAGTACTTGGCCTTCTTGGTGAGTTCATTATAGTTGAACTCCCCCTTTGCTTTCTGTCTATATTTGTCAGACATTGCTGTAATCATGAAAATGTTATAGGCTACTCTCAGCAAGTAGTGAAACAGTAAGTGTCAGAAAGAAGACAAGTCGCTTCTAAGCAAGTGATGTGGATGTGAGGTGGGCCTATTGCTTGCACACTTGTTTCTGTCGATATCACACAGCCACACGTATCCGTGGGAGGCTGAGTGCCCAACCCTGAGGAAGGTACTGGAGTTCAGCATGGGCAGGGGGGACACTGCGGAATCTGGATGTTGAGGTCGAAGCCTGTTGCTGCTCAGAGTCTTCTTGGATCCCTTCACGGGGCTGGCAGCAGTCTTTATTGTAAGTCCAGGGCACGCTGTTTTGCATTGACTCTGCTTTTGACTTGTATCTCCCTGTTGAGACCCCTGAAATGCTCTGAGGCTAGGATAGGGTTTTAACTGGAAAACTTGCACAATATCTGGGGTGCAGGGGAGGGAGATGGTGCCCGATTTACTGTACTTGCTTCATATAATTTGGGCTCTTGTGAGAGGTGATTTGTGTCAATCATTAGAGTCTTTTGTTGACCCCGCCCCTAATGTTAGTTCTGGTGACTTACCTGTTCCCTACACGTTTCTGACTTCCTGCCCCTTTTTCATGATGTTTTCATTTGGAGCACATTTGCAAGCCTGTTCCTATTTTGCCATCATATTTGTAGGACTCTATTCTATTTGGATACAATTTTAAGTAAATTATTTCTGTGTTCTTAAAAAATGCATACTAGTATGCCAAAACTCTAGATTCAAGAACTTGAGATTGAGAAATATAGAGGTACTATCAAAATTAATATCAATGTATCTTTTCTTTTTCCCAGTCCTGGGGTTTGAACTCAGGGCCTGGGCACTGTCTGTGCTAGCCCTAGCACTCTACCACTTGAGCCACAGCACCACTTCCAGCCTTTTCTGTTTATATATTAAGGAATTGAACCCAGAGCTTCATGCATTCTAGGCAAGCACTGAACCCATTCCCAGCCCTGGATGTATCTTATGATGACAGTTTGAAAATGGACACCAACACTAGAGGTCAAATGTAATTCAATAATCACCCTCGCCCCACCCCCATGGGACAGGGACTCAGCCGCTGAGCTGTTTCTGGGGAGGGACATACTGCTCAAATCCCTTACACTTGGATAAAGACTTAGATGGGGGTGAAAAACCATTGTCGTTCTCATTCTAGAGATGACCTCATTCCAGTGTAGTGAAAGTATATTCCTTTCCTAAGAAACTATCCTATTAAATAAAAAAGAAAAAAGGAAAAAAAATCCACAAAAGATTATTTTCCTTTATTGCATTGTCCTACATACACACAGAGACCCAAGGTTTATAGAGTGAACGGGGCAGTCAGAAAGCATTATGAACAAGCAGTTTCACCCACCATGTATTGCTTATTTTTACCACTGTTTAAAACTTGCTCTGCCTGTGCACAAAGAAATAAAACATGTAAAATTTGCTTCAGATGTAATTTAGTTGACAAAATAGGAAGTTGTAGTTCCTTGAGCACACACAGCGGGTGTTAGTAAAACGAAATCAATTCAACATAAATAGTAATTGGAGAGGGCTTATAATTGGCTAGGAGACTTAAGAGTATTTATTACTTGAAGAAAAGGTTTTCCAGTTGGCCATATATTGCTTCCTGGCTCTGAGAGTAAAACACTGGCAGGTATATAAGGGATCACTGGAATTTCACAGAAGTGTTTTAAATAATTTTTTTTTTTCTTGACCAGTCTCCTGCTACCTGATGATACCCCAGGAAAGAAAGACATCTGAAAAAACCCTAAGAGTGCAGAGCGGGGCGGGTCTTCAAATTATAATGGGTAGAGCACTCCCTCTAGTGGCTTTGCTGTGGTACCACCACTGATTTAAAATTATCAGTTCAACTCTGCCCCTTGCAGTTGAGAAAATGGAACTAGTCATAAGTACTTTTGTCCCCGTGCGTTTGTAGCCTCCGTGGTGAGGGCTGACCCTATAAAAACTCAAAGCTAGACAATGAATGCCACTGTGGCAGTATCTCAGCACTTCATTGATCCTGGAACTAGAGTTAAAAAGGAGCCCTGTTATCATCTGGGCAGACAATGTAAACGGAAAAGGAGTAGCTGTCTCTCCTGGAGATTTTAAGGGTGGCAGAAAGGCTCTGGATACCATCCTAGCTTGGGTTTTTATAATTAGATTATACATTGAAGTCTCTTGATAAAGACATTTAAATGTCTTTTTCCAAGTACCTCGGTCATGATGTAAAAGCCACAGAGGTCAAAAGTTTCAGACCATCTAAGACCCATTTCATGAGTTCACTAGAAAATCTCCCTGCTTTGTTATTCTCAGTTGGAAATGTAACACTTGTGTAGAAGTCTAGTAAGATGTTCTCTCATCACTGTTTATATTATTGTACATTCTTTCCCCAAATTAACAGGTGTTAAGAATTTATTTGCAATCAGTATGTATAGGTAGGTGCTCATAAACCTGGGTTTTAATTTAAAATTTTCTATTAGCATAAGTTACTTATACGAAGGGTCTTCATTGTGGTATTTACTACAACATTTATATACTTTAGTCAAATTCACCCCATCTATATTACTTTTTCTTAATCTCACTTCCTCCATTCCTCTTTCCATGTCCTTTTTATGGCTTCGTTATACTATTTTCACACACACACACACACACACACACACACACACACACACACACACACAGATTCTATGTTTACCCCATCACACTTTCTTTTTCCCTGCTCATACCTATTAGTTCCCTTCCTGACAATCTGTTTTTTATAATCAAGTCAGACTATTTTTCTAGCTCTAGATTCTGCCTAGGAGCAGAAACAAACAATATTTGTCTTTCTGCGTTTGGCTTATCTTGCTTGACGTGATAGTCTCCAGTCCATCCGTCCATCCATTTCCTTGCAAATGACATGTTATGTATGTATACAAATGACATTTTATGTATGTAGGTAGCACACTTTCTTTGTCCAGTGATTGGTGGTTGCGCAAGTAGGATAGTTCCGTAGTTTGGTATTGTGAGCAGTGCTGCTATAATCACGGAGGTGTGAGCATCTCTCATGTGTTGACTTACATTCCTCTGAATATATGCTCAAGTGTGACACCGCAGGGTCCACGTGTGCATTTAAAACATCATAAATTAGATCATACCGTTCATCTAACTTATATTCTATATAGAATTTATAGAAATTATAATCTTTGTACATAAAATTTACATACAATCTATATAATTTATATTCTATCATTTCATTTTCAACTGGATAGAATTTTTCAGATATTTCCATGTTATTAAGTGTCTTAACTATTAAGGATAAGGTTTTTTTCCATGAAAGATACATAGAATTAAATTCTTTTAACACTAATATTCAAATGAATAATCCAGGTATAGGCTCTTGTTCTACAAAGGTCCTTTTCAAATTCTCTGAAGTTGTTGGAATGCCTCCTTGTGAGCTGAGAGCAGTTTTCATGTGATTGAGCTATTAACTTTATCAGTGTTAATGTTTCTAAATATTTGAAATTATAATTGGTCAATAAACAAAATGTAACCTAAGGAGATTATTATTTATTTTGTCTGGTACCATAGTTTGAAATTAGAGTTTGTCCAGCTTGCTTAGCTGGTGCTCTACCACTTGATCCATGCCCGCAGCCTGACTTTTTGTTGGTTATTTTGGAGATGAAATCTCATGGACTTTTTCCTGGGCTGGCTTTGAACAACTCTGGCTTCTGGATCTGTCTCTTGAGTAGCTAGCATTACAGGCTTGAGCAACTGACAATGAGTGTAAGCAGATTATTTGGGAAAGCTGATATCTAATAAACTCATGGAAAGTGGAGATTGAAGAAGTGTCTTTTGGTGACCGTGAATTCTCTTTTTCATTTAGTTATTGACCGAATCCCAGTAAGAGTTGCTTTCGTATTTCCTTTTAAAACATAATGTAATAAAAACAAAGGTAATACGGTTTCTGTGTTCATATATTATATTTTGATTACCTGAATTTTCTGTGATGAGGCCTTAAAACTCTTCTGAAATGCCAGACATTTCTGTATTGATCTTATTAAACTTATAAGTCCACTAGAGGGAGCTTTTGTCTTTTTCTTAAAAAAATTCTTTTTTTTTTTGACCCAGGATAGAAGTTCAAAACTGTTTTATTTTCAATTTCATGAGTCTAGCTGTGTTATCTCTCAAAGCTAATTCGCTACAATTTTTACACAGAGACACCAGGAGACTATCATGTGAACATATAACTCGTTGGTGTAATCGTATGACTAGGATGAACCTTGATAATGACTGTGGGCTGGGCAGGGGAGGGTTGGACAAGCCTCATGGCCAGGGTAGGGTCTGGTACACCACCGAACAGCCGCCGAAGCCAGACTTCTTCATACTACTAAAAACAATTTGGTCCTTGGAAGCCTATGTGTGTATGGAGAGAGGAGAGGGGAAAATCTTAAAATAAGACAGACTGTCTTACCCCAGGAGAGGCTCAAAGGAGTTTGCTTTCCAAGTTAAGTTCCTTCCCAGGGAGAAGGCGGTGGGAAGAGACTGCTGCCTGCTGCTGTGTGGGACCTGGGGAGGTGGAGGTGGGGGGAGGGAAAGGAGGATGGATTCCAGAAGGTCTCCACACTAAGAAAAAGAAATCTTCTCCAACCCAGTCACCATCTTGGTGGTTGCCCTGGCTTCCGCTTCCTCTATTGGGTGGGTGTATCTGGCTTGTCCTGAAACCTGCTCCTTCTGTTGGACCTCTGTTCAGGTGGCCCTTGGACCCTCACAATTTCCAAGTCACCTTTGTTGAGGTCTCTCTCATCTTTATTACTTGGAGTTCCCTATCTTTTCCCTTTCTGTAAAATGAGTGTCTACAGTACAGCATGTTTAGGAACTGGCCAGAAAGCCCTGGAAAAAGATAAGCGATCCAGGCACCTCCAGATTCTTTGACTCAGGTCTAAGCTGGAGTCTGAACCTGACCCAAGTGCTCCTTGGACACATCCTGAGAAACATCATCAGGGTTCAGCTCTACACATAGGAACCACTTGGGAATTTTATCCATAGGCATTTGTAATTCAGCCACAGGGGCCCAGGTATACATCTCAAGCTGAGATCTGGTGCCTGGCCTCTAAAACTGTTCTTAGTGATTGTTTTCTTATTCTTTTTTAAAATTATATTTTATTTCGTTATAGGCCTGGCTTCCATCTTCCTCCAACGAATTCTTTCTTTCTTTTTTTTAAAATGTTATCTCAAATTATGTTATATATAGGATTTCCTACAGCCTGTCCTTCACCCTTGCAGCCACCAGGGGGCAGGCATAGTCTGTCAAATACTCTTGTAACTGGTGCATGTTGTAACTGGTAGAGAAGGAAAAAAAAAAAATAACCAGAAAGGAAGGACAAAACTTGAGAACCTAATATGACTTGAAATCCTTAGCCAACACTACAGGCTTAGATTGTTTTCTAAGAAAGCCATCATTGGGCAATTTTGTCTGAAGGCCATGCACTGTGGTTGAAGTTGGCTTGTAGCTCAGAGAATGCTTAATCAATTGAGATGGAAAGAATGAGGAGTGAGAAAATGTGGTGACCACTGACAGCCACGGTGACAGAGAGGCCTTTATATTCCAAGAGTGACCAAGATGTGTCCCCATGGGCAGGAGTGAACCCCACACAGACACCTCCACAAATATCTCCCGACTGGAAAATCAAGTGGATTTTAGGATGAGATGTCTGGTGCATTTGCAATAAATCCATGGCATTGCATTTCGAAAATGCAATTTTAGAATTTAAAGGAGAAATTTAAAGGAGATCAGAGGGGAAGGAAAACAGACCTTTTAACTGAGAGTTCTTAGAATCCTTCCCGTCGGGGTCTGTGTTACTAAAGAACTTTGTTTCTGATTCCAGAAATTCATTCAAGGAAATGTATGTGGATGGTGTGTATGTGGGCTGGAGGAAGAGATGAACACATGGTTCACTTGCAGAAGCAAGTGAGAACTACCGGGGTTGTTGTGCATTTTCATTGTAAAACACGACATAAATGTCAATGGAGGAGGTGAGGAGGCTCATTCTATTTTTAGCACTCATTTGATTCCTCTTACCTTATTGCCCTGGTTGCCCATCCCTGTAGCACTGGGGATGCTGTGAGGAGCTCACCTAGGTGACCCTAAAGCATCTTTTGCAGTCCTGTGGGTTATCAAGCTACAGCCTCATGTGGCTCCCTTGCCTGGCGCCCCCTGGTGGGTTCTACCAGTGCAGCTCACTAGAAGGTTGGGTAGGGAAGATTTTTAAAAATGTCTTGCTTTCTGTCATTTTGGAAGGTCTTATTTTGCTCTTAAAGAAAAAGTTAATGTGTAAATAAAATCTACAACGGGAGAAGCCATTCCAACACTCATATGCCTTCAGATGAAGCAAGACCTGAAGGATCTCTCTCTCTTGCTCTCTCTCTCTCTTCTTTTCTTTCTTTTTTCTTTTTTGCTCAAGGACTCATGGCTGTGTTCTATCACTATTCCTGTCCTCTTGCTGGTCCCACAATGGCTCTGACTGCTGGCCCAACTTCTACCTCGCTGAGGAGCTGGTTAAGTTCAGCTTTTGTGTCTTTGCTTTGTTTGGCTTATTTAGATAGCTTTGGTTGTTTTGAGACAGGGTATTGCAGAGACCTGGAGTCACGATAGATCCCAGGGTGGCCTAGAACTGGTGATCCTCCCAAGTTGCTGGGATTACAGGCTTGCATCACCATGCTTGGCTTTAGTCCAACTTTCTCATACACTCCTGGAACTCTCTACCTTAAGGGTATCAGCATCAGTCATTGGGCCTGGTCCCTTCCAAAAAGGCTGACTCTGCGACTGGGAGCCAGTCTTTAGCCTCAAAACGTGTATGTAATTTCATTTATAAAATAGATGCTCATAGTAATGCCAGTCTCCTGGAGTACGTGTAAGGGGTAAGAGAGATGTAAGTACGGAGGAGCGTGAGTGTGATGCTGACAGGCTTCTGGGTTGGTCACACTCCCCAGCATCACGTGGGAGCTTGGCCTACCTTTGCGCAAGCCAGCTGTGGCTTATTATTTATATTCAAATATTCCAAAGTCCTAAAAAAAACAATCTCTGCAGTCCAAATACCCCAAGTATTTCAGAGGAGGAATCGCCATGTTGTATGCGGAGCAATTTTGTCTCATCGTTTAAGCAGGATTGATGGGGAGAAGAGAATTCCAAGCTTGTACCAGGCGCATGCCTGTAATTGTAGCTAGTTGGGAGGCTAAGGCCGGAAGGATCCTGGCAGCATAGAATCCATCTCTAGTTAACCAGTAAAATGTTAGATTGGAGTCATGGCTCAAGTGATAGAACACAGCCATGAGTACTTGAGCCAAAAAAAGAAAAAAGAAAGAAAAGGAGGTGGGGGGAGAGGTAGAGAGAGGGAGAGAGAGATCCTTCAGGTCTTGCTTCATCTGAAGGCATATGAGTGTTGGAATGGCTTCTCCCGTTGTAGATTTTATTTACACATTAACTTTTTCTTTAATAGCAAATTAAGACCTGCCAAAATGACAGAAAGCAAGACATTTTTAAAAATCAGCTTTGAAACTATTCAGAAATTTGATTTGTTTCCCTGTTTTCTGTCTCTACCCCTCACCCCCAGATTTGCTTTAGAACTTTTCCTCTTTGCTCCACTTTGGCCTCTGACACTGTCATCTGTAACCTTGGCTGCCAAGGTCCGTGGCTGGCTTACTGCTCAGCCACTAATTCCAAGCTTGCCTCTGCTGCCTGCGGTCAGCTGACCTAGCTCACTGCAGCCTGGGATTGCCCTGTATCCAAGGACTCCGAGTCCTCCTTCACTGGCCCCAGCCTCCTGTTCTTTGACCTACTATTTCCCTTGCTCCTCCCTACCTACTCTTTTCATTGTTCAAAGAGCACCCATCCACCACCCGCCCCTGCTCATATCCTTTCCTATGTCTCTCAGGTCTTCAGTCCGCCATGTCAGCTTTTGTTCACTGGCATCCTTAGACTCTCTTGCCTTTTTTTTTTTTTTTTGCTACTCCTGGGGCTTGAACTCAGGGCCTAGGCACCTTCCCTGGGCTGCTTTTGCTCAAGGCTAGCACTCTACCAACTTGAGCCACAGCGCCACTTCCTGCCTTTTCTGTTTATGTGGTACTGAGGAATTGAATCCAGGGCTTCATGCATGCTAGGCAAGCACTCTACCACTGAGCCACCTTCCCAGCCCTCTCTTGCCTTAAAAAAAAAAAAAAAAGCATTTTGGTTATTACTTCTTTTTTTAGCCTTTTGTGTTTATTGTTGTTAGCTTACATTAGTTCTACAGAGTCTCTTGCCTTTTAACCTAATGCTTCACCCCCATTTGGCTGCCTCCCCTCCTCTCTTATTTCTTTCAACCCAGCCACTGAAAATCACATGAGGAAATCTCACGGGGCCAAGTGATTAGCAGAGGTGTATGGCCACCTCTGTGCGCCTGCGCCAGCACCTCAGCCTAACATCCTATTTCCATAGCTTCCCTCTGTGACTAGTATATTTACCATCTTTTCCTACAGGAAAACGAATTTCTTCAACATTCTTTCACACACCTCCACCTTTCTCTGTACTTTGTCCAAATAACAGATCATTTCTCCTCCTGTCTCCGTGCTGCTGTGGTTTGTCCTTGTTCCTTCCCAAGGTCAGCTTCTCCACTGGATGCCCACGGTCGTTGTGTGTCCACCATTCATCTGTGTCACACGCATCTTTCTGTCCCTTGCCTTTGCCTCTGTCTTCCCATTCTCCACCCTTAGTTGTACATTTCCAGAAGACCTTGGGCTGAGGAGTGGCTATCTCTCCTGCAACTGCTCCATCGTGTCAACAGGGACCTCTGTCCTACTTGCAAAGAAGATTGCTCACCATGTCCACCACCTTTGACCTTGTTAGTTAGTCACGCTGAGTCAATGAACTAAAGAGCTTCATCTTCCCACCTCGGTCTCCATGGCACAGTTCCATCCCCTGCCTCCCCCCAGTCTCTCTGACTTTTCCTTTTCAGTCTCTTTCTCTTCATGATCGATCTTTCTCAATTCTCCCACCAGGGCAGTTGATGCAAAGCCAGAGATCTTAAATGAGAAACTACTGTGTACGAAGGCAGCCCTTTAGGGACCTTACGTCCACTTCTCTAATCGTTACAACAATCCTATGTGGTGTTTTCTTGTTACAAATCCCATTTTTAGAGGAAGAAAAAGTTGTGAGTACTTAAGAACTCACCCTTAAAGCTTTCCATGGGAGCTTAGAGCGTGTGTGTGTGTGTGTGTGTGTGTGTGTGTGTGTGTGTGTGTGTGTGAAGTGTGCATATTGGAGGAGTAAATCTGTGATATGATCTATTCCTCTGGGCATTAAAAACATCTAAAAAATAGTCTATGCTTTTTTGATAAAGCAATAAAGTAAAGGAATGAACGCTATCCCCCTCTCCCTCCCACCACTCCCTTTCTCCTGGGGTGGTGACAGCGATCGTTTTTTACACTGGTGATGGCCAAGTTTTCTGCTGTAGTCCCCAGGTCCCTCTTGCATTTCACAATCCAATCTGTTCACCGTGGAGCTCAGATGATGATTTATGGCTATTTATAGTTTTCCATACCATTATTTACATTCACATATTCCAGCCCATTGAAATTCTTTGGGATGGGGGCCGACGTGAAATGAGTCCATCAGTCCATCAACCAATGAGTTGATCTTCAGTCAGCCCTTGCTACTCCCGTGTCTGTGCTGCTGGCCCCACACTCTGCTTCCAGATAAAGCTCCTTTTTGTTCTTTCTTCCTCCAACCCATTTGCTGCTTTGTGTCTCTGCTGTGATACCATCTTCTCCATCCATGTGTCTATCCCTGCTTTGCTGTTGTTTTTGTTTCCTGTTGGTTGTGGGGTTTGAACTCTAGGCTTGGGCAGTGTCCCTGAGCTGTTTTTTGTTTTGTTTTTTTCTCAAGGCTAGGGCTCTACTACTCTGGGCCATATCTCTACTTCTGGTTGTTTGGTGCTTTCCTGCGTGGGCTGGCTTTGAGCTGTGATCTTCAGATCTCAGCTTCCTGAGTATAGCTAGGATTGCGGGTGTGAGCCACCAGTGCCTGGCTTCTATTCTCTTGTTCACATCCTCACCTCATCAGATGTAAGTCCCTCCAGTTCTGATATTGTATTCGTCTCCTTCTGTCTATTCTGTGCTCTGCTCAAAATCTTCTCCACAGTCAAGGCGCCCTGTTCAGATGCTCCTGTTGTCCCCTCTCCTCCCCCTCCTCTGATTTTCATTCTCAACTCCAAGAGGCTCTGTCCTGCCCGGCCAAGGTTTCACAACTGTCCGAGGGTCTCAGTGTAAGCACAGGTTCATTTTGCCTTGGGTGAAGAATGACTGTCTCATTAATTTGTCAAGTTTTTGAAATGACTGTGTTGCAGGGATTTGTATGCCATTTAATTGGTATGTATAGGAAGTTATCAGCTAAGTACTGCTTGGATTTTTCTTAAAGCTTTGATTTGAGAGCCTTGAAATTGACAGTGTATAATTTTCATAGTTAGACAATGCTGTTAACCAGTTACTCTCTAAGTCCCAATTATCTGTCCACTGGAAGTTTATACGTGGTGGTCTAAATAGTTATATCAATTATCAGTCAGCCTGGAGATGGTTTTTGCATTCTACAATGACCTATTTAGGAGGTTCTGGGATTGCAGTATAATTTATCCCTGAAATCATGGATTCATTCACATGAATTTTAAAGAGATTGCCACAAATGATTGTGGCATTTTCATTCCTTTAATCCCTATATTGTTAATGATGATCTATTATACAACTATTTAACTTAAGGCCTTTTGAACACAAAATTCTAAAAAAAAATCATTTAAATTTTAATTCACTTTTTTAAATGGTGAGAAGATGGTTTTGTTTTCAGGCCGAGCTATTGGAAAACATTCCACCTACATTGGTCACTGTCACTCATAACTTGACGTGTGGCCAATTCCTTTCCACACATAATGCTCACTTTTACTACTTATTTTTAATTGATGTTTCACCATGATATTTCCATATATATATATATATATATATATATCACACTTGATCAAATTCACCTCCTCTATTGCTCTTTCTTAATCCCATTCTTTCACGTACTTTCAGTTTCTAGTAGTGTTCACTATGCTATTTTCGTCTATGCTATTTAATGCTATTCGTATATGCTATTTAATGATACACCTATTTACGTAATGCACTTAAAACCACCCTCTTCACTCTCTTTGTCTTCCTCATGTTTGTTCCCTTACCTCCCAGTAGTCCTTCTTTTACAATCATGATGCTGTGAGGATTTTAAGGTCCAGTTGACTCCCAAGTTCTGTCTTCTGAATTATATCCAAGCCAGAACTGGAGCTGAAGGTTTGGGGAAGACATGCTGGTGGCTTGTGGTAACATCTTGGGAGGATGCAAGCAAGGCCGTGGGTGGACGAGGAGGCAGGGATATATAGCCTATTCCCTACCTCCCAGCAGTCCAGATCCTCTCATACCATGTAAGACAAGCAGAACTCTTGATTTATTGCTCACCCAGTGGTGTCAGTGTTAACTGAGAAGCTCCTAGAACACCATGATAACTTTTGTGGGACAAGCACCAGATACCTGAGGCGGCTCACATATTTTTGTTTGCTTGTGTGTGTTTTGTTTTATATGTACTGAGTCCCAGACAAATCTTCCACTAAACTGAACATCTGTCTTGAGGGTTTGGGGGGAGGGGGGGAGCTCTTTTGGAAACACAGTGTCACTTTGTTGCCGTACTTTATTCGGAAATCTTTTACGTGAAAATAAGCAAGTGACTTAAAGATTAAAAAAAAAAAATCCCTAGAGGTTGACTTGATTATGATGCTTCTTCAAGTTTAAGTTTTTCTTTCCAGGACAGCTCAAGTAACTGAGTTGGACTTCGGAGAAATAAGAGATTCATTGGAGTTCAAGGACAAGTTGCATTACTCTCATTTCAGGATTGATCTTTCACTTTAGCTTGCTGCATTTGGCTTCCCATCCTCTAGTATTTAAAATTTGCTTTTAGAATTTATTTTGTTTATTCTTCTTTGGCTCAGGAGGCGGATTTCCCAAGTCACTTCCATTTTTCTTGCTTTTTCATTGCTCAGAGTTGTTCCAAACTTCCAAGTGAAAAACCGTGTCTGGGCTCTTCGGCCCTTTTTCTTTTCTTTTGGTCCTATGACAAAGTTTATTTATGCTTCTAAAACGTGATTTGTTTAGATCTAGTCCTTTGTGTGAAATTTGTGCTTAAGAAGAGCATTTTGGAGATATTTTCTCTTGTACCAGATGGACTCACCTTGGCCCTTGTTTAAAGACAGGCATGTGAAAGCATGTATGTGTAGTGTGTGTATACATACATATATGTATATATGTAATATGTATATGCATGAATGTGTGTGTATGCACACCAGCTTCTTAAGTGCTTTCTCAATAGTTAGATTTGAAGGAAAAGAAAACAGAAACGAATCCCTGGAGTATGAGGACAAGGGAATGCTCTCTTAGCTGGACTGAGATGGAAGTTGTGTTTCATTTAAATGACGATTCAGCAAATGCCTTCAACTCTGTCACATCAAGGTGAATTTTCCTTGCAGTCTGAGCTTTGGATGCTGTTGGTCTGGACATCTTCCCGGGAAAGCCCCTGTGTAAAACCCCCATTAAAGTCAAGTCATCACAAAATCATCTGATTTCCCTAATGCTTGTCTCCTGACCTCTGCGAAATGAACCACAACACTTGAGGTATACATATATTTTGAGTCTTAGCCTTACTAAATAAGAATATTAAAAGTGAACATAAAGTCCTTGAAGATTGAAGGCAAAAGGTGGAAGTTCCTTTCTTCTGTCTGGTAAAGGAATCTGGAGAAAGGAAGTTAGACTTTGGGCAGGAAGAAACTGTCAGATTAGGGGTGGGAGGTAGTATTTTTCACAACCCTCAAGTCTAGAATTTTACACAATATTACAGGATAAAAGACACATGGCTACTGATTGTAGCCAGGCCCAACCATCTCAGTGTGAGACGCTGCTCTGTCTCTGCACTAGGGCAAAGGAGGTGTTTCAGGCTCACCCCACAATTGGTTGATCCTCATTAATTCTTCCAATTAAACTGAGACTAATAGATTACATGATACACATCCTCTGAGCTCTTGCATAGGGGGGATATTGATCATTTCAAAGAGAGTTTAACTGGAAATCACTCTTTAATTCCACTAGGAAACAAACTTGTAAGAAAATGGAACCAGCACGTAGTATCTGAACTTCTACCTTTGAGGTCTCTGAAGTACTTAGGTATGTGGAATGAATGCGAAGGATCTGTTGTTATATTAAAAATCAAGCAACAAGAACATTTCTAATTTCAAACCAAGAATATCTGGATCCCATCTGGATTCCATGCCAGAGGTTTTTTTTTTTTTTAAGGTAATGAGACATGTCAAACAGAAACCTCCATGTGAGAATGTGTTCTGGGGAGGAACCAACAGAATCAAATTTGGTAGCAGATTGCACGGAGATGAACCTTCAGCTAGGAAAAGCTATCTGTCTTTTTTCTCTATTTTCCTATATTTCTTTCATCCCCAGCAAAAGCAAACAAAATGGAAGTGAGGGGTGAGGGTAGGGGGGAGAAAGCATGCTTCCATGCTAAGAGTAACTCTTGTCCACACCTGCCAACCACAGATGTCTCCATATGGTAACAGGTAACTTTCTTTTGTCCTGTGTAATCTGCCAGACGTAAGTAACTAGACATCATAAGATGGCAGTTAACAGAGAAATAGTCACATGGTTATTTTGACCCCATAAAATAAGGTGGTAGAGAGTTTTTTTTTAGAAATAATCTCATCTTTCTGTACTTTTAAGATAATTGATAGTGTTGGTATGCCCTGATGTTTGGTTAGGGACTGCAGAGAGAGGCATCTATTCCCTAAAGATGTGAAGAGATTGATTATTCACTTCATGAAGAAATGAATATTAAATGTGGAAGGATAAATTTGGTCCTTCTTGGACAAAGTTGTTGGTTTTTCTATCTGCTCTCCCTTAGCTCTTAAATAATAGTTGGTATCAGGAATGAACTTTATGGGGGTCACATTTCTACTATGATTTTGGGAGGGGGTAATTCCTAAAAAAATACATTATGAATGATTAGTAGTCACCATTATTTCCATTTTTCTTTCTTTTGTTTCTTGTCTGTATATTTTTGTGTTCATTGTGTCTTCTCACAGATAATCAGCATATTACAGACTTTATGGACTTTAGAATAAAAACCCAAATTTACAAAAAGTCCCCAAATGACTTGTACTTAATTAATATGTAATTTATTTAATTGGTTCCCTGCCTCTTTCTTTTGTGGTGAGTGTCTTGATTTCTAATTCTAGTTTTTAATTCAGGAAAAGTTTTAGGCCTTTCCTGATTTACCCCCACGTTGTCTAAAACATACCTCATTGTCCCTACTACAGAGGAACATTGAATTTGTGATTTGATGCATTTTACTCTTTTTTTTTCTTTTCTTCCACTCCTATCCTCTGTATATATGGCTGCTTTGCAAAACAGTTTTGTGAGAGCAGACATGACTTAACTCCATTGCCTACATAGAGAACTATTCAACTTTACTTTTATGTGTTTTGAATGCTGCCTCATGTGAGTCTCTGACAGCAATAAAGTATGCATGGCCAACCTTATTTTAATAGCGAAAGAGAGCTGCTTTTAATTAATAAGTGGATCTCTTTATGTCTGGGATTTTCAGTTTATTTTGTGTTCTTTAGAGTTCTTCAATTATGTGGCCTAAAAGGGCTACGTTAGTGAAGACTAAATCCTTTTAAAAATCTGTCATTTACACGTTTGCTGTCTGTAATCTGTTTTCAGATAACTGTCTTCAAAAAAAAAAAAAACCAGCAAAAAGATCCAGCAGTAGCGATTTTTCCCTAAAATGTTAGAATGTATGGCCCATCACCACGGTATATGTGTATTTAAATTATTGAGGGACTGAATAAACTAGTACAGGAACCCGCCAGCCTCTTCACTAGGTTGCTCATATTGGCCCACATTGCTTTCAAGAAACTTCGTATTATGTTATTCCTCTGCTGAATAGCTACTTTTGAAGCTCCTACAAAAATCAATTGAAGCTGGCTGTATAAAGCATCTAGTGGTTATCTTCTTGACTGTTAGAAAAGATGTGGAAAGACCTCTCACTGGCAGTGCCACTATAGTCTGTAGGATATGCATGGGTTTGGGTTTAGTTGGGTCAGATGTAGGATGCCATTGTACCATGACTTCAGCACAGTACACACTTCCAGAGAGTGTTTCCACCCTGGTCATGGGGATCCAGAACTGGATTTGGCCCATTAGGCCAAGTTCTTTCCCTCCCCCTTTAAAGTGATTCCTGGGTGGTAGGGTGGCAGCTGTTAGGACTGCCATCTGAATGAATATATCTACACTTGATTGTGAAAGCTTAGATGAGTCTAGGGGGTAGATCTATACGAGGGACACAATATTTTGGAGCTTTGAAAGGAATTGTCTATGAGGCCATGAGCACTCCCTGGAAACAGGCTGGTTGTTAATAGCTATAGGTTGGTTGGAAATAGCTTTATGCTTTAATTTTTCCAAAACTGAAAAGTAAAATCACATTATGTAAACGCTGGATGGAAAAGAAAAGGTACCTCTTTTAACAGTCAGAGGTGAAACCATGGGTGATCTTAGTTTTCTGATTCCTTTTTGGGTTCTTTTTTTCCTCCCTCCCTCCCTCCCTCCCTCCCTTCCATGGGTCATGGTGCCTGGGCACTGTCCCTCAGCTCTTCAGCTCAAGGCTAGTGCTCTACCACTTGAGCAATAGTGCCTCTTCTGGCTTTTTCTGCTTATGTGGTGCTGAGGAATCGAACCCAGGGCCTCATGTATGCAAGGCAAGCGCTCTACCACTGAGCCACCTTCCCAGCCCTCTGGGTTCTTTTTGCAAGTCTCTCTGCAGGCGCCTTTGGTCAGGATACAAATAAATAGGCTACTTTTGGAACCTCTTTCCAGGCACTGCCAAACAGTGGCCAGTAGATGGCAGTACTGTTCTATTACAGCATTTTTAAAACTCAAAGCAAGTACAGCCTAGTATTTTATTCCTGGTCTAATTTTGAAAATGCTTGATTAGCTACATTAAGCAATGTTTGGGTGATGTTTTTTTCCCCCTTCTTTTAAACTTTCAGAATTACAGCAACAGCCTGAAAAAATACGTTATTGGTAGCAATATGATTATCAGTTGTAATTTTGTCAGTCCAACTTGGGGAACGTAAAGAATTTTATTTAAAATGGAAAGAACAGCCTATATAAATATTTAAAATCGTTAACAAGGTTAGTGATAGTTTCCCACTTATTTTATACCAGTATTTTCCTCCCTCTATAGTAAAATAATAAATGTGGTTAATCATAAAAATAATGGCATATTTCTCAATTCTGCTAAAATATGTTGCTGTACAATAAGTAACTTGTAGGCCAAGATAGTGAGTATCTTTACAGTTTTTATTTATTTGGCAGTTCAGGGATTAAAACTCTCTCTGGGGAAGGGTGGGTTATCTTCTTGTATTAGGGTTTTTTTTTTTTTAAACTTTTTCAGGTCCCATAGGAAACATTCAGTACAGAAAACTAGGCTGGGCTTCTGGTTTTCTTTGCTGTCCAGATTATGTTGAAATAATTAACTCTTGGTGTACATTGAGTATAAAATAACTGAAAATAATCTGTGATCATTTAAAGTGGCAAGGTACATTGTTGACTGGTAGGCAGTTGATGTACTTCAAGAACTATTCTTTTTGAAAGGTATTTTTTAGGAAAGGTTTCATATCGGATGGAAGGTGATATTAGCAGTCTTTTCCTTTGTGTGTGTGTGTTTTTCTTTTAAAGAAACAGAATTGCGTTACTAATAATTCATTTGTAACATCTTGTTTGATGAAATACTTTGAATTTCATTTTAAGGGATGGTGGTTTAACTGTTTATCTTCTATCATCCCATGTCTTTACTAAATTTATGTCTAGAATCTTAAAATAATTCAATAGAGACATTAACCTAGCTTTTCGGTATACTTCAAAAATTTGAAAAACAGAGGTATGTTAATATTTTTGTTCTGCATTGCCGCTAAAGGATCTTCACAGGTAGAGTAGAAAGACAGAGGATCGAGGGCCTGTGTCACTTATTGCTTTATTACTTAGCTTGTATGGATAAAAACTATATAAAGTATATAAACTTGAAATGTGCAATCTAAATCCCAACCTACAGTAGAGCAAGTACCTACGTATAGTTATAATTTCTGACTGATTTTGTTGTTGTCTTTAATCCCTGGCATTGAATGATATATTTTAAAGATGGATTTATATGTATATGTGTGTATAGGCAAATACATTTATATATATGTGCATATGTAATCTATATATGTATATATGCATACACACAATATACATGTATATGCATACACATAATACACACACATATATATGTAGATATACGCATACAACTGTCATAATTTATATAAAGTAAATTATACTAGCGAGAATCATATGTGGTTTGAGAATGTGAAAATTTGGGGCATCACATCTTTGTGTCTCCTAGCAAATAGAGTAGTAAAAAAGTGTGGTGATAACAAATTGCTAAGATACAGTTATGTTCTTCCATCCTATACTGATTAGAACAATGTAAACTGGCCAACAAGCACGTAAATAAACATTACTTATAGCAATCTCTAGCTAAGCAAAAAACCCTGGGTAGTGAGACTTCCTATCTTCCTGAAACACTTCGGTCTCAGGGTGGTTAAGGATTGAGCGGTGCCTTGATGCTCTTCAACTTTAATGCTGTTGAATGATGTCTTTTAAAAGTTCCTTAAAGTTTTGAAAGAGTAACATATATCCTGAAAAAACTCCTGGCCGGACGAATTCCTAGTTCATTTATGCCTAGTTAAATATCTGAGAGAAGTCAAAGTTATTTGAACAGCCGTAGAGATTTCCCAAGCCCTGTTCTTCTTCAGCCAGCTATAGCATGGGATTGCACACACACACAAAAATATGGGCATTGTTTCTATTTTATGCACAGCCAGACTTGTGCTTATGTTTGTAATATTTAAAGGAGTTCAATAGGAGGCCCTTGATTCTTTGATCTAATGCCACCGTGCAGTTTGATGAGAAAGTTTTTTTTTCCATAGTGTGTGCAATATTGAACATTTCTGCTAGCTCAGGCCAATATAATGTTCGATTTACACCTTGGATCCCTTCTTTTCTTTCTTGTCATGAATTTGCCCTCCTGTCTCTCGGCTGAAGCAGGTAATTACAAAGGTCCTCAGATCAATTTTTGTAAAGGGGCACCCTGACGGGTACCATGACTGAAGTGTGACATGAGCCTTTTCCAATACAATGGGTGGCCTAACATTCCTCTTGAAGCCCAAGCTCATTAAATATTCGGTTCCTCCCCCCCCCCTTCCACTTCTCCCCCCTCCGTGCACTTAGCTTGAGTGGCCCTGAGTCTGGGGTTTCTTCACTGAAGACTTAGGAAAATTGCTTCGAGTTCTCAGATTGAATTTTTTATGTGTATGACTTCATGATAGCATTAGCATGTGCTTTGATCCATGTGTGAATGGTGCTGGACCGCCGCTTATTGCCATATCCAGATGGTGTTACAGGGAACAAACAGTTGTGTTTTAGGATTTCTCAATAGACTGTCTAGACTGGCCGTGCAGCAGACAGATACAGCCACCCATCAAATTAGCGTTTGTCAGATTTATGGTAATGGTTCACCAAAGCTTTCCTGTCATTGACATTAAGATTTACGCCTCCGAAGTTATTTTGTCTTCCACAGAATATAGCTTGTGATTGCTTGGATTTAAAAAGAAAGGGGGGAAAAAAGTTTAAGACAGAAAAGTCTTGCTGAATGTGAGCTGTTTCTGAATGAAAAGAAAAATATAAAAGGAATTACACAGTGGCTGCAGCTTAGGAGCTGTATTGATTAGGGAAGGGTACCTTTCACATCCCTGCTGCCGCCTCCCTGTACCCCTTCGCCCCTCAACCCTCCCCCAAGTGATAAGAAGGATGATCTGCTAGGGCTGGGGGTCTCCCATTTGCCCCAGTTGGAAAGAAAAACATGAGTATGGGTGGCTGTGGCCACATCGCTCCCTTTCATGTTATTACTCCAGAGTAACACGATCTGCTGCCCCAATGCGCGGCCAATAACCTCTTGACAGGCACTATGTCCATTCTCAGTGGAAATGTTTTCCCAAGTCTGGCCAGGCCGCCTTTGATTGTGCCTCCTTTCTTATGTGGGGGTCACAGCTACTAGGCTGTGCCAGAGTCACGGGGGTTCCTGTGAGGAAAGAGAGAGATGTGAGGGCTTTAAAATAAATAAATAAATCTGACCCAAACCCTCTGTAGCTCTCAATCAGGGATGCTGTGGAGGGCCCCATGGAGCACTGCGGCCATTTCATGTTCAACTTCACTTGTGCCTTCTTTTCTGCTGGTTAAGGAAATGTGATTTTTTGTAATTTCCCTCCCCCCCCTCCCAAAGTGGTTTGAGAAGGAGGTTGCATCCTGAGCGTGTTGAGGCATGTCTGAAAATGTGTTTTCCTATTGTAGGGATGTTGGTACAAATGACAAATGGTGAAGAGGCGGGGAGGGGTGTGTGTGTGGGGGGGGGTGAAGTCTGGAGACCAGGGCAGAACTTAGAGAGAGAACCAGGCTAGGCCGAGGTGAAAAGCACAGCATTTTTCAAAGCGAGTTCTTTCATCTCTGCGAGACCAGGCATTTGGGGGGGAAATTCCCTCTGCTCACCCTTTTGGTATGGTAGGGTTGCGGGGTGTGCCTCCAGAGCAGAATGCTGGTAGGATTCTTCCTGGAAGGCTACCTTATCTTCCCCTCCATGGCCAGAGCAAAGGGAAGTTACCTGGTTCTGAATAAAGATTTCAGTGACAATGTGCAGGCCCTGTATGCACCTTGCTAGAATTCCATGTTGAGGCATCTGTGGGTGCTGGCTGGTCCTTCCTTCCTCCTTCTCTCACATTTTTTTAAACCATTCCATAGACTATTATTCAGGCGCTAAAATATAAGTGATAGGTGTGTTTTAGCAATTGTAACATGCAAGTTTGTCATTGATACCTCAGTTCATTAAATCTCTACAAATTATATTCTTTCCCAAACAACAATGGGTTTTCAGGTTGGCTCTTTTCCAATCTTTAAATATTGAGTTCAATGCACTCAATCAAAATAAAATTCTGCATTACTGTCTTTCAATGCCAGTTTCACTTCATCTCTTTTTTTTTTTTAAAGTGAACTATGACCAATTCATTGGAAACAATTACATTTGCACTGTTATTTGATTGTAAAGTTCTACGATTTCCCCGAAAATTATGGGGACACTTTTGCTGCTAAACACAATTTTTCTCTGGAGCTGCTGCTTCTCCCCTTTCTGCTCATCCATCTTCTTCTTGGTTTGCTTAAAGTGCTTCATTTTGGATCTTTTTGAAAAGCAAATTTCCTGAGGAACTTCAGTGGCCTTTACTTTCTTTGGATGCATTTGTTAAAGGGTGGTCATTTCAAGGTTTCAACAGGAGATCTAATTTTTACCACTTCATCTTTTGCTCAGCTTCTTTGGGACTGTGGCCTGGAGCAGCATTCTAAGCTGGTTGGCCAGCCACACCAGTTACCATTTTGGACCTGAGAACTATTTTAAGTTTGCTGTAAGAAGAAACAGTATAAATTTTACAAGACACATTTATAGTGTTTTAAAAAAGTTAACTACCCTTCATACACGTGTGTTTTGTTGGAAATTGGAAGGGTTGAATGGAATGCCAGTCTTGTAGCAATGTGTGAAAAGTTATTTGAGTAAAATCCTCTTTCTTTTCTTTAGTTTAAGGCTCTACCCACTCAAGGGACTGCTCCACGTTCTTGATTGGGGCTTTACTACTTTTAGAAGGAAATTCTGACAATATACTTTATGCTGTGTTTGCTTGATCAGACAACATATTTAAAGAAACCACAGGATGTTAGAGTTTCAAGAGACCTTAGAGGACATGTAATTTAACTACCTCATTTTTCTAGTTGGAGAAACAGAGGCATGGGTAGGTTAAGTATTTTGGCTAAGGTCACAAAACTGGGCTGTCAAGACTGCCATTTGGGTTTTCTTCCTCTTCACCTCCATTAAATCATTGCTTTTAGGTAGCTAGGGACAGATAACAACCTTTTTTTTTTTGTTGTTGTTGGTTGTGGGGCCTGAACTCTGGGTCTGGGTGCTGTCCCTCAGCTCTTCAGCTCAAGGCCAGCATTCTACCACTTGACCCACAGCCCCACTTCTGGCTTTTTCTGCTTATGTGGTGCTGAGGAATCGAACCCCAGGTCTCATGCATGAGAGGCAAGCACTCTACCACTGAGCTTTTTTTTTTTTTAAGCAGATTATATCAGCAGAAATATAATAAGGTCCAAGGACAAACACAGTAATAGATATTTTTTTTCCTCCTCCGTTTTGAAGCTGCAGTGTGTCTAGCAGTTGGCAATGATGATGAATTTGTGTGAGCCACTCACACCCTGTATTGTATTCAACTTCACTCACAGTGAGGTTAGTGTGACTGCGTTTCTTAGTTTTGACCAATGATTATATCTTTATATCTGGTGGGGAGGGTCCACTTGAGGTACTTTGGGGAGAGCTTTTGCTTTCCTGTAAAAAGGGACAGATGTGGCTGGCTCAGCCTTCCTCTCTACCATCTCCCCTTGGCATTTTTCCCTCCTTGAGCACAGATGTGCCATCTGGAGCTGTTGTAGAGTGAGCCTTGTTACTACCTTGGGGAAAAGACCAGCTTCTTTTTAAGTCCTGTTTGTTTAAACCAAGGGTTGGCATTTTGATTAAACTTATGGTTGGCAAGTCACAACTCTTGGGCTGGTTGAATGTTTTTTGTAAATAAAGTATTATTGGAACCCAGCCCCACCTACTTGTTAAGCACTGACTGTGTTTGTCCTCCTGTTACACAGAGCTGGATAATGTCAGCCGAGTCTGTATGACCTGCTAGCCTCAACTATCTACTCCCAGGTCCTTTAAGTTTAGTGATGCCCTGTTGAAAACAATATAAAGTGAGTTTTATGTTACTTGCAGCCAAACACATTCCTAATGGAATCATCAGGTAACCCGGATCCCTGAGCAAACTTGTGACTTATTTCTACCTACCCAAATTAAATCATTCTTTTCTAGAGAAGCAGGTCCCTCATTTGGGGCTTTGTTCACTCCTCTGTATTTCCTTCCTGAACATTCTGATTACCCTTTGCTTTTTAAAGAATGAAAATGTAAAAATGTTTTAACATTTAAGCGCTGGCTGCCTAAAACTGACATCAGCTCTTTGCTATTCCAAGCTTATAACTGTCAAGGAATTGCTTTCTGGAGCAAAGATTAGAATAATTGCCCGGGCTCTCACTCAGTGAATAGGATCTCCTGATGAGTCTTAAAGCCCTGAGATAAGAGTTCTCCAATCCTTCAATTGTGCTACCTCCTCCCACTCCTCCTACAAAGTCCCTGCTGTTTGTTGATGTGGTGAGACCAGCACTGCCTCTGTGACAGTGTCCAATACTTTAGCTCTCCAATCACCAGCTTGATATGGAGAAGTAAACTGGATGCTGTCATTGGCCACTCTGTCTTTTGGAGCTAAAGAGAATCCTAGTTTGAATTTTGTCTACAGGTAGAATAGATAACCCCTCACCTATGACTACAAGGTACACAGAAACGACTTATTGAAAATACCTGTATTTTCATGGCTCGGAGTTTGCTCTGTGTCTCTGTTTTTGTAGATTCTATCATGGGTTAATACAGAAAATGAACTAGTTTGGGTTCTGGGAGATTCTCAAGCAACTGAGAACTGTTGGTCTCACTTTTGCGTGTTCAAATAAAAGAGATTGACTGTATGGTATTTAAGGTCTTGTCAAATTCTAAAATGTGTCTTCTTGTAAGAATCCTTCATGGTTAGTGGAATCTACTTGAGGCTTAGTTGATTTACACTATAATAACAACAAACTTTCCTTTTGGGGGGGGGAAATCAAGGCATTTTAGTCCCTTATTCTTAAGAGCATTAAGAGGACTGGGAAGGTGACTCAGTGGTAGAGCACTTGCCTTGCATGCCTGAGGCCCTGGGTTCGAGTCCTCAGCACCACATAAACAAAAAGAAAGAAGCTGGAAGTGGTGCTGTGGCTCAAGTGGTAGAGTGCTAGCCTTGAGCTGAAGAGCTGAGGGACAGCGCCCAGGCCCAGAGTTCAGGCCCCACGAGCAGACCCCCCCCCCCAAAAAAAAAGAGCATTAAGAGAGAAAATGCCCTTTAAGTTTTTAGAGGGTTTGCCAGACACAAATATTCTTTACTATTAGAGAGAAGCTGCTGGGGATGAAATTTTGTGAGTAAACTTGAGGTTTGTGATGACAATTTATAATGTAATAGCTCAATAATCAAATATCATACATTTCAATATATTTGTTATTTTGTTGAACTTAGTGTCTTCAAACGATTAGTTTGAGTTATTGACTTCAAAGGCCATATCAGAATTATTTGGAAAGTAAGAATGGATTCCAGTTAAATACGAGTAATACCAATACATTACTTTTTTTTTTTTTAAATCAAGATGCTTTTACTTTGTTTAAGGAATTGTAGTTAATCACAGAGAAAATTTCAGTTTGGAGGATTTTGTGTTGATGATGCCTGTGCCATAGAATTTTGCTGCAGATTTTGAAGCAGATACATTCAAAAATTTCCTGCATGTCAGTAAGAGCTATTTAATAACAGAGAAAGCTGTTTTTTAAATTGTGCTCATTAGGCCTCCTTCTTTCCCCTTTCAGCTTACATAGAAGACATAAATGAACAAAAATTTTGTATTATATTCAAGCCAAATATTAAGACACAAAGAACAAATTATCTTATTTCTACTGCTTAACCCTCCCTTTTAAAGAGCTGTCTCCTTAGCTATTCTGAAAGTGTGTTCTAATTAACACTCTATAATCCTTTAACTCGCTGTATAGTTTTATATTTTGAAGAGAAAATTATGATGTTAGAAAAAGATAATTGTTTTGTTTCTTTTCGGAACAAGGTAGGTTATGAATAAATAACATGAATAATTAGGCTGTTAGTTTCAAAGACTCTGGAACAATGTTGACTATGCCTTTTTTGGGGAGTGAGAGCAGACACGTTTGGGGTTTGAAATTAGGAATTTATGCCTTCTAAACAGATACTGTACTTCTTGAGCCATACTCTCAACCTACAAATGCATGTTTATGTATAGTCTATCAGGGCAGTGTTCAGCTACTAGAAATGGCCTCAGGAAATTATTTTAAAAATTATTATTAAAAGTGCTTTCAAATAAAGAAGACTTTGAAATTGTATTTATGCCATAGAGATATACATTCCTACTGATGTTTCTAGGATTGTTCCAAAATATTGATCTGTACTCCATATTTCTTGCTTTTTTATTTTTTTTAATAAAGGTTCTCTGTGAATATATTTTAAAGGTCAATAACTTTATAGAGCACCTTGTGAAAACTAGTAGTGACCTTCTCTCTCCTTCCAATTCCTTTTAACTTCAATTGCTTATTAATTTCCTTTATTTTCAACAGTTTGGCTTTTTGGATTGTGTTTATTTACCTCCATCATTCAAATTTATGTGTTTACATCACAGCTGTTTGATTTTAGACTTTCAGGCGTAGTGTGTAGGAGAAAACGTAGGCTTTCTCCCTAAACCAGCCCTGACATACAGCTTTTCTTCCTTTCGCTTTCCCTACCCCTAGTCCTGCCAAGTGGGTTCATTGTACAGTTTTGAGTAGATCGGTGTCTTTATATTATGATGCATGCCTACATAAATGCTAATCCTAGGTGTCTTGTAGTAACATTATGATTACTTTTCCTTCCTGTTCACTTCCATTTTCTCTCAAGTGAATTATGCTTTATCATTGGTCCTCATCATTAATTTCTTCTCCCTCAAGCTGTATAAATCTCTTTATTTAAATTGGTATGTTATCAAATTCTGTCAAATCTGTCTTCTTGGTGACCTTTCTTTCAGGGCCTCTGATCTGCTCCCATCTGGATTGACTTCCGTCTTGGCCTGCTGCATGGCTGTCATCCCTTGGCCTCCTGAATTATCATGCTGGGGGCCCCTTCTCCTGGGAGGTCCCTGCTGGCTTCCAGGTCTTCCTCCTTTTTAGCTCTCCCCAGGGTACATTAAAGGTCAATTTTTTGAGACCTTATTATCAGGCTCATGATTGATGGTTCGGTTGGTGTAAAATTCCAACTTGTAAATGATTTCTTTCCACAATTCTGAAGGCATTACTCCTTTTGCTCCAGACCGTCCTATGTTGCCACCCTGAAGAACTATATTATTCTGTTCCTCAAGCCTTGCTATCTGTCAGTTATGTTGTGGTGATGCTTGTGATTTTGTTTGTTTTTCGTCCTGTTTGGCAACTTCAGTCTGAAATTTCAGACTGGGCTTCTTTGGTGTGTGTGATTCTTCCTAGCCTGTGTTGCTAGCCTCTTTCAGCTTGAAAACTGAAATCCTCAAGCTCTGTTGTTTCCTTGAATTCCATTTCCCTCTTTCCTTTCATTCGTTCTAGAATGATCCATTAATTTTTGTAACTTTCATATTTTTCCATCTTCTGTCCTGTTTTCTGTGAAAATTTTCTCCAGTTTATCCTCTAAACTTTTAATTGTATTTCAAAATTTTGCTCACATTCTCCCCACTTTTTTTTTTTCTGCTTGAGGAGTGTTTTTCTAAGTGTATGGTTTTATAGTATCTTACTAGGAGTTTTTGTTGTTTTTAAGTTAAGGCTTTTAAAATACTTTTTATATGTAAGTTACTAGTTGGTTTTTCTTTTTTTTTTCTTTTTGGTCCAGTTGTGGGCCTGAACTCTGGGCCTGGGCGCTGTCCCTCAGCTCTTCAGCTCAAGGTTAGTGCTCTACCGCTGGAGCCATAGCACCACTTCTGGCTTTTTTTTTTCTGCTTATGTGGTGCTGAAGAATTGAACCCAGGGCCTCATGCATGCAAGGCAAGTGCTCTTATCACTGAGCCACCTGCCCAGCCCTAGTTGGTTTTTCTTCTTCGTGGTCATTGTCTCCTCCTCCTCCTCTTTTTCTTCTTCTCTTCTTCATTTTTTTCCTTTAAGGTAGATTTGTCTTTCTTGTGAATGGCTTGCTTTTAGATGCTTGGCAATTCTGGCTTCTCTATTGTATTTAAAATGAGGAGATCTGTGTGCTTGGGTGAGATTTGCTCACCAGGGGTTTCACACCAGGAATATTTGATCATTTTGCTGGGGAGTCCCATAAGACAAATCTTTATAGAGATTCTCTTTTTTTTACTGGGCAGGAACTCAAAATAAGAATCTTTTAAGCTCCTAAATTCAGAGCTTGAGCCTGACTCACAGTGCTCTGGAATCAAGTGGGGTGAAGGGCCTGGGTATCTCAGATTCACTCTGCTAAAGTTTCACTTAATTCTCCTTTGCTGAATAGCCTTCCTATAACCAGGGCCTGGTGTATACTCAGTTTACTGACCAGTATATGATCCTTTCCTGGGAGAGAATGCATAGTAGATGAGAAACAGGGAAGAAACTAGGGCCTCAAAGTCCTTGAAAGGACCTTGGTAGTGTTGTGTTTAGATGCATCTTTATCTCTCTTTGTGGGGGTCTCAAATCCATTCCTTCTTTGGGACTTCTCTGTGACCAACCGTTGGCTCACCTTCTCCCCTTGCTTGTTTACATTTAGCTTCTCATGATCTGGAACCCAGCGACTCCTTGTTCTTCTGTTTTCCAGTGTCCAAAATATTATAGCTTGTTTCAAAGTCCAAGCATGTTTATGTTTTTTGTTGATGTTGTTTTTAAAACTATTTAAATTGTTTTGTTGCAGTTTCAAGAGGAATTAAATGCCTGAGTTCAACCTGCCATTTCAATCAGAAGTGGTTTCTCATTTTTCTAATTACAGATAATCTTCTCAGACAGGCAGTTTGGCCCAAAGGCTATGTGCAGTGCGAACACTTCTACAGAACAACGACAGGACTGACTGGAGGCAGGTGCTGTCTGTGGTTAGATGCTGAGCCTTCATGGGGGGAGGGCAGGGATCGTGGAGTGTCTGAGTATCTGTTATAGAAGGGTTTTAAGAGCAACTGCTCTCTCTCTAGTCTCTTCCTCTCCTTGTGGCATGCTGAGAGTTACCAACACACCTTTGGACACTGAAAAGGATCTTGGGACTTGAGAGTTTGCTGTGTTCTTTGCACTTTCTCTCAGTTACTGGATTCTGTTCTGTCGTGTCATGGAGAGCTCCCTCTTAGAAGGACCAAGGGGTGATAAAGAGGTCCTGACAGGGGCAAAGTGTTTCCTACTTGAAAGGTATGGGGTTAGAATAGATAAGCCTTTCTAATTCCCAGCGTTTATCACTGGGAGATTAAAATTAAAATTTTCCTTTAACTTTTATTAAGTAGTTGTTCTAAAGGGGTTTCAATTCCAGAATTCAGGCTATGGGTAGAAAGGCATCCTGATCAGTGTCGCTCCCGCTATCATTCTCTCCCATCTTTCCCCATCGCCTTGCTACTATCAAGTTATGTAGTTCAGTTTTTACAGTGTACGTTGAATATAATGACTGTATTTGTGCTCCCTACATTCCTGTACTACCTTCCGTGCTGCCCCCCCCCCAACTATGTCTCAACTTCTTGGTATTCATTTGGGGAATTTTGATCATGTATTCTATTTAAAAAAATATTTGATTAGCATGTATTAGTTATATAAATCACTGTGATGTTTCCTATTTCCAGGCATAGATTTACCTACTCATTGGCACTAATGCTTTTGCCTGAGGTGTCCTAGTCTGCTTGAACCCCCTTTCACTGGAGAGATTTAGTGTAGGTGTGTCCTGGGGTTTGGTTGCCCTGTACCTTTTCTTGAATTTCTGTTTTCTTCTTCCCTGATGGCCACTTTTTATTCACACTGGCCTTTTCAATTTTGGTAGCAAATCAAATCCTTTTCTGCCTTTAGTCTTCCTCAGCAGTTGTTGCTTCTCTGTAGAATATTGTTTTCCTTCATCTCTGTCTGGCTGACTCCTACTTCCAGCTAAGCTCTCCCTACCCCCACCTCCAGCCTTTTCCTAACTTTCCATCTATATTGGGTTCCCTTTGTGACGCTTTACCCCCAGCATTTTGAACTATAATTAATAATCGGTTAAACTTTTTTAAAGGCACTCTACTCTTTTGCTCCCTGTACCTTTCTGTTAGAATTTAGATGTTTATTTTTATGCATTCCTTTTTTTAAAAAATACTTTTTTCATTGTAAAAATACTATACAGAGGGGTTACAGTTACATGAGCAAGGTCATGAGCACATTTCCTATCAAGTGTTGTTACCCCCTCCTTTGATTTTCCCCCTACCCTTCCTTCCCTCCCTCCTTCACAACTACACTCCCCCTTCTCCCTCCCCCCACTCTCCGCCTAAATTTTAAAGTTCATTTTTCAACATAGCGTCTTGTACATCTCATTGTTACAATGGGTCAACCTGTATCCCTATTTAAGCATTTTGATTTTCCTTTCCCCTCCCCAAATTAGAGAAGTGTATATACAAGATGCAGGGCACTGACATCAAATACAGTGAAAACAGGGGTTATACCATCGGGGAGGAGCATACAAAGAAAAAAAATCACATGGTACATTATGCATACTTTAGGAACAATAGCAAGAAAGAAAAACCACTTGTGTCCCTAGCTTGGGGTTCATTTCGCTTAACATCATCTTATCTGGTCATATGTACATAGCTTTTGACCTTTTCTGCTTGTCCCAGACACATACTAGTTATTGCAAATAAGGGAAACCATGGGACCTATGCTTCTTTGGGCCTGGCTTACTTCACTTAATATAATTTTTTCCAAGTCTTTCCATTTCCTAATAAATGGGATGATGGCATTCTTTCTGATGGAGGCATCCTTTTTAGGCTCTAACTTCCATGGGGACAGAGGGCCTGTCTTCATTGTTTAATATGAATATGTATCACTTGGCACCAGTGAGTATTCAGTATTGGTCCAATGAGGAAAGATACCAATGTAGCAAGCTCATCCTTTTGGGACCCTTCATGAGTGACACTTGGGGAAGCTGTGGCTTACTTGAGGTTCTAGAATTAGCTCTTGAGCCCAGTATGTCTTGCAACTATATAGAAGACAGACTCAAACTTTGGGCCAGATCATGATAAGGAAAACTTCAATGTTTGTTATTCCCATTGCCTGATTTCCTCTTGTACTAGCCAGCTTTCTGTCCCTGAGTTAGAATACCTTTGAAAATCAACTTAAAGGAAGGAAGGATTGATTTTTGTCTCATAGTTTCATGTGTTTCCATTTATAGTCACTTGGCCATGTTATATTGGAGCCTGTAAGTGAGGCAGAGCATCATGAAAGAGGGGTTGTAGTGGAGCTGAAGTGTTCATGGTTTGGTAGACAGGAGGTGGGGAGAAAGAGAGACAAGAGACTGAGGTCCCAATGTCCCCTCCAAAAGTGTTTCCCCAGTGACCTAACTTGCTTCTACTAGGCTCTACCTCCTAACAGTGCAGCTGGCTGGGGACCAAATCTTTAGCACATAGACTTGGGAGGCATGAAGATTTGAACTATAACACTTTTCCAGGTTGCTTGCTTTGATGTCAACCTAGACAAGCTACAAGTCTTGGAGGGGGCAGAGAAAGGCCTGAAGCGAAGGAAGAATAGGAGAGTCAGGAAGCAGTTCATTCGATGTACCAGATGTAGACAGTAGGTACTAGTGAACTCATCCCCCCTCCTTTTCATTTTTCACAGAAAATGATGAATTTGAGGAAAATGACCAGGTTAGAAATGATCAACAGGTAGGTAACTCTAGTTACCATATAGGCAGGTGTCTTCATTGGTATCCATGTCTTCACCAGAAGTTCCTAGAAGGCAGGAACATTTTTCTTGCATATTTAATTCTCCACAGCAAACTTCTAGTTACTCAAATAAGACTTGTTGAAGAATTAACAACATGCAGCACATAAGGTGTTACTTTCAGGTTGTAACTCAGGCATGATGGTTGTTGGAATGGTAGAGCGCCCTAGGTCCTGAAGGATTATACCTGGTAGTCAAAGAAATGCTCTTCTGGGACTGTCAGGTGGGCCAGCCAGGGGGTAGGGCAATACTTCCGGGACATTGGTATATTAGAGTCTAGTCATAGCAGTCCCTAAATCTTGTCTGCTTCGATAGGATGATGCGTAGTGGTTGTCCTTGTTGCTTATTGTGATTATTATTTGGAAAGTAGATCAGACCAGTGTTAAATCCTGGGTCTTGTTAGCTATGTTAATGTTGGGCAGGCGGCTTCTCTGAACCATAATTTCCTTAAGGGTCACGGGGCCCCCACTAACAACATGTATTCCTCCTGGGGGAGTTGTGAGGATTAAACTCAGTAATCCTTCCAGAGTGCTTGGAAAGTATTTCACCCCGAGTGAGGACTCTTCATGCACACCACAGCAGTGATGATTTTGAGGCGTGTTCAATTGAAAGTGCATGGGAATTAATAGCAAAGATTCTTATCAGCAAGTGACTACATTTCTCCATGTTTTTCCATGAGAAACAGGCACGAGCCACACAGATGCTTGGATTTGGAGTGTTTAACTGGTAAACAATAAGAGTTTAATTTACTCTAAAATAGGCAAAATGTTAAGAATCAAGACTTCAGTGTAGTGGCCTTTGATCCACAATACTAAGGAACTAGATAGAAGTTTTAAATCTTTAAATTTTTTTAAAGTCTTAATTTTGTGTCTTCTCTGAAATGTAAAGATAAAGGAATAAAAGAACAGAACTATGCCAGGTGCTGGTGGCTCACACTTGTAATCTTCGCTACTCAGGAGGCTGAGGTCTGGGATTGTGGTTCCAAGCCAGCCTGGGCAGAAAAATCTGTGAGACTCTCATCTCCAATAAAAATGACTCAGAAAAAGATGGAAATGGTGCTGTGGCTCAAGTAGTAGAGTACTAGCCTTGAGCAAAAGTAGCTCAAGACAGTGCCCAGACTCTGAGTTCAAGCCCCTAGACTGGTGCGTGTACATGCGCACACTCACACCACACACCCAGACCCAGAACAGAACTTACTTTTCTTGCTGTTATTAAAGTTTTTGAGTCGGTGGATTATCTATAGTTTCTAGAAAGATGACTGGGCATTGGATCACTCACTGGTCAAGGGTTTAAGACTATAGCATAGAGAGTGGAAATTCCAGGTTTCTGGTGTGCAGTTCAAATCCTGCATGTCTGACCCCCCTGGAGACAGTTTAGGATGAGCTTCTCTGAGGGTTGAGAGAGAAAGAAAAGTGAAAGGCCTAATTTCTGAAACTGTGGGCAGTGGAGGATTCCTGCAAATCTCCTATGGGAATTTCTGCAAAGAGCTGGGTCTGGCATAGATAATAGTCGGATGGGATTTGTTTTTCATCCTAAGTGTTCATGACTGTGAATGGAAAAGTTCAGACTTTTGTTTTCTTTTCACCCTCACTGTTACTAATATAATTATCACAATAGGACATTTTGTGGTCTGGTTAATGTTTTACAAACAAAGACATTGATTTCTCTCTCACAATTAAAACTGTATGTAACTTAACAATATGTTCTTTTACCATTCAATTTGCCAAAGTTGTTTAGGTAGTAGCTTCCTGGGTTTTGGATTCTATAGAACCATACTATTAAAAATAAACACAATACCAAGGAGCGGGGGCTTTGGGGACCTTTATTTTGCCAGACGGTGAAGGACATCAGGAAACAACACTCAAGGACTGTCTCTCTGAGTTCGTTTCATAACTGTAACTCCCCCCCCCCATAGGAAGATTACAATCTTGGAATAAATAAGATGTAAATCTTTTAAATGAATAAGTATGGCTTTATGGGGATAAGAAAAAAGCCCCACATGGTTCTTGTTTTTTACTGGTCTCTCTGGATTACTGAAAACTTCACTGAGCAGTGGTAGTCTAGAAACTAGTTCTGGGAAACACGCATTTGTTGAGCTGAATAGTTTGATGGTATCAAACATACATGAAAATACTAACATGGTCAATACTCTCTTCACTAGTCAGTGTTACTAATAAATAGTAGACATTTAGGTATAGCACATGGAGATTATTTCATACAACTGATTATGTTTATCACTAGATATTTGTTCATCTTTTCAAAGTCTCATTAGGAAATTGGAGTGGGATATTACCACTACTGTATAACTTGTCCTTTAGGAAGAGAAATCAATGGTATTAGCCAGTGTCTGGAATCTAATGGATAAGAAAGGGAGTTTTGATGCTAGGAATTGTATTTCTTTTTATTTACATTCTTAGCTGGCCCTTTGGGCTTACTTCTGCAATCTTAGCTACTCAGGAGGCTGAGATCGGAGGACTGAGGTTTGAAGCCAGCTTGGGTGGGAAAAGTCTTAAAGATTCCATCGCCAAAATGACTGGCAAAAAAACCCCCAAGTCTAGATGCCTGGTTCATGTGGTATAGCACTAACAAGCAAGCTGAATAAAAACAAGACCCTGGCAAAAACATTAAAAAAATTAAAGTCTCCATTCTTGGCTATGTGAGACACACACACACACACACACACACACACACACAGTGGTACAGTAACCAGACACACACACACACACACACACACACACACACACACACACACACACACACACACACACACACACACACACACACAGTGGTACAGTAACCAGAGGAGAAACCCGAGGAGAAGTTAAATGCTTGTGCCTGCTTGATTAAAGCTATTTTTGTCCTCTGAAGTTTGTATAAACAAGTAGGTGTCTGTAATAACTCGTGTGTGTGTGTGTGTGTGTGTGTGTGTGTGTGTGTGTGTGTGTATGTGTATGTGTATAGTATGAGAAAGCAATAGAGACAGGAGGAAGAAGAAGAGATGGAAGGGAGAAGAAAATGGAAAAGGTTGAGTATGAGAGAGAATTGGGCTTACTCTAGATTCAAGGGAGTAAAGGAATGAGACTGAGTGGCAGAGAGAAAACAATATACAGTTATTTTAGAAGTTTGGGCAAAATGTGTCCACCAGAGCTGAACATCCATAGAAAAATAGGGAACCAAAAGCAGTTACCACAATACAGCATGAGCAATGATCACAGTAACTTATCCTGTCTTTTCAATGGAGAGCAGCAACTTTGGACATTTGGCCTGTTACTCTTAAAATCAGAAAGATGGTAAGTCATTTTGTTGTTGTTGCTTTCATGAAAAGTACTATTTCAGTTACACTTTGACCTTAGAATATGTTGAACAAAAAAAAAACACGCAACATTTTCCTTTCTAAATACTTTAATGGTAGCTACATTTATATAAAATAGTCATGTATATAATTTAAAAGATAGAGGTCGTTCTTTTTTGAGCATTCTATGTCTGTTTGTTTTTTTGTTGCTGCTGTGATACACTGCCATACCCTGAATAGTTTAAAGCAGCGTGTATTTATTACAGTTCTGGAGGTTAGACATCCTAAATGGGTCTCACCAGGATAAAATTAAGGTGTCAGCCAGGCTACATTCCCTTCTGCAGGCTCTGGGGAGAATCTCTTTTCTTGCCTTTTCCAGCTTGTAGAGGCTGCATGCATTCCTTGGCTGTTGACCCCATCGTATCTCTAAGCCAGCAATCACTAGTCTGTCATTCTTCTAATGCGGCGGTCTCATTGATTTTTGCTCCTTTGCCCACTGATTTAAAGACTGCTGTGATTACATTGGGCTCACCTGGATTAGGATAACGTTTTATGTTCAGGTTATTGGAAACTTTAATTTTTCCCTGACACAGCCCACGTCACACGTTCCATGGAGAAGGGCATGGGTATATTTGGCTGTGTTATGCACACACATAGAGTTTTCCTGCCTTGAATTTTCTGTGGTATGGGAGGATCTCATTTGATGTACTTTCCTAAAAATAAGTTAAAGTTTAAAACTCAGGAGAGAACAGGATTCGTTAAACTCTGGGTAAGGAGAGAACTAATTGATGTGACTTTTGAAACATCAGTTTTCTGATTGTGGCATATTCTGTAGCTGGTACCCATGTTTTTTGGTGGAGAGAGAATTCCCAGTTGTTTGAATTTCTCTCCAATTGCTATTTGCTTACTTGATAGTTATCCATATGTATTTTTGAATGTCTGACTAGGAATTTTTTAAGGCATTCCAGTTTAAGGAGTGTTCTGTTGTGACATTGGGTCACCTGTTTAAAAAAAAACATACTTTCAGCACTATCATAATAGGTATGGGGGCCACTATTGTGTCTTGCAGTGGGGAGAGAGATTGAGCTTAATGACAAATATAGTGTCATCAGGGAGAATTTATAGCCAAGGAGCAGTGTGTACATCAGTGGCTACAAAATTCTTAAAAGGACAATTGGTCATGGTAGTGTACGCCTATAACTCTCAGTGCTCAGGGGGTTGAGACAGGAAGATCTTGGGGTCAAAGCCAGCTTATGGTATACAGTGAGATCTTGCTCAGAAAACTAAAAATAAATACATAATTATAATTTAAAAAAGATTGTAGCCAGGTGCTGGTGGCTCACATCTGTAATCCTAGCTACTCAGGAGGCTGAGATCTGAGGATCGTGGTTCAAAGCCAGCCTGGGCAGGAAAGTCTGTGAGACTCTTATCTCCAATTAAC
>NW_012267257.1:2276736-2284209 GCF_000151885.1 Dipodomys ordii
TCTCTCTCTCTTTCTTTCTTTCTTTCTCTCTCTCTTTCTTTCTTTCTTCCTTCCTTTCTTTCCCCTTTGCGTAATTTTGAGCACCACAATTGGTTTTCAAACACTTGTTGTTTCTACAGCCTATTTCTTAATGCAAGTCATGGCATAAGTTTTTCCTTCTCTAGGGTTTTCATGTCTTGGCTGCCTCTCAAAGCTCGAGGTAAGCAAATCTGGCTGCTGTGTGTCTGGTGAGAACTTGTCATTTTGATACACTATTATGCGCTGTGTTTTCTAAGCCTTTTAACATAGCTGAATGTTTTAAGTACATGAATGAGCTGCTGTTGTTTGGACTTGCATTGCTCCCCCTGCTCCCACCCCTCACCGTCCCCAAATGTTGAGGTTCTGATTGAATCTTGTTGGTGCAAAACCTCCAGACCTTTTTAATGTATGCACTAGACAGATTGCTTGTAAGAAGTGTAGGCAGGTGAAAGGATTAGTTTTAATTATGCTCAGAGCTAGTGTGATCATGAAGTAGGGAGCAACCCCTCCTCAGGTGCTTTCCTGTGTCACTGGCCTTAAGACATTTACCTGAAAGGTGTGTTAAAAAATACAGTCATTTAAAGTTCTTCCCTTAGCATTCATGAGATGTTTTTCATTACCTGGAAAACACTCAGGCAAGTTCCTACTGCTTTGTTCAATGAATTGCCTGACTAGTATTTCCTTTCTGTCTTCTACTTCCAATTCTTAATGCTTCTGTCAGCAAATTTTCACTATACATCTTTTGAAACCAGGCAAAGGTGGGTTCCAATGGAACTGCTCCAAATATATTAACATATTGAGAGGAAAGAAGGGGTTAGACTGCATAGGTGAGCCACAGAATGCTGCTAGGGAATGGCCTGCCTTGAGCTTTTATTTTTTGCTGTTCTGTGCCTCTGGGCACACACCATGTTCAGTTATTGAGGTGTTTAGTCCAGTTAGACCCAGACTTGGTCTCTGGCAATTTTATTTCCTTTTTCTTTTTTATAACTTACAAAAAGTATTAAAATTTTAATACTGGGAATGTGGCTTAGTGGTAGAGTGCTTGCTTATTATGCTTGAAGCCTGGGTTTGATTCCTCAGTACCAATAAACAGAAAAAGCTGAAAGTGTCCCTGTGACTCAAGTGGTAGAGTGCTAGCCTTGAGTAAAAGAAGCTCAGGGACAGTGCCCAGGTCCTGAGTTCAAGACCCAGGACTGGCAAAAAAAAAATCAAAATCTTTAGGAGATGTCACTTTTTACAAAGGCCTGTGGTTATTGGGGCTGGGAAGGTGGCTCAGTGGTAGAGCGCTTGCCTTGCATGCTCAAGGCCCTGAGTTGGATTCCTCAGCACCACATAAGCAAAAAGAAAAAAGCCAGAAGTAGCGCTGTGGCTCAAGTGGTAGAGGGCTAGCCTTGAGCTGAAGAGCTGAGGGACAGCACCCAGGCCCAGAGTTCAGGCCCACAACTGCACCCCCCCCACAAAAAACCCAAAGGCCTGTGGTTATCAACTGATCCATTTTTATTTTTAATTTCTTCACTCTGTTGACCCGTATTCAAGGTGGAAGTTTGCTATGATTGCAAAAGGATTTTAGCTGCTTTTGCTTTAGAATTCAAACTACATCATTTACCTTATTTACCTGATTAGAGTCTGAGGAAGAAATATTCTCTGACATCTTTAATATTTGACCTGGTCCTGTTTGACTTTTTTTTTTTTTCTTTTTTTCTGGAGCAAGGTTTGAGCTCAAGGTCTTATACTTGCTCAGATGTTGCTTGGCTGGTGTACTGCCACTTGAACCATGCCTCTAGGCTATCATTTTGCAGGTAGTTTGGAAGTGGACTCTTTCAGGCTTTTCTTCCTAGGCTAACTGTGAACGATAATCCCTAAGAATTTCAGTTTTCTGAGTAGCTAGAATTACAGGCACGAGTCACCAACACCTGCTGTTTTTGAGTTTTACTGTCAAGTATTTCTTTTGCAAAGGAACTATGAAATATCTCTTAGTTTTTAAAGTTTAAAATGATTCTAAGTTGAACAGTAATTAGTTCAAGTCTCAATTAGCCAGAGAATAAGGAACTGAGTTCTTTTTTCGTGCATTTAGCTGTCCCATCCCATGTACAGTTTTATTTTCTGTGAGTTTAGTTACTTGGTTGCAAGCCTTAGTCTAAAAGTATTAAAGGGAGGATTCCAAAACAAAATGGTTCTTAAGTCTTGATTATGTCCTATTGTGAGCAGGGTGATAAAAATCTTGCTCCATCCCACTCTGCTCTGCTCAGATCATGAATCCTTGGTTTGTCAACTGTATCTCTGCTATATATGCTACTCACCCATTAACCACTGAGCAGTCATTTTGTTATCAGACAATTGCTGGTATCCAAGTAGCCCGCTTGGCTAAATAATGGACTTGAAGCCCAAGAGTAGCAATGTGGGAAAATTTATGATGACATATTGTTTTAATTGTATTTTATTATTGTTGTTAATTTCTTACTATATCCAGTTTGTAAATTAGATTTTAGCACAGGTGTGAGAGTACCAGGTTGTGTTCAGTACTAATTGATTTCAGGCATCCAGTTGAGATGTGGAACTTATTCTCTGCAGATAAGGGAGCACTACTGTTTATGTTTCAGTTTCTACAAAGTTGTATTCTATGTGCTAGCTTTTCTAGGTTGTTAAGATGAGCTACATACATAAAATCTGCCAAGTTTTTTTTTTTAATGAGCTCTTTTAAGAAAAAGAATTGCTATTAGACCATTAAAGTGCAATGTATGCAGTGACATACAATTTCCTTATTCTGAGTAATAAAGAAGTATGACATGTAGCTGGTTGGGATATTGGAAAGAGTAGCTTTGTAATCTCACAGTGCGGTGCCTCTCCCATGGGTTGTTTGGCTTTGACTCGCATGACGTTTTGTTCTTGCTGCTGAAAGATGTTCAAATAACTTGGACCCTGCTCCTGCATTTTAATTAAAAGTGTTAGAGTTAAAAACAAACACAGCATAAAACAAATAACTTCTCCAATATTAACAGAAAAACAAGCCATAGAAAACTTCAGTGAGCATACATGTTTCCTGCAAAAATCATCCCACATTTGGCGCAGGTGTTTCTGTTGCTGATGAATTTGTGTGTACTTACTGATACATTCTCAGACTTTAACATTTTTATCCTTTTCATTTATATTTTACATAAATGAAAATATATCAGGATATTATAACTTTGACTTTTTGTTATACATTTCTTGTCTTAGGAATAGATAGATAGATAGATAGATAGATAGATAGATAGATAGATAGATAGATAGATAGATAGATAGATAGATAGTTATATCCTTAACAAGAACTCGAGCATAAATAGATGCCAGTTTTAACCAAATACACTTGCATCTTGCATAAATCTATCCTACTATTGCTACTTAAGAATTGATTCCCTCTCTTCGCCTCCCCTCCCTTTTCAGTTCATTCTTTCCAGTACTTCTCTTTTCTTTCCTCACTCTCTTTCTCTTTTTCTCTCTCTCTTTCATTCATGCAGTCCAATACTGGAGTTTGAATTCAGGACCTGGAGCTTGCCAAGCTGGTGCTATACCTACCACTGGAGCCACACATCCAGCCCTGTATTTTTGCTGCTTATTTTAGAGATTGAATCTGTTGGACTTTTCTACCAGGGCTGGCCTTGAAGTGTGTCCATTCTGCTTTTAGCCTCCCAAGTAGTTAGGATTGTAGGCATGAGCTACTAGCACCTGGCTGGTTTTATATTTTAATAATTAAAGACTAAAGAAGATCTTTTTGGTGAATATATATGTCAGTATCTTTAGGCTCAGTGTTTCTTTTTGTTGTTCTTGTTTTTTTTAAACTATTTTTTTTTTGTCTTTCCTTTTTGGTACTGGGGATCGAACCCAGGACGTTGCACTTGCTAGGCAAGCACTTTGCCACTGAGCTACATCCTAGCCTTAGGCTCAGTATTTCTTATCCATAGTAAGAACCTTGGATTCGTACTGCATAATATATATTCTAAGGTCTTTTATAGCTCTAAAAATTCAAACCATATAATTTAATATTAGTTACTAGTCATAGTGATAAAATAGATTTCAAACTGGTTATACAGTGAAGTTCTTTGTTAGCATGAAAAAGAATTAGGTAGAGCCTCATGTTTTGACAGAAAAAAAATATATAGTAGTATATGTATGGACAGGTCAAAAAAATCAATCACTGTCTCTAGGAAATTAGAATACAGTGAAACTTTTACTTTTTCTGGCATACATTTTGGGTTAATTGAATTATCATTACAAGTATTTCTGTAGGTATTAGGGGAAAAAATAGAGACAAAAGCAAATTAAGCATATGTTTATATGTGCTTTTACCAGACTAGAAGAAAGATCTACTGAAATATTAGACAGCATCCAGATTAATAGAAATCACAAATTATTCTTGTCTCCACCCTGTGAAACAAGTGTTTATAGCCTCTAGGTATTTATGCTTTTGTATATTTAAAAAATTCTTAGGGTGATGGTTGTTAAAGAATAAAGGGTGACTAAAAGGTTGCATTCATTTAATTATTGATGTCTTTCTACATATAGGATTTTAACTTTTTTTGTTAACCATGACTGTATCTTGGACACTGCTGTCCCTCTCCACTTATATACTGACCGTAGGGGGTGCCTGAGCCTCCCAATGTATGAGTGGAGTATGTTACAGGACAATATAGCTCTGATTGAACTGTCATGGTTCTTAACGGTTTCAAGCAGCTTTCTCTTATAATAAGTTGAATATGATGGGCAATAGATTGAGACAATGATCTTCCCTTTTATTTTCAAAGAACAGTATCTGTGTCATTTAATTTTTTTCCTCTCTATAATATATTTTTAAATGATCTGTTCTGCTCTGTGTTATTTCCACAATGTTTTTCAAAGTCTAGAACAAGGAATACCTTTTTTAGGTCTTTGTGAAATGCTTATGTGAATTAGTAATTAGAATATATGTAGTTGAATAGAAGGGCTCCCTCCAGAAACAAAGCTAACACCTTTATGTTTTCTATTAATTTTATATAATTTTGTTTCTGGACTGTTTTTAATCTGATCAATTCAGTTTGTTGAAGAGTAGGCATGATGAACTTAACCTGTTGCTTTATGCATTTCACAGATAAACTGTGTTCTAGGTGTGAGGAACTGAGGTTGAATTATTTTGGATTAAACCATGAATGAGATGGGGATGATCAACAGCATCACATAGTTCGGCTCTCATGTAATGTAGCCAGTAGTTCATGAGCAATGTGAACTAAAATGTGCTGTGCCAGTGGAGAAGACAGTGTGAATCTAAGCCTGGAAGGCTATGTAAGGACCCTGGATCTTGAGAAATGAGAATGATAATTGCCATTTTGAAGAAAAGGAATTATGTTTTTACCTACATCCCTTGTATGTCAAGAGATATCTATCTCCATGTCATTTTTTCATCTACTAGTATCGAAAGACTGAGGCACCCTACTTTTTGTTGGGATACCCATTGTGCAAGCTAGTCCTTAGGGATTCCAAGGAGCAGATTTCAGATGTGCTTCTTGGGAACTTAATACAGCCAAGGGTAAGACGCTCCTGTGGTATGAACTAGATCAAGGGCGAGTCATTTTGTGCGTCAGATCTATCAGGTAGGCTGAAATAGATTCTTCCAAAGCTTCAGCCTTTCTGGCAATTATTAATCTGTAGATATATCTGTGTTAAAAATACAAAATTATGCAAGGTCATTCCACCATTATTTTGGTCACTTTGTTGCAAAGGTATATATTTCTTTGTTTTACCAGGTCAAACATTTTTATTGGGGTGAGATTAGAAAGATTTTTCATTTTAGGTTGCTGGAAAGTACATCCAGCTGAAAACCATCAACCGTTTAGAGTACATGCTTCATTTGAATTGTGTTTTTGGATGCAATTCAAGTATGACAACTGTGAGTTTCATAACTCTCTCTGACTTGATTCAAAAATGTTTTGGGGCCAACATACTTCTGAGATCTTTTCTGTCTTCTGCTGGCAAGGCCCAATAGAGGTTATCAAGGTCAAGACTTTGTTGCTGGGTCTCACAAAAAGGAGAGATGAGGAGACAAGAGCCCTAGGCTTTTATCATCTCTTACCATACCTAAGCTTACCTGGTAATGAGTTACTTCTTGTTCAAGACGAACATCTTATTGAGTCTATGCCACTGAAATAGGGAACCTATTAATTTATGTTATACATTTTGTCTATCTTAGAAATAAATGCTCATGGTCTTTTACTGAGTTATAGTTTTTAGGCTATTCAGAGGAAACTATAAAGGTGAATAAGTGAATCTAGGAAGCAATCAGCATTAGTGGAATAATTTCAATGTGTGACAATCGAGGTTCAGCAATATTCAGTACCCTAAGTCTCCCAGATAATGCCTGTACACAATGAGTCTCTGTGGCATCTTTTTATTTGCAGTTGTTACTCAGGCTATCTCAGCCTCCAGTTCTTTCATTTAAAAAAATCACTTGGGGCTGGGAAGGTGGCCCAGTGGTAGAGTGCTTGCCTTGCATGCATGAGGCCCTGAGTTCGATTCTTCAGCACCATATAAGCAGAAAAAGCTGTAAGTGGCGCTGTGGCTCAAGTGGTAGAGTACTAGCCTTGAGCTGAAGAGCTGAGGCCCAGCGCCCAGGCCCAGCGTTCAGGCCCCACGACTGACCAAAAAAAAAAAAAAAAGTAGTTTTTAAGGCAAAGTAAACTAATCTATAAACAAAAACCTGAACAATTTATAAAAAGAAACTTGAGTTATGTCAATGAATGAACATATATCTATTGAACATCTGGGATGTGCTACTCATAGTTCTTGCATGAGAGTAGGTGTACTCTGGGAAAAAAATGATGTCGACTTGGTTGCAAAACAAAAGTATACACATTGAAGAAATGTTTAGACAGTAAAGTCACCACAGGTAATTTACTACATGAATTACAGATAACATGAACATGAGGATTGGGGATGGTAAGAGATTCTGCCTTTAGAGGATAGTTTGGATGATGCATTTAGAAAAATAGGAAGTAGAAGGAACAAATAATCTGTGTATGGTAAGAATGACAGTAAATTCAGGGTTTTGTTACTTTGAGTACCTAAGGGGTATCTAGATGCAGATGTATACCAGAAAATTTAAATTTGGCTCTAATTAGATTCTGACAAAGATGCTGAAGCTGCATATGGATTATGGAAATCATCAGTATCTTTGAAGCTAATAGGATTGGAAGGGATTGTCTAAATGAAATATGGCAGGTGAAAAGAGTGTCATTGGAGCTAAATTCACACCTTGGATTTCTGTCTTCCTCATTATGTTAAGAGTGTGTTTGTGAAGATCAACAACATCTTTCATTTTCCTGGATACAATAGTTACCTGATCTTACAGAAGGTCTCAAAGTACTCATTTAGTTACTTCCTTCCCCACTTGCTTTTTCTTTCTTTCTCTTTCTCTCTCTTTCTCTTTCTCTCTTTCTTTCTTTCTTC
>NW_012267257.1:2284284-2291905 GCF_000151885.1 Dipodomys ordii
CCTCCCTCCCTCCCCTCCCTCCTTTCTTTCTTTCTTTCTTTCTTTCTTTCTTTCTTTCTTTCTTTCTTTCTTTCTTTCTTTCTTTCTTTCTTTCTTTCCTTCTTTCCTTCTTTCCTTCTTTCCCTAGCAGCACTGAGATTTGAACTCAGTTTGTGCTTGCTAGGCAGGCACTCTGCATACTTACACTACATCCCCAGGGTTTTATTTGTGTTCATCATTTTTAGATAGGGTCTTGAGCTTTTTTGTCTGAGGCAGGCCTCAGACCATAATTCTCCAACTTGGGATCCTATGTAGCTAGAACTTCAGGCCTAGTACCACCACACCTAGGCTTTTTCCCTCTTCTGTTGATTTCCTTGACATTATATTTCCTGTTTATTGTCTCATCAGACTGACTACTTTCTGTTTTTGTGGCTGACTTATAAAGATTGGAAACATTAGCTCTCTCCCTCAGTATGCCACCCTTTGTCATTTGAATGCCCTCAGTGTTATAATTTTAAAGGAAGACAAAATTTGGTAGGAGTGAAATAAATGTGTAAGATATACCATGCATAAAAGATATATGTCAGCCAGATATGCGTAGCTCATGTCTGTAATCCTAGCGATTTAGAAGGCTGATACCTGAATATTGTGGTTTGAAGCTAGCTCAAGCAGGAAAGACTGTGAGGCTCTTAACTCCAGTAAGCCACCAAATAAAACTAAAAGTGGAGGTGTGGTAGAATACTGGCCTTGAACAAAAAAACTCAAAGACAGCACTGAGGCTCTGAGTTCAAGCCCCAGGACCTGCAGACGCACACATGCACGCACACACGCACACAAGATATTGCATTCAGGAAAAATTGCATTCATGATAAATATGTATAGGATATAGAATTTTATTACCGTCCTTCAACAGAAAGGTGAAAGTTAAATGATATTTTTAGGATTTATGCCTTGCTTTAAGAGAATGGAGCTTTACTTTCTACTACCTTAAGGAAGAAGAACTGTAGTTTCTCTGACTCTCAAAGTAAAGAAGAGGAACAAGTCAGGAGATGCTCAGACAGATCTTGTTGGCTCTGAGACTACTTCTAAGATTTTCCAGTGTCTTTCAGTTCAGTGGTACTCAGCATGACTATGCTATATTTAAGGATATCATTTTCTGAGCCCCAATAAAGGAATGAATGGATGGAGGAGGAAGGCAGTGGAAGGCTGCAGAGAGCTTTGTGATCTATTTAAAAGGTTAGTTGTTTTTGTTTATTTGTTTGTTTTTATCCTGAATGAGATATGGAGGATTTGGAGGATTTTAATTTGAGAATAGCCAGGACCTGACATAATTTAACTTGATTGTTCTGGCTTCTGTGTCGTAAATAGACTATAGAGAGGTTAGAGTGGAAAACCAGTTTTAAGGTTCTTAGAATACATAAAGATGATAGTGGCTTAGCCCAGCGTGGTGAGGGTAGAGGTGGGAAGAAGCAGTTGGATTCAGTATTTTGAAGCTGTTGTTGACAGAGTTTCCTGATGGATTGATGTGTGGTTTGAGAGAAAAAGAAGTGCCAAGAATTATTCTAGATTTACTGGCCTCAGCAACTGGAAAAAAAAAAAAAAGGGAATGTGTCTAATTTGAGGAGAAATTGATTTGAGATAAGTTATCAGGTGCATCTCCCCTCCCCCCAATTTTCACATTGTGGTAAAATATACATAACCCAAAATTTGCCACGTGAGTCATCTTTATGTGTATAGTTCAATGGTATTAAACAGATTCCTAATTCTGTGCATCCATTACCTCCACTCACCCCTATGATGCATCATGTAAAATTGAAATTGCATGTACTACACAATAATTCCCCCTCTTGGATCCTGGCAACCACACATTTGGGTCACTATGACTTTAACTCCCAAAATACCCATGGAAGAGTAATACAACTTTTGTCTTTCTGAGATCGACTTATGTCACATAGCATTATATCCTCAAGGTTGATAAATGTAGTAACATATGCTACAACTTCCTTTCTTTTTAAGGCTAAATAATATTCCATTGTATAAATATTCTATGATGTGCTAATTTATTTCTGCATTGGTAGAGTTTGCTTTCATGTTTTAGCTGTTGCAAATAATGCTGCTATGAACACTTAATGAACAGATTTCTCTTTGGGACCTTGCTTTTTAGTATTTGGGACATATACTTAGAAGTGGCATTACTGGATCATATGTCAGTTCTATTTGATTGTTAGAGAAACTGCCATCCTGTTTTCTTCACTGGCTACGTTCTTGTATATCCCCACCAACATTGTACAAAGGTTTTAATTATTCTGAATCCTTGCCAACTTATTTTTAGTTACTTATTTTGCTTTGTTTTTGAGAATGGCTGCTATGGTTTGAATATGTGTGCTCCCTTCACAATTTATAAATTGGAGCCTGAGATCTAGTATGATAATATTAGGAGGTGATTATGGTATGTGCCTTTTCATGTACTTATTATATGCCCTTTGTATATCTTCTTCAGAGAAAGATCAAAATTCTTTACCCATTTTAATGGTATATTTTGGGGCTTTTTGTTGAGGTTTAGAAATTTTTCTGTACATTCTGTATATTAATTTTGTATATGGTACATAATTTATTAATATTTTTCCTTCAGTTGGATTGCTTTTTTATACTGTTGATGTCTTCTTTGAATACATAAGATGGCTTAATTTACCTAAAGTCCAATGTATGTTTTTCTTTTGATTCTGTGTCATTGGTGTTATGTCTAAGAAATTATTTCTATATTCAATATCACGAGCTTCTACTCTGTGTGTTTTTTTCAGAGTTCTATAGTTTTAGGTATTAAATTTAGGACTTTGATCCATTTTACAAATTTAGTATTTCTGCATGGCATTAGATAAGAGGTTTCTGTCATTCTTTATCAGTTGCATATCCAGTTATCCAAGTACCATGTGTTAAAAAGATAGTCCTTTCCTAGTGAATTATCCTTGCTAATACGAAGGGTATTATACCCTTGTCATAATTACTTGACCATGCACTTAATGGTCTGTTTCTGAACTCTTAATTCTATTCTATTGGCTCATGCATCTGTCTTTATGTGAGTGATACATATTTTAAGTACTGTAGCTTTGTTTTGAAATCCAGATATATGAGTCTTCCTCCTTTGTTTTTCATTTTCTTTGAATGGTACTTTGAGGTTCCATATAAACTAACTTATCATTTCAGTTTGGTTTTGGCAAAACTGGAATTTAACTCAAAGCCTCATATGTAGTAGGCAGGAACACTTTAGCCACAGCTCCTGTATGTTTTGCTTTAGGTTTGTTTGTTTATTCAAATAGACCCATTTCTGCAAAGGATTGGCTTTGGACTGCAGGTGCTTAAGATTTCTATGTATGCATCTTGTATAGCTAGAATTACAGGATAGTTGCTTCTTTTTTGTCCGCTGTGGGGCTTGAACTCTGGGCCTGGACACTGTCCTTCGGCTCTTCAGCTCAAGGCTAGTGCTCTACCACTTGAGCCACAGAACCACTTCTGGTTTTCTGGTGGTTTATTGGAGATAAGAGTTTCATGGACTTTCCTGCCCAGGCTGGCTTGCCCAGGCTGGCTTTGCATCATAATCCTCAGATCTCAGCCTCCTGAGTAGCTAAGATTACAGGTATGAACCACCTGCGCCCAGCTGAGTTTCACCTTTTCTCTGGAGTTTTCTTAAAGCTTAATTCCTCTAATCTTTGTTTTCCAAGAAGCTAGGATTACAAACATGATCCACTATACTTGGCTCTTTTTTTTTTTTTTCTGCCAAATACACACACACACACACACACACACACACACACACACACACACAATGACAACAAAAAAGCCCACCATATCATTTTTGATAGGGATGATATGCAACCGATTTATGTGTGTTAACTGAAGAATTTCTTTATTAGTCTTACTGGATTTTTTTTGTTTATTTTGTTTGTTTGCTTGTTTTGAGAAATGGTCTATGTAGTCCACCCTTTCCTTTCTTTTTCCTTTTCCTTATTGCAAATTTTGAACTTCTAGTTATATATTGAAGTGTTAAAATTGCATCATTTCTAATTCTTTATCTTAGCAAGTTTCAATCTTTTATTATTTCATCTGATAGCTGCTTTTATTCTTAAATTGAGATAATTTTCTTTTATTTCTACTTACTGAATGTTTTTTTATTTGTGAAATTATATTAAATTGTATCCAATTTCTGTATCATTTGAGTAATCATATGGTTTTTGTCTTTTGTTCTGTTAATATGTTATTGATTTTTCTTTCTTGAACCATCCTTGCATTCCAGTAACAAAGCCAACTTGGTACAGCTGTATAATTTTTAAATATGAAATTGAGTATTAATATGTTGTTGAGGTTTTTATGATAGTGTCCACAAGGGGTATTGTGTTAATTTTTCTTTCTTACAGTATCTTTACCTGGCTTTGGTATTTCAGTAGTACTGACCTTATGGAATGAGATATGAATGGTCTTTGCCCTTTCATCCCTGGGGAAAGTTTGAAATGGATTGACCTTAGCTTTTCTATAAAGGTTTGGTAGAGTCTTCTAGGAAAGCTGGATTTTGTCAGAAAATTTCTGTCTGTTTTGTATTCTTCCATCTATGTATCTGTATGTGCTGGCACTGTCTTAAACTCAGGGCTTTACCGTCTCTCTTAGTGTTTTGCACATGATTAGGGCTCTTCCATGTGAACCTTACATCTGGTTCTGACTATTTGCTGGTTTAGTAGAGAAAAAGTCTCATGGATTTATCTGTCTGGCCTGTCTTCACACTTTAATCCTCAAATCTCAGTCTCCTGAGTAGCTAAGATTATAAGCATGAACCACTAGCCCCCAACTTGTTTGTTTCTTTTTAATAGATGTAGTCCTAGTCATATTCTCTGCTCCTTCATGATTTAGATTTGATTGTTAGTTGTTTCTAGTTTTTCTGTTTCATCTAGAACTGTTTAAAAAAACCCTCTAATCCTTTATATTTTTGTGTAATGGATAGTAATATATATGTATGTATATATATATATTATATTATGTCTGGTTAATAATTTGAGGCTTTTCTTTTTTCTTAGTCCAGCTAGCTAAAGTTTTTTCAATTTGGTATATCTTTTCAAAGGATCATTTGTTTTTATTGTGTGCTTTTGGGGCTAGATAGGAAGGCACTAAAATGTCAAATAAATGCAAAATCCAAAGAATTAGTGAAACAATTTATGAACAACCAGGAGGGCTGTCCCTTATCTAGATTTCAGAAAAGCATTAGAAAATGTGTTACTTGAATCTAGAGAATATAGAGTATGTTCCACAGGCCAAACCATGGTGAAGACATCATATTTTCTCTTACGTTGCCTTAATAAGAATTCTCTGCGATTCTGGTCAGTGGGGTATGAGGGTCCATATTGTGACTCGCTGTCAAAAGTCTTTTGTTGAAAGGCTGCTTAGCATGCATGAAACTTTGAGTTCCATCTCTAGCAAAACTGTAAGCCTTTGGCTGAAGTTTGATTTATATGTATATATGATGTAGTAAATAAAGCTCTCGTTATTGGTTCATTGATCTTGGGTTTAATATAAATTTTATGTTTGCAATGATCAAATTCAATAATTGATTTATATTAGTAACCATAAATACAAATGTTTTATAACTAGAAGTAGAATGTTGAAGAACTTAACTTTCACTAAGTTTTATGTTCAATTTGCTGGAATTATAATTTGGTACTTAGAAACATTTTCTATGTGAAGTGTTTGAAGTGTTTTAAAAAGAAAATGGAATATATTATGTTTATAAAAGTTAGCTAAAATTTTAAAGGGAGTTTAAGTTTGGTAATAGGTCTGAATGTTAATGAAAGTCCCTATTGGGAGTGACTTTTATAATTTACTAGTATATAATGAGTAATGGGATTTATAAACTTAAAGAAATTAGAAACAACAAAGTTATTCTTCTTGCCTTAATTATTTGAACATTAATTTACTAGCATTTTTTCTGAACGTGAATACCAAAAAGCTCACACTCTTTTCTTTCTTTCCTTCTTTTTTTCTTTTTTTCAGTTGTGGGACTTGAACTCTGGTCTGGGTACTTTCCCTCAGCTCTTTGGCTCAAGGCTAGCGCTCTACCACTTGAGCTACAATACCACTTTCGGTTTTCTGAGTGGTTCATTAGAGATAAGAATTTCATGGACTTTCCTGCCCGGGCTGGCTTTGAACCACGATCCTCAGATCTCAGCCTCCTGAGTAGCTAGGATTACAGGTGTGAGCCACTGGCGCCCAGCTCAAAGCTCATTCTCTTCTGTATGAAAACTTCCTCACACAGCTTTCAGAACCATCCAGTGCTGATGATGTTTATATCTTAGACTTTGACTTCTTTTTAGATCCCTGACTCAATTATCAGTCCATAGTACTTTTTGTTGCTATGACATTTTCTAATCATAGTCATGTCACTTGTATCTTAAACCAAATTCCCATTTTTTTTTCCCATCCTACTTATTTCCTCGGTGATTAAAGCTCCTAATTGGATATGAATCTTGGTTGGTCTTTATTCATTTCAATTGCTAGGAAGACTTTTCCCAGGTAGAGCTCTGTTAGCATATTGACATTGGATTTTTAAGGAGATATAACTGTTGGGACTCCTGTTTGGTATGAAGAAGCCATCTCTTGTTCTAAAGGAGCAAAGACAGAATAATTTTGTTACAGGAATCAGAGAGCCATAGGTTAAAGGCCTAACTTGAGAAGAGACATGGGTCTTGCTTCTTCACCTCTACCTGCATTGGCCTTGCAGGAAGGAAGTTTGAGGAACTCACCAATTTTATTCTCTTCTCTCTCTCTTGCTGTTTTCTCAATTTTACTGAATATTAAGTAGAACTCAGAGGGCACTATCCATCCCTAGTCTTCAAAAGTTTGAAATATGCTTTAACCTGTGTGGAATGTGATTTATACTTTTTGCCCATGTTTGTTTGATCAAAATGTATTTGCTGAGTGTCCTCTTAATGTCTCACTAATTGACTTCTCACTTGTTTCTGTGAAGGATTTGATGTAAAGGATTTGATGGTAAATACATTCAGTAAAGCATAAGATACGTCATGTGTGCTTTAACACTTTTCAGTGTATCATTTCCTTTTAGGATATCATATCTTTTGCACTGCTTTGGGCAGCATAAAAATGAGTAGAATTGAAGAAAGATGGTTTTTAGAAGACCTGCTGGTTATGATAATCTTAGATCAGTTTTCAAATTTCCCACCTAATCCTTCTGACCTCAGATGATGTGGCAATGAGGTCTTATTTTAATATAGGCAAAGTTTGTTATGACTAAAATTCTTTGTTTCAGATTTTTACATAGCAGAGAATTCTTTGATTTTATTTTTTTTAATTTATTTTATTTTATTTTTTTATTGTGAAAATACTGAACAGAGGCGTTACAATTACATGGGCAAGATAATGAGTACATTTCTTATTAAGCATTGTAGCCTCCTCCTTTGTTTCCCCTTCCCATCCCTTCCCATCCTCCCCCTGCTCCCCCACCCAGTTCCCCACCCACCAAAGTTGTAAAGTTCATTTTCAACGTAACAACTTGTACATCTCATTGTTGCAATGGCTCCACCTGTATCCCTATTTAAAGGATTTGTTTTTCCCCTTCCCCTCCACAAATTATACTGACATCAAA
>NW_012267257.1:2292015-2402985 GCF_000151885.1 Dipodomys ordii
TCAGACATATACTAGTTATTGCAAATAAGGGAAACCATGGGACCTATGTTTCTTTGGGCCTGGCTTACTTCACTTAATATAATTTTTTCTAGTTACTATAGCTAAGATATGGGAGCAATCCAGATGCCCCTCAGTAGATGAATGGATCAAGAAAATGTGGTATATATACACAATGGAATTCTATGCCTCCATCAGAAAGAATGTGACATTGCCCCATTTGTTAGGAAATGGAAAGGCTTGGAATTCTTGCATTTTCCTGGAGTTGTTTTATTCCCCTTGTGTGATTTCATGGGAAACATGATCGTCACAGATACTTAAAAAAATTGTTTTTTTTGTTGATGCACATTTTATCTCTGGCAAACACTATGTCTAGTTTATGAACAATTACCTTGGGGATTTTTTTTATCCAAAATTATCTTAATTATAAATTTGATATTAACACAAAAGCCAAAGAATTATGTGGATCTCTTGTATCACTTAAGCCATGGGGAGCTATGGAGTCATAATTCTTAACACAAAATATCATAAATTGTTTTTGCAGATTCACTGAACACATGAAACGTAATGTCTTTTTTTATTGGTTGTAAACACATGCCCATATCTAATCATTTCTTTCTCACTCCTGTTCTTCTGTTTTTTTTTTCTTGATAGCTTATTGCTGTCATGTTATTGTTGAATTTGTTTACCATGTTTTATTTTTATCTTTTTTAACCATAAATATGATTGCTCTATTTTTTTGTATATTCCAGATGAGTAAGGTTTCTGTTGTTTTGTTGTTTTGTTTTGCTGTTGTAACAATTGCTTCATGATTATGAGTTTGCAAACTGGAAAGAGGAGACTTGCAGGATACTGTATTATTTATATAAAAATGTCAAAAACCAAAGTTGTTTTATTTAAAAAAAAACACAAAAAACTCAGAGTCACACATCTTTAAGAAGTTTATGGGTTTTATATGTATGTTTCTGGTGACAAAACAATAGCCCAGACTACCCCGCTGTGCTTTTGTTTTCAAGTAACAAAAGCTAGGTGCTACACTGGGCTCCAACTAGGTCCTGTCCCATTTTCTTCCTGCAAGATATTAAAAGTTGAAAGGAAAGCAAGAATATGCAAATTCAAGCACAAGAGCTGTCAGACATTTGCCTCCTACACATGCACAGCCAGCCACATCTTCTTACATGTAATGATTTATCCGTGAAGTACGGAAAGAAGCGGAGGCACATAAAGTATTAAGTAACAGTGCACGAGTAGGACACCAAGAGTGCAGAATATGTTTGGTCAGGAAAATCCAGATTGCATTTTCTATTTAGGCTTTCATCCTCTATCTGCCTAGACCAGCCTGACTCCTCTTGTCAGTTTTTAAGACTTAGCTGGTTTCCTTTCAGAATAGAATTATAGAAGTGGAAGGTGAACAAATTACTGTTCATTATGACTTTAAATTGTAGTACAAAATGAACCTGCTATCTTTTGGGCGGAAGGACAAGATGGATAGTTGATTCTGTTGTTTAGCAGCTTTGCAAGTGAATACGTTGGGAATCCCACAACGTGTGGTCCAAGCTCCTTTTCATTGTTTCAGTTTGGAGGCAGAGTCATTGGTGATTTTTTTCCCCCTACCTGGCTCCATCTTTGCCAGTTGGAGGCTCCAGCTTGATTGTTGCCCCAGGCTAGAGCAGTGAGAGTCCACTCTAGTGGCTTCTGTGGAGTAGGGCTGAGGGAGGCAGGCAGTTGAGGGGAATGGCAGCTCTGAACGTGGCTGCTGTAGAGCAGCCTCATTTCAGTTCTTGCAGTTATTGTCTTCTCACCAGTTCTGTGAATGTCAGAATCTTCCCACTGTATCACTTTTCTATTATTTGCAATCAAAACCTGTACAAGAGAAAAAAAGACAATATGCCTTTCCGAAAAGTACTTGGGATGTTCAAATCTCCTGTCTTTGTATAGTTTGAGAACTCCTTTGAATTTTTCGGAGTAGGGGAGGAGGTGGTATAGTATGAGTAAGGGAAATTGCTGATATCAGTATTCATTTCAGTAAGACTATGGGGGCTGGGAAGATGATTCAGTGGTAGAGTGCTTGCCTTGCATGCATGAGACCCTGGGTTCGATTCCTCAGCACCACATAAGCAGAAAAGGCCAGAAGTGGCACTGTGGATCAAGTGGTAGAGTGCTAGCCTTGAGCTGAAGAGCTGAGGGACAGCGCCCAGGACCAGAATTCAGGCCCCATGACCGGCCAAAAAAAAAAAAAGCTAGATCCATGGATGCCTTCAATATTAATCTTCTAGAGGTTCCTGTACCATCCATTAGGCATTTGTGTTTTTAGGAGCCTCAGGGAATATAAATAAAACAGGTAGCCCAAACCATTTAAATATAACTTATGTTCTCTTGTTAGTCTTAATCTTGGGGAAGAAGGGCAGATTGTTTTTGCTAGAATTTATTTTTTATAAGTAGTTTGTGGCTGATAAAAGAAAAAGTTTATATTGCATAGATGATCTTCTCAAGTAGATTTGTCTTCTGTCTGTGTATTCAGCTTTTGCTTGTGACGTTTGGCAGTAGACAGAAAGTGCCTCTTTAATAAAGCACACCTTTAAATAACTCTCTCAGATTAATTCCAGCTTTTAAAGTGAGAAGATGTCTTGAACTACCACTGCTGCCAGCTCAGCTGTGGATCTGAAATATCCAGCTGTGCCCTTTCTGCCGCTCTCATCACCAATAACAGACTTTGCAATCAGAATCTGTCTGGCACGTGTGTTGATGTGTGAGGTGAGATAACATCTAACTCACTGTATTGGCTCTTCATGAGACCGTAGTAAACATTTGTCTTTGTCAGCAGTTAAAGCAGTATGGTTGGAGAATGCACAAGGATTACACACACATCTACCTGACATGCCTTTGTCTGGGTCTGTGTAAAGACTCATTTTCAAAGAGAAATGATTTAATGGTTAGGATAGATCAGTAGGTTTAAAAGTTTGGTTTTTTTTTTAATGTTCTCTCATGAGAAGACAAAAAAATCCATCTATGTTTTCACACAGTATCATCTTATGATTTCAATTATTATTACCTCTTTTAATTATTATTACAATAAAGCAAAAGGATTGCCTATATGTTATTAACCACCATTGGGATTTGTTCTATTACTTAAGATCTGTGATCAAATGGATGATGAACCTAAACCCTGAATTATCTTTAATTACACACTGCAAGAAAAATCCTGTTTGGTTTCACAAAAATCAGTGTTTTTTAGGAAAACACCATTCTAAGTCACAGATCTCATAAATAACCATGATCGTGATAATATTAATACTAATTGAGTAATTTGGTAACTATTTAGAATATATATGACTCCCAGCTATCCTAAGGGATGATACTTATTTTCTAGATAATGGCTAGCAGTAAACTCTTAACTTGTGCTATAGCACTCCATTTGAGTTCTGTCTGGCTCTGCACTGAAAGTCATGTACTTCCTCACAGGAGAGCATTGCTACCACATAGTGCCTTGGATGCTGGGTCAGACACCCAGTTTCCAAAGTTGGATTGGAAATTGTACTTGCAATCAAATGTTCCAAGTCCAGTAAAGGAGATGGACAGCCAACTGTACTTGACAGAACAATGACTATTGTAACTACAGAATAGAAAAGGTGCTAAGGGAAATTGAAGAAGGTCATTTAAACCAGAGGGAGAGTCCTAGAGGTACTGGTGGAGGTAAACACTGAACTGAACTTTGAAGGAATCTGCTAGAGGAAGATGGTTGGATGTGTCAGCAGAGGGAGGATTTTTGGATGACATGAAGGGGATTCCAGGGGGCCAAGAATATAGTGGGAAAATAACAATAAGAATTACTACTGTTAAGTTTTATGTGTTACATCCTGTGTTAAAGGCTTTGCAGACATTTCACAGAATCTCTAATAACAACCATTAGACACCAAAAATGACAACTAAGGCTGAATCTACTCACTTGCGTAGAGAATTTGGACATTATTTGGGCAATGGGATGGTTTTAAATCCTGGAAATGGATTTAAGTGCTGTTCTAGAAAGATGATAGCATTTTAGAGTTGAGTGAGACTGGAGCTAATTACACTGTAGTCGATATGGTTGTCCAGGGAACTGTGGTAATGTCCTGATCAGAAGCCTTAGGACTGAGGCAGGATGGGAAGTGGGGAGGGGATGTAGAGGCTGGGGTAAATGGATATACAGGATTGGTGACCAACAGAGTGTGAGAATGTGCTTCATCTTTATAGGGCCCAAAGATTGTTAAGTAAAGAAACGGAGTAGATTTCAATCATTAGGGACTAAAAGCAAAGTTAGCTCAATTTTTGACCCCCAGTTTTTGGCTATAAACCTCTTCATCTCCTGTTCTAAAAACACCAGTAAGAGAAAGACTATATTTTGTTGAATTCTTTCCTGGGGATTTTAGGGGAGACTTTAATCCATTTGAAGGTCTAAGCTACCTAGGGAGACTTGCTCTCTTTAAATGTTTTCATGTCCCGACTCTTTCCAAGTACATAATATACAGGAAAATGCCTTTTGTTTAATAAAAAAAGTTAAAAGCATTTTCATATTTTGATGTTCTTCTTTCTGTTTAGAAATGCTGTTCAGATAATGACTCAAAAAGAGGTCTGATACAAAATGTATTATTTTTTTTCTTTTACTTTCAGCTAAATTTGTATTTCTTTGCTCTTTAGGGGGAAAAAATAGTACATGATCTGAAACTGATGTAGGTGAAGTCCTGATTTGGAGATGTTTATAAAATGACAAAAGCTTGGGTTCTGTTATAGACATGCATGCCTGGGGATTTTATTGCCACTTTTATTGGATAAATTTGTTATTATAAAATTGATATTTAAAATTACACTTCCCATCTGACCATTACTAGATACCAATTCCATTTTAAAGATCAGACAGGCACGTTTGTTTTCCATTTAGCTTCCTCTTTTAATTTCTTCTTCTTTTTTTAATCTTGTTCTTGAGTAGATCTGAAATTCTGGATAGCTATGAGAATTAATTAGCTGGTACACACTCTAGCTTTTCAAACCTCACTTTGGGTTCATGTGAAATACCCATAAACAGGACTCATGGATGCCACTGCTGTGGGGGATGAGTGATGCAGACTGGGAGCCACAAGGCCCCAGGTCTGGCTCAGCTCAGCAGCACTCTCTTCCATTCAGTCTCAGATGTCTGCCCCTCTGCAAAGCCGGGAGGCCAATGTCTATAGCTGCTAGGCATGAAATCCCCTGCTTCTGTTTGTTTCTTTTGTTGCCACGAGTTAATAGGGACAGAGACAGGAGACAGCCCAGAACAAAGCAGAAATAATGGAGTATTTCACCCCAAAAGGGAATGTGGATTGAGAAATACAAAGGGTAAGGCAATGACAGACTTAGTTTCCTAAGGCAATGTGATGTATTGGCTAGAAGCTTCAGCCCTGGGACGATTCTGGGCCAAAGCCTTCATCTAGGAGCTCCTAGGAGCCCACATCACCAAAAGGTTTAACCTATCTTCTGTTAAAAACAAAACCAAAAACAGTTTATTGTTTTTTGCTTTGGAAAGAGCTATGGGATTTTTGACTTTAAAAAGGAGATTCTTCTTCCATCATGGGGACTAGTCTTCTGCTAGGCTGTGGCTAGCGATCAAGGACACACTTGATAGTACTCCATTGCTTTGCTTATTATTTCTGATTCTGTTGCTGTCATCTTGAACTTGTTTACACTCTTTTTTGTCATTTGCAGGATCCATTTGTTAGATATCACCACATCTGAATTTTTTTTCATGCATGTAGAAAGACATTCCTTTCACGTGCATTCCTGTACAACCTAATGTATTCTTGTATTTTTTCTCTGTATTCTCCCCAATACACCTTATTTATAGAGTATTTGCATTATTGAAGTAAAATTCACGTGCACAAATTTTTTTTTAAGTAGGAGAACTAGATGACTTTTCCAATAGAGATTTTAACTTACTGGTATAGAATCAGAACTCTCTAAGATCAGCATGGGCTTCTCTTTATACATGTATTGGCCTTCCAGAGGATTAAAAAAAAAAAAGAATGAAGCAAACATTGGAAGAGAAGCTAACAGCCCATTTCAGCCCATCCTCTTCTCTCCTGTTCCCTAATTCAGCCTTGGGAATTTTAATGATACTTATTTTCCAAATCTTTTAGCTTGGGAGTGGGGAGGAAACTCCATAGACCCCTTTCCTTAGAAGGAAAGGAACATTTGTTGGAAAACTAACTGCAGGTAAAAAGCAATTCAAAGATTTGCATCTTTCCCTTCCTTTGCTAGACATCTTTCTCTTCAGTTACACAGACAAACTTGCTTACTGGACTCTCTTCTTCCCAACAACAGAAACATCCCATTTTTGGGTGTGGACATATCCATTTTATGATATGAACCAGGGGTCTGGAGTAAAACAATCCTGACACAGACCCAGCTACGCAACTTACTCACCATCCTGGTATATCAAACATATGACTCTCTGCAAGGAATGGCTCTGAAGACTCTTCTGCATGTCAAAACTCTAGAAGTTAGTGGTCCATAATTCCAGGGGCTCAGAAAACATCTCTAGCACCAACCAGATCATCAGGGTTGAATCCCACTCTGTAGGAGCCATATCGTTATGTTTCTTGCTGTGTTGTTCTCAGGAAGAAGTGAACTGTTACACAAAAATCACTTAAATATCTGGTGCTCAGAAGTACAAGATGTCTTCAGATTTGTCTTCAACTAATGAGGACACCCACCCATCCTGAGGTCTCTTCCACAGAGCTCAGGCAGCAATGATGACTCATCCTGTAACACACTTGTTGTTTTAGTTGGGTTATATTGTCAAAAGACAGATCCATTTTGACTTTCATAGACTTGGAACACAAGTCAGATATTTTACATAGTTAATATTTTATATTTTATTCATTGAACTTACTTAGTGTTAGGAAATGCTTCTAGATACTAGGGTATGACTTGGTGGTAGAATGCTTATCTAGCATGGCTGAAGTCTGGGTTCAATTCCCAGCACTGCCCCCTCTCCCATAAAAAAATGAAGAATTCATCTTCATTGTTTTGTTTCGTTTGTTTTTTGCTAGTATTGGTGCTTGAACTCAGGGCTTTGGCTCTGTCCCTTAACTTTTTCACTGAAGGCTGACACTCTGTAACTTATCCCAATTAAACATACACACACACACACGCACGCACGCACGGGTGCGCACAGTGTGTATACTAATTGGGGCCTCATGGAATTTCCTGCCTGAACTAACTTCAAACCATGATCCTTTAGATCTCAGCCTCCTGAGTAGTTAGGAGCCACCACTAGCTAAAAAGTTTTAAAAGTGGGGGTCTTGCTTTTAGGTACCCACTCATATACATTTTATTAATCTAACAAGTATTTATTGCCCTACCCTTGCATAGAAAAAGACACAGCTCTCTGTCACAGAGTCCCCTGAGTTCTTGTCTGGCAAGACCCATATTTAAATAAGGAAGAAGCAGTGTGGGGCTTGGGCCATGGCTGTGTAGACAGTGTGTCTGTAGCGAAGTCTTGAAGCTGACGGAAGAAACATTTTTCCAGGAACTACACAGAGCTTCAATCAAATTGAAATCGTACTCAGAATAAAATCTTGTATTCATGATGAGAAACAGAGCATCAATTGAAACAAATGCCATGTCCCAAAAGGCTGGGAATTTCACGACACAGGCTGGTAGGAAATACTGGCAGAGCCGGGGCTGGTGCCAGAATGGGAGGCTTTTGATCAAGTTTCTCAGCCAGAAATATGTAGTGGCAGGAAAACTAGTCTTATTGCCCCGTTTTGATGCTTGGGCACCCTCAGAGATTGTAAAATTAAGGTTTATGAACCAGTAACAGCACTAAGAGCGGATATAACCTGGGTCTGTGTTCAGATTTCTATTATCTGATAAATCTGTAGTTAGAAAAAAAATATATGGTATGGCAGAGTTTTATCTGCAGTGTTAAAAGTATGGGTATGGGACCAAGAAGTGGATGTAAGGATTCATTCTCTGAGAGACTAGAGGAAGACTTTCCAGAGGAGGTGCCTGCTGCCTAGGCAGATGTTTGAATAGGGATTTGCCAATTCAAAGAAGAAAGGCCTTTCATTCTGAGTGTGTGGGACCTTGGTGCCGAGGTTAAGTGCTTGGACTTTTGACGGACTAGTGAGCAATGTAGGTAGCTAGAGTCATCAAGGTGGAAATGTGGAAGGAAATGTGTTATATAGTTGTATGCTCAGTGCTATACGGTACTGAGTTATTGAAAAGACATTTACTGAGGATCCACTGTGTTTAGTGTTCTGTCTAGCCTATGAAATGTTTCATACTGTCCCCAACAAAAATGGATGAATTTTATAAATGATATTGTTATCTTGCTTCAAAGTTAAATACAAACCTTCATTTTTACCTTTGCAAGTTTATCTTTTGTTGATTATGACTAATACTTCTGGTCACCTTCCTTCTTTATGCCAATATTCCTTATATTTATGCCTGTGCATTTTAGCTGGTTTATATTTTAGTTATGATTATGTGATTGGCTAAAGTCTACTACCCAGCTATCACTGGTGATTCTAGGCTTTGCCCTCACTCAAGACTTTGGTGCATCATTTTCTCACAGATGAAATTGGTAAAGGTTTGTGCATGCATTTTAAGAGAGAATGTCCCACGTCCTAACCAAATATAATAAATACTGTGGGTTCTTTCAAAAAGGAGTAAGTCATAATTGACCCTGTGGGAAAAGACTCGTGAAATGAAGTAATGTAGGCAAGGGATACCATGACCTTGGTTGCCCCCCAGAGGGTGTAATTACAATTCAGACAGGCTCTGTTCTTTATTTCCTGCTGCAAGCTAGGGCCAAGGGGTGATGTGTGTAGCATCTTGGGTTGAACTAGGGTGGGAAGTTGCTTGTGGAGGCTGCTGTGCACGGGTGTGTGTGTGGGGTGGGAGGTGCTCAGACTGGACTATATACTGCCAGGCATTGCCCAAGGAAGCTAATGAGCAGCCAAGATACCTTAGGAAAATGAGCATCATGATGAACAGTTATTTGCCTGTCTGGCGCCTTTCTTAGTAGCATAATGCATTGAATCCATGCCTCATAACATCCTCCTGAAGAAAGGAAGTGGCAGATAGTGTTAAACGTTACTGGTTAATCATGGGGAAACTGAAGCATGGATAGGTTTATGGGGTTTGAGTGGAGTCACACAATGCCTCAGTGTCTGGCCTGGGAATGAAGCCCGAGTTTGCCGCTCGCTGTCAGGACTGCCGACAGCATTGTGTCTCGTATTGTACAGCAGTGAAAAGGGCTTACTCTTCACAATGCCCGAACTGCTGTAGGCGACAAACACAATGAACTTTGGTACAGTATAGTCTAGAGGCCAAAACGTGTGATTTTAAGTAAATTGACTAGAAGAACCAATGCTTGATTAAAGGTTTAAAACAAACAAACAAACAAAAACAAAAATGAAACCTGCCTGCTGCGGGGGTGGGGAGAGCATATCTCCCAGTTGAAATGGAACACACAAGTTTTATCTGTTTGCCTGAAAAAATATGACACTTTTCCTTTTAACCATGCATTTATTTATTTATTTCCAACATTCCATGATTGATTTCAAATATTCTGCCTTGTAATAATCATTAATCACTAATAATCATGGTGATAATAATTAATAATCATTTCAATAACCTTACTCTGATAGCCAGGATTGTTTTTTGGTTAAGTGTTTTGCAGATTTTTCAGATTTAGTATTTTTCCAGAACTATGGGAACTACAGAGCCAGGAATTCAGGAAAGTGATGGAGGTATAATGAGGGAATTGTTCAGGTTGGAGGTCTCAGAATTCTATGGGATTGGAGTTAGAGGAGTAAAAATACCATCAGTGGGAAGTACATGCAGAGAGAAGAGAGAAGTAGAATATGAAAGAATCCTTCATGTCCATCCCAGAGGACCACCTGTAGGCAAGCAGGCTCAGGAAAATGATTTATATAACTAAAATGTAATTAACAGAGGCCCAGTCACCTGGCCAAAGCAGTTACCCTTTAAGAAAACCATTTTCTCAAGATCATTATAAGGTTTATTAGAGGGGCCATATTTCCCAGGAGAGGGAACACATGTTACCAGCCCCTATCCAGGTAGCTGGAGGTTCTTGGGGCTGGAAGTGAGGTAGGTGGGTATGGGCAGAGAATGGGAGTGGCCAGCTGTAGGGCAGGAACTCTAGGGCAGAGAGGAGCTCAGATATGGAGGAGCTGAGGACCAAAGGTGCGTATAATGCTAACAGATTCTCATTCCTATTTTTTTTAATGTCAGATGTATGTGGGTATTCTGAGTAAAGTAGCTTGTGTTACAGAGATTGATGAGTTTCGATATACAAAGTGTTTATACTTTGAATTTTAATGAGTCCATGGAGAGAAAATAGTGGAACTCCAGGCAAAAGTATGTTGACTGATATTGGTCTATGAGTAAATCAAACAAGGTGCTAGCAACCAATCACATGCAATTTCACTTTTGTACTTAGGCTTTATGATAGTTTCTGTTGGGCTAGTTCTTCTGCCATCCAGGAAATGGTCTGAGGAATGGTCTAGAGGAATTCTGGCACAGGAACTGAGTGAAGATGGTGGTCTCTGGAGCAGAAATAGGGCGTCTCTCAACTTTCCTCAAGAAAGATCAAAGCAAAACAATAAGGAAAGCCATATGAGTAGTGTTGTCTGTATTAGGAAAACATGGAAGATCTGACCTATGCAAGAATAACTGCTAGCTGATGGCCATCTTTATAAGAATACACATAGACCTTTCTCTAGAAAAGACTTCTTTATCCTGAGTCTGATACTTGGTTTTTGTGTTTTGTTTTTTTTTTTTCAAGGAAAAAAGGTTGTGAAAAGTTAGACAATGTGAGCCATTCATAGGAATCCAGAATGTGAAGTGTTGGCATCTAGAAGGGTGTTTATAGTTGCGATCATTAATCTTGTAGGAGAAGGCATAATGGGACTAAGTAAGGCCAAAGAAGAGCTACTGAGATGAATGAATAGGACAAGTTCATATATGGAGACAGACTGAAATAATTAGGACTCCTCAGGCTTGAAAAGACTGAGAAGGAAATGTGATTAGAGTTTCATAAATCCATGTAGAATATGGATCATAAAATACTGTTTACCAGAAGTCAGTAGAACCTCTTAAAAACTGAGGGAAATGAATTTAGGGGGAAAAAAGAAGCTCTAAACCTACCAACAAAGTAGATTTTCTACATTGAAGTAACTCTTTTGGGAACTAAGCTAACGCTGTCATTGACATGCAGTGGCAAAGCCAAAGGTTTCTCTTATTTTGATGTGATTTTTCTTAAAGTATTGGGATACCTAGAGAACATAGATCAAATATCTATTCACTTTTTTTTTCCTTAGGTAGAACTTAAATATCATTCATTTTCACCTCCACAATTATGTCTTGAGGGTAGTTTCTGTACTCTCTTCTGCTAGGCCCTGAGGATAATTGGATAAGGATGGTCGGACATGTTTCCCACAGTGTGGGGATAGTTAAGAAACTGTAATTGCCTTCATGATGAATTCGCAACCGTGCTGGGAGAGCTTGACACTAATTGTTATGAAGTCTTGGGATCAGAACTGTATGCCCTGGGGAAGGGTGGTGGTTAGGACTTGGCTAGGCCATGAGTTGGAATAGGAAAGAACATGGATAAGTACCTTGAATGAGATAGGTCAGCACTGTTCCAGAAGAAATGAGGGAGAGACAGTGGCATTGACTATAGCAGGTTATGGAGAAAGAACCTTGAAGGTTGGGCCCCAAAGTAGACAGAACTCAATGGAACAGATTAAGCAGATATAATCAGATTTTTTTTCATATTTTATATGGAGAACACAAAGTGCAAGAAGGAGTAAATATACTGGAACCAGTGGGAGGATGCTGATGGTTAGGTGACAGTAGCTTAAGCTGAAAGTTGACAAGTTTAGAGCCATTTCAGCTATAATATTATAGACCATGCTTGGTGACTAGACATGAGAAACAAGGGAGAGAATTACTCAAGGTTGACAGCTAATTAGGACTCAGATTTTATCTGACAGAAGAATCAACACAGGTTTTTCATAGGTCTCTTCCCTCATGATCCCCAGGTGACCCAGAAGTGAGTCTCTCCTTGACCACTGCCTTTCCCTTTCTTCCATTCTCTCATGAATCATTCAGGGCCTGAATATTTGAAGTTCTACAAAACTGGTACATGGTTGGCCCCTAGTAAATAGATGTGGAATAGATAGAAAGATAAAGCCCTAATGAATGAGATCTTATCTCCCAAATCCACTGATCTTTATTGTTATGCAGCAAATAAGTTTATTTGTAACCATATTATAGTTCGTAGCACCCTAAGGTCATTTGACCTGAAACAGAGTTTAGCAAAAGCAAATGAGGCAGAAATATGTAAGGTTCTAATGAGTTCAAATTTATGTACCTATTTTGGTGATTAAATTTAAAACCTTTTTATTTTGGGTTGACATCAAGAAGTTATAAGACATGGGGATGGGGGATAGCTCAATGGTAGAATACTTGTCTCACATGCATAAGGGTATGGATTTAATATCCAGCACTGAAGAAGAATTTGTGTGTGTGTGTGTGTACATACATGCATGTGTGCATGCATGCCAGTACTGGGGCTTGAACTCTTGCTTATCTTTTTTGCTCAAGCCTGGCACTCTACCCCTTGAGCCACATCTCCACTTCCTGCTTTTTGCTGGTTAATTGGAGATAAAGAAAATGGAATTTCCTACCTTGAGATGGCTTTGAACCAGAATCCTCAGATCTCAGTCTCCTGAGTAGCTAGGCTTACAGCTGTGAAACAGTGGTGTCTGGGCAATTTTTATTTTTAAATTTTTAAGAAAAGTGGCTAATTTTCTATGGACTTATCACTCATCTTCACCAGTTATTAACCATTTCCTGTATTTGATTTAGTGTAATCCTTACCAAATACAAATGGAGATAAGAGAGTTCAAGTTTTTCTGAGACAGTTAATTACAGATATCAAGACCCTTCACCTCTAAGTTCTTCAGTGTGTGTTTTCTCTGAACAATGATGTTTTTCCTTATATAACCACAGTGCAGTTATTTAATTCAGGAAATTTAACCTTATGCAACACCGTTATCTAATAGGCAGTCTATATTCAGTCCTTACTATTGTCCCAATAATGTCATTTTGCAGCACTTTTTTTCTTCCTGATTCAGGGTGTAATCTAAGATGTGTTGCATTTCATATTATGTCTTCTTAGTATTCTTACCCTGGAATGGTTCTTTTGTCCTTTCTTTGACTTTTAAGACACTGGTAAAAATACCAAAGAAAAAAAATGATAGGAAACAGACAAGGTGTCTTACAGGATGTTCTTTACATTGTCCTTTTCTGGGTTCCTTATGGTTAGCTGAGCTGGTACATTTTGGTGGGAATAATGTATGATGACATCATGTCCTGTCACAGCAGGAAAAGAGGCTGTGGCTAGACACATCTCATGACTGCGGGTGGTAACATTCATCACTTGGTAAAGATGATTAGGTTTCTCTCCTTTCAAGTCATGATTTTCCTCCTTATAATTAGTAGATTATTTAGTTACTAATAGGTTGTTATTTTTAATGTTGCTAACAATCTTACTTTAAAGAACCTCACTTTCTTCTCTCTTGACAGTGTTTTAGAGCACTTTGCTGCAAGGGACCACCACCTGCACGACCAGAATATGACCTGGTTTGCATAGGCCTCACGGGTTCTGGAAAGACCAGTCTGTTGTCAAAGCTCTGCAGTGAAAGTCCCGAGAATGTCATGTCAACGACAGGTAGGTGCCATTCCAAGAGTCTGTCCCTTCTTAATTCTTAGCCCCTTGCTTCTCTTTTTACTGGGCTATATATGTGACCCCTCCCCTTCCTACTAGTTGTAGTGCTGTACTTTGGTCTGTATATTTCTGTCAATTTTAAACATTCTATCTCATGTTCCAAAGAAGGGGACCTAATTAAGCATTAAATTACTATATCTACTGTCCCTCTCATTAGTCATTTCAGTAGTATAGAATATATAAAACTCAGGTAAATTAATTATAAAACCTGAAGTCTGGAACTCTGATCCTGTGATTCGTTGGTTTTATTTTGAGTTGTTTTTCCTTTTAAGTATCACTCAACCCTTTTTTTTTGGTTATGAACTCCCTATGCAACAGTTAGCACAGGGGCCACTGATTAGTCTTATGCTATTTTTTTAACTTAAAAGTCATAACCAGGCAATGATAGTTCATACCTATAATCCAGGCTACTAGGGAAGCTGAGATCTGAGGATCCTAGTTCAAAGCTAGCCAGAGCAGAAAAGTCTCTGAGATTCTTCTCTCCAATTAACCAGCAAAAAGCTGGAAATAGAAGTATTGCTCAAGTTGGAATGCACCAGCCATAGTGCAAAGAGAGTAATGGGAAGAACAAAGCTCAAAGAAAGGATTGGACACAGCATTTGAGGACTAGATTTGACCGAGCTTGAGGACCAATTGGCTTTGGAGAGTGAAAAACAAAAGTAAGGCAAGGATGATATAATTACTTAGGTGATGGGTGGGTGATGAAATTATTCTCCAGTGTTTCATAACAAATAGGAAAAATATTGATGAGCAGAGAAGCCTTACATGAATTCAGGTTAGATTTCTGCCACCAAGTAAATTCAAAAGGAAGTATAGGATTTGTGAACTTTATATATATTTTTAAAAAGTTAAAATATACAAGAACAATACTGTAAAGGTTATATGGGAAAAAGAGGTACACTATTTTAGGATTCTTAAACCATAATCAAAGTGGCATAATGACATTTGAAGTAGACTGATAATGTAGACTGCATTGTTTTTTTAGACTTTTTTTTTCTGCGTATGTGGTGCTGAGGAATCGAACCCAGGGCCTCATACATGCAAGGCAAGCACTCTACCACTGAGCCACCTTCCTTGCCCTGTAGACTGCATTCTTATACCTGTTCTAACTATTGCAATTACACTTTTATAAACAGTGGTATCTCAAATGAAATAACAGAGAGTTGTCAAAACTACTCAGTCCAAAGAAGGCAGAAAAAGAAATAAAGGGAAACAAGAATAAATGAAACAAGTAGGAAACAAGTAGCAGGACAATACGTTCAAACATCATCACACTCACATTAAATGTTAATGGTCTTAACTCTTCAATTAAGGAACTGATTTTTTAAGATACTTCATCTTAGTTCTAAAAATATTGGCTTTAGAAAATGGAATTTATATATAGACCAAAAATATTAAAAGATCAGATAAGATAGAATGGTTAAATTAATATCAGTTTGAATAATATTATGGATAAAGAAGCTCATTTTATAATGATGAAGGAATCATTTAATCAAGAGAATATTACAATATACTGAATATTTGTGTACCTAATATCACAGTTTGAAAATATATAAAACAAAAAACTGTAAAGTGACATAAACACAGTTGTAATTAGTTTATATTCTTTTGTTATTCAATAGAACTGAAAATATACGAAGAAAATCAGTCAAGATATAGTAGGCAGGGGCTGGGAAGATGGCTCAGTGGTAGAATGCTTGTTTTGCATCCATGAGGACTTGGGTTCGATTCCTCAGCCCCACATAAACAGAAAAAAAAAGCTGGAAGTGGTGCTGTGTTTCAAGTGGTAGTGCACTATCCTTTAGCTAAAGAGCTGAGGGACATCGTCCAGGCCCAGAGTTCAGGCCCCACAACCGACAAAAAAAAAAAAAAGATATAGTAGGCATAAATAACACTAAAAGTCAACTTTACCTGATTAACACTTACAGCATGGAGCCAGATACAGAAGACATTCTTTTTAAGTACCCATGGAACATTTACCAAGTTAGATCACCATCTAGTGTGTAAATGAGCCTCAATAGATTTTAGATGGACTCAAGTCTTACTAAATATGTATTCAAGCTGCAATGAAGTTCAATTCAAAATAATTATGAGAATATTTCAAAATCCCCAACTATATAGAAGCTTCTTGAAAATTTATGAATCAAAGAAAGAATCAAAAGGTAAATTGTATCAAATGATAACACAGTTTATCACAATTTATTGTAAACTTCTTCAAGCAGAACTTGTGTGTATACAGCTATAGCAGTGAATGCCTAAAGACACTGAAAGAGAAGAATGGGTTAAATCGAGGTAAGCAGAAGGAACCAGATCTGCTTAGAAATCAATGAAATAAAATGAACAACAAAGAAGATAAGTGGAGCCAAAAGCTTATTCACTTTGCGAAAGTGAATTAGATTGATAAAACTCTAGCCACACTGATCAGGAAAAATTAAAGGAAGACACAAAATGCCAATATGGGGAAGGAGAAGAATGACATCAGAAGATCTACAACTTCTAAGTGGTTAATAAGAGAGTATTATGACCAACTTCTGCCAATAAATTTGACAACTTTGATGAAATGAATAATTTTCAAAAGAAAATCTTTTCAGTCTTATTTGATAAGAAATAGAGAAGCTTGATAGATAAATATCTATTAAAGAAATTGAAATCATAGTTAAGGAAACACTTGAAGGTCTGGTTGGCTTTACTGGCCAATCCTACTAAACATTTTAAGGAAAAACACAATATCAATTCTCCATGATATCTTCCAGAGAAATAAAGAAGAGGGAAATCTTTTCCTCTGCTTTATAAAACCAGCACTAATCTGATATTAAAACAAGGCAAAGAGATTACAAGAAAACCATATATCAGTAGCCAATATCTCTCATGGGCACCATGCAAAAATCATAAACAAAAATCTAGCAACCCACATACAGCAAACAACCATAGTAGCACAATATTCCATAAAGTGGTGAATTCATTTATATCTATCTAAGGAACACAGAATTGGTTTCCTTAAAAAAAAAAATTATCTGGGGCTGGGGCTGTAGCCCTGTGGTAGATCATTCACCTTAATATGTGCAAGATGCTCTGGCACCATCCACTAAAATAATAAAAAGGTCAATTCACAATACCAATGAACTAGAAAATTATATGATCATCTCAAGAGGTCACTGAAAAATCCAACAGTAATTTCTGAAATTCTTCACACAGTATAAAAGAATTCCTGCAATGATGAAATCCTATCTATGAAAAATTTTTTCACTGTTGTCATAGTAGTGAAAGATAGTGAAAAGATGCTTAGATCAGGAACAAGACATGGATGACTCTTCTTCCTCCTTCCATGCAACTATATAATAGAGATTCTAGCAAATGCAGGAGATAGAAAAAAAAATGAAGTGAAGTAACACCATCCATTTTGGAATACAGTAATTAATATTATCACTATTTGCTGGCAACATGATCATCAACATAAAAAATTTAATGGAAACTTAAGACTGATAAAACTCTACCCATGCTGATCAGGAAAACTGGAGATAATTAATGTGAATTAGATCTGATGCTTTTAGAGATCTGAAAGGTGACTTAGGATATAGCTCTTGCCAATGATTTGGAGAATGTTGCCCTTAAAATGGAAGAAGATAGGACGCATTTTACATTCTTTAGACAAAGTTTGAGTTTGTTCATCTAGATGAACAAATTATCTGAAAATCTGAAGATGGAAATGACTGATGTTCATATGTAAATGATGATACTTCAGGGTGGAAAGTTATCAAGAAGTGGATGTAATCAATTGATGGGAAAGTAGTTTAAGAAAGTAAAGCTTGTGCTGGGAGGTAAGAGAAGGAAAAGTTTGAATAAAAAGAGAGAGAGAAAGTACAAGATCAGGGAGAGGATGTTTTGTACTCAGATTTGAACTCCGGGCTTTCTGCTGGCCAAGCTGGTATGATACCGCTGAGCCACATCTCCAGCCATTTTCCATTGGTTATTTTTAGGATACAAGATAGCTTCCCACTCTGGAGTGTACTTGAGCCTCAGTCTGCCTACTATTAGAGTTTTCCATTGTTGCTAGGATTAGAGTCATAGAACAAGTCATAAAAGTAAGATACAGGGGGCTGGGAAGGTGGCTCAGTGGTAGAGCACTTGTCTTGCATGCCTGAGGCCCTGGGTTCGATTCCTCAGCACCACATAAGCAAAAAGAAAAAAGCCGGAAGTGGCACTGTGGCTCAAGTGGTAGAGTGCTAGCCTTGAGCTGAGCTGAGGGACAGCGCCCAGGTCCAGAGTTCAGGCCCCACGACTGGACCCCCCAAAAAAGTAAGATATAGGAAGTGGCTATATAAAAATTTGGAATCAATGGAAAGATAAAATAAAAAATATAAATGTAAACAGAAAATACTGTTGGGACTGTTTGAGTCAAGTATTACAGACAAGAATTTATGGCTATCATATTTTGAAAATTCGGTCACTTTACACCTAGATTCAATTTTGTTGAGTCTGCAAAGAGATTTTTCATAAACAGAATAATGGTCAGGAGATAATGGAAAAACATTTTGTCTTTACCAGAAATTCATCTTTATAGGAAAAAATATATTCATTTTGTACTTAAATATACTATCTTTAGGTAAGACCCAATACAGGTAAGATGATAGTGGAGAATACATGTAGCAGGGGCGCACAGTAATTGTTACTGTCCCTTTTCTGGGAAGCAGTTCCTCATAGAGATCAAATACACAAACCTAGCAATGGTGCCATTGGCAGTTTATCACCAGCATGCAACTTAAAAGAAGTTATATGCATGAGGCAATAATTCATTGCAACATTTTGTATAATAAGTAAAACTTTAAAGCAACATAAATGTCCTACAGCAAGGAAGTTTGTTAAATAAATTATGCAACCTCAATTGAAGTGATTATAGATTGTAAAATGTATACCGTGTTATGTTGAAGAAAATGAAATTTGCAATCATTTATAAAAATCAAGTCATGGAAATCTATTATTTGTATAAAAACTAGAACAGAACACGTATAAATAATAATATACTTTGTTGATGTGGTTAAATTATGGTAAGATTTTCTTCTTTTCAATTATCTCCCTATTTTTTAATGTTCTGAGAGTATAAAGCAATTTATGTATTAGCTTGTTGGGAGCTCCAAACAATTAAGACTCTACTGTTAGAGTCAATTTCTTATGAAATGAAAACATTGTAAGCCAGGAGGCTACTGGCTGTCTGTAATCCTAGTTACACAGGAGGCTGAGATCTGAGGATCAGGACTCAAAGCTAACCCCAGGCAGGAAAGTCCATGACACTCTGATCTCCAAGTAACTACCAGAAAAACCAGAAGTGGAACTGTGGCTCAAAGTGGTAGAGTTCTAGCATTGAGCAAAGAGCTCTGGAACAGTGCCCAGCCCCTGAGTTCAAGTTCTATGACCATTAACACCACCCCCCTCCACCATTGTAAAAAGAATATGTCCATTTAATTTCAGCAAAGTAAGAATTCTTGTCTTTTTTTTTAAGGCAGAAAAGGAATCCAAAGTTTATTTCAGCAATTTTTCATATTTAACATAATTTTCTAAAGAAGCTTAAGTTATCAAAGCTAACAAGTCTTCCAAGGGCTGGGAAGGTTGGCTCCATGGTAGAGCGCTTGCCTTGCATGCATAGGCCCTGGGTTCAATTCCTCAGCACTACATAAGTAGAAAAAGCTGGAAGTGGTGCTGTGGCTCAAGTGGTAGAGCGCTAGCCTTGAGCTGAAGAGCTGTAGGACAGCGCCTAGGCCCAGAGTCCAGGCCCCACAACTGACAAAAACAAACAAATAAACAAACAAAAACAAGTCTTCAAAGAACAAGACCTGCTGGGAAGCCTGTTCTTTCATCTCCAAGAAACAAAAAAGCGAAATTCAGTTTGGGGTGAATATTTTGTATACACGTGAGGGATTTATTGATAAGAAGAGTTGTTTATAGATTTCATGAATATTCACTTCCTACCTGTTTTATGAACCAGAGAAATGGAATCTAAAGGCAAAGGATAATATATCGATAGAACATAGAGAACAACATAGAGAAAACTCAACACTTGGAATTTTAAAATGTTGAAAATATCTTTAAGGATATCTATTTCTGTGCTTGAAAAAAATGTCAAGTAGTATGTCACTCAGTTAAAATAGAAAAAAGATCCTGACAGTTTGAAAGAATGACAGAAAGTTCTTGAAAATTTGAATGAAGCATTTAAATAACTTCAGTATTAGCTGCATATGTGTTAAGTTAACCAGAGAAACAAGTTAGAAAGTCAGACTTTGGTATCTGTGAAAGGATTGTGTTTTGCAAATGCCACTAGATTAAATTTCCTTGTATGATGTTGAAATCACATTTAGAAGAATTTCTGCTAGGTCTTTGTCCAAACATCACAAAATTACCATGGCATAAATAAGGCTCTTGGGCCAGGTCAAGACCACCAGATCTATGGAATGTTTTTCAGCAGTTCTTAAGAGTGACCCAGGAATTTCAGAAGCATAGATCAAGTATCGATGTGCATGTGTGCAGACTTGGTGGAGGGAGCGAAGAGGACTCAGTGTGTATGCCCAAGTAAAACATTCATGTGTTCCACATGATGAACAAAAATAGACTAACCTTCTTCCCAAAACGAATTTTGTTACAATTCCAGGAATGCTTCCCCTGCCTGAAAAACTTCAAATCCATCTCGTCTGTGTTACAGGTTTTGTTGGATTTAAGGATTGCAAAACAAAGACTGAAAGGCTATGCAAACAGTTATTTCCCTAAAGAGTTACTAACTCATATATTTATTAAAATTTGTGGGGTTAAATCTTCAGGGAGATTTTAGTATTACTAATGTAGCTTAGGTAGGCCAGGAAAAAATGAGTGCGTTAACTTCGGCTTCCACCTTCCAATTGTTTGAACAGAGCCCAGGGAGACCTACCCTTGCAGCCTTCAGCCAATACTGGAGGCCATTAAGGGTGGACTCACTTGTTGCTGTTATTTCTGCCTTCTTTCTTAATATAAATAATGGAGCCCTAGTTCTAGAGGAAATCTTTAAAAAGCTAACCCAGTTCACTCATTTTGTAGAGAGGAATTCAAGGCCAAGATAATAAAATATTGTCACTAGGAGTCTAAGCTGTATGGCTGAGACTGCTAGGCATGTCTCGTCACATCCACATACTTACACCCAGTGGAGATAACCAGAGGACACTCAGTGTTTGAAGAAGCAAATGATAATCAGACATTTTTCCCTTCCCAAGTCCCTGGCTCTATTAGTGATATATTAAAAGGGACTTGGTCAACTCATGCTATTATTTTTTCATTCCACTAATAAGAAAACAATATTGTGTGGACCTGAGTCCACTTATTTGGGTTCCTCCTGTTGACTTTTTTTTCCAAACAGAAGGGAAAATATCTTAGTGAGTTTATGAGGTGCATATGTTGCCCAGTAAATTCTAGCAGTGTTTAAGCTCAGCTGGCTTGTTGATGCATGGTAGAGGCATAGCAATGTAGAGCTGTAGTGTCAAGACCTGAGTTCAAGTTTGAATATAGCACTTAATACTTTTGATGAGGAGATTAACCTCTCTGTGCTTCACTTTCTTCTTGGGACACTAAATCTGGAATGGTTATTAGGTTCTTGGCAATACTGAGATCTGTTCATGTGGCCAACACTGGCATACAGGAATCCTATACACCACATATTCTGAATCCTTGAAGTTTAGCAGGAGACAGAAAACAAATGAATAAGTGGATCTGTAGTTAAAACTGCAAACACATGGAAGTACTGAGTGCTAGAGGGCATGGATTCCAAAAAGTCAGCTGTGTTCAAGGACACAAAGAAAGGAAGTCTTCCCTGACAAGATCTCCTCCTCAAAGTCACAGCTTTCTCAAAGTCTGAATTATTTATCTCTCTTGACCTCCTTCAGTCCAATGGAAGGGAATAAAATACAATGTGATAGTTGCCCTTCTGTTCAATTAGAAGTGTTGCTTTACATTTTTAGTTCTATTGAATCTTTGCAAATACTTAGAAAAGAAGTAGTGTTTCTCTTCTGTTATTTTGTGGACCACGTATCTAGACTTTGTTCTATCAGCAGTTATTACTAGAGCTGTACTTTAAAAATAATATGGAGAGAGCATTATGTAAGACGTGTATACCTTTGTGGTATAAATCTAGCCATGCATGTTGTGTTTGGGAGAAAGCATTTATGAGTATTCTGCTGAAACATTTATATGCCTATAAATAACTTTGCTAGGTTACTTTGCTTAGCATGAACATTGAGGAGATTTTTGGAGTCAGTTTATTATGAAGATTCTTCAAGGATTTAAACACAGTAATGGTAATATAATCTGCCTGTTGAATTAATAAATTTCTGAAGTCTATTCTGCTTATGGATGCAGCCATTTCTGGAAGGATATTACTTCTAGTTCAGTGCCTGCATATTGTCAACTTTTGAGAATAATCAAAGTTGATTAGACATTGTTATTGTGCTCTGTCGTTTTCTCTTTCAGAGCTGAGACCTGTCCTCCATCTCTGGAAAAGCTATTCTGAGTTGTCCTGAGCATAACCACTTGATAAACTGTTTAGTATTTGCAGAGAGGATTTTGTTTCCAGGATTTTGCAATCATTGCCTTTAGTCTGTATAATTCTATGTGGGGTAGGTAGATAAATTTAAGCATCCAAGTGTCCTGCAGGCGAATTTTGGCACCAGCAAGGATATTGTGATTGGCACTGACTTTCTCATTTCCCAGAGGCTAGACACCTGGAGAGACTTTCCTTCAGGCCCAGGTAAATGCCAGTATTTCTGCCATGTGGGTCTACTTCACGTTCTTCCTGCTGTTGCACTAAGATCCAGTGACCTTATGAATCATGAACTGTAGTGCTGCACTGACTGGGTCAGTCAGCATTAAGGAAGGGTGTTTTCTGGAAGATTCTCCAAGGGTCCAATAAGCATTTACTTTGTCTGTAGCAAATGTCAACTATTGACACCTCCACCATACCAACCTTTTTTTGTTTGTTTGTTTATTTGGGTCTGGTTGTGCTGAACTCTAGGCCTGGGCGCTGTCCCTCAGCTCTTCAGTTCAAGGCTAGTGCTCTACCACTTGAGCCACAGCGCCACTTCCGGCTTTTTGCTTATGTGGTGCTAGGGAATCGAACCCAGAGCCTCATGCATGCAAGGCAAGCGCTCTACCACTGAGCCACCTTCCCAGCCCATACCAACCTTTTTTGAGTCTTTTAAATTTTTTATTTAAAATTTTCTTAATCTCAATAAATGAGATATGAGAAGCTAGAATTTCTTCTTAGGAGTTTGTAACATATGCCCTTACTCATCTTACATATATATATATATATATATATATATATACACATACACACACACGTATATGTATATATACATACGTATGTATATATATGTATGTATATATACATACGTATGTATATATACATACACATGTGTGTATATATACACATATGTAAGATGAGTAAGGGCATATATGTGTGTGTGTATATATATATACATATATAAGATGCATAAGGGCATATATATATATATATATATATATAGTGATTAAATTTTCACCAAATAATCCTTGATTAAAGTGTGGTGCCAGCAGATATGAACTATGTGTTTGTTGTTGGGTCTGAGATACTGTAATAGACATAGAACGCACTGCCTTATCCTGGTAACAAAGCTGTGAAGTAGATGCTGTCATCACAGATGAGAAAGCCATGGCCAATCAGTTGCCAGTGACAGAACTTACAGTGGACAGGGCTAGAATTTCAACCTAGTTCTATCTGATTCCAGACTCAGTTCTTCAACCATTGCATAACACTGCCTTACACCAAGGCTAATGGACAATTTATTGAAGTGTTAGGGCAACACGTAACCATGAAGTGCAAAAGAGGAGCTTGACTAAAAAGGCATATGGGGATTTACTTTTCTATAGGCAAAGCTAAAGCATGAAAATTAATTGTGCATATCTTTTCACCTTCCCAGAAACCTATCACAACTTGTCTCAAATGAAAAGTTCTTATATATTTGTCTTTATCATTAATTTCTGGGGAAAGGACTGTGATGATTCATCATATGATTGTACCTATTAACTCAGGCTTAAATCCTAACATGAAGTGAGTGGTTCAAAACTACTGAATAACTAATTAACTTTTAAAACTTAGTGGGACTTTTAATCTGAACAGAAATGCATGTCCTTAGCAAAACAATCAAAAGAAACAAAAGAATCCCCCTTCTATTTCAAGCTTTCTCCTGAGTCATTACTAGTTACAATTTCACGTGGCTCCATTCAGAATTATTCATTGTGTCTGTTTGTACATGTGTAGATGTAGGTGTGCATACATATTCAAATGCTGCAACTAAATTGGTTTAACTTCATTGGTAATAATTATGTCTAAAATACATGTCTAAAATACATGATTAATCATACTATGATATGCTCTGAGTATATAATTTTATAATCTAAATTTTGTTGAAACAATTGTCTTAAATATGGAACCTTTTTGAGAAAAATAGATGTCCCTAAAATAATAGCATAGATATAATAAAACTCTAAGATGGTTACAATTTAAGTATCTTAAACCCTGGAATTGCTGATAATATGTTTTGTATTTGTATATATGTGTTTTATATATATGTATATGAGGAAAAAGGGAAAGACATTAATTTTACAAGATCTAAAGGTTTCTATAAGTTTAATATTAATATCACTATGCTTCCAAATATTTTTCTTATTACTGATCACATTTTAGTCCATATTATGCATAAAGAATAAGGCACTATGTTTAAATAAATGGATACAGTGCTATTTTGGTGCAACATATACTGGCATTTTCACAAGCAGAGATGTTAATGGGAAGTTATTACCTTACCTTAGAAAGTACATGTTTCTAATATGCATGTTGGCTATAGGTTATGAAAAGCAAATCTTAATCTGACATATACTGGAAAAGAATATGAACATTTAATTGTTTTGAGTTACAAGTTAAGTTGCTAATTCTTATGTGTTTGCTTTTTAATTTTAGGTTTCAGTATAAAGGCAGTACCATTCCAGAATGCTATCCTGAATGTAAAAGAACTTGGAGGTATAACATTTAACATCCTTTCTATGTCTGATCTTAACTTCACTAATTGGGTATTAATGTATTGTTACATGTAATTTAAACAGTATGATAGTTTATCCCCCAAAATTGATTTTTACTTGTTATCTTGCTAACATATTTTCTCAAAACAGTTCCTTCTCTTTACATATGCTTTAAAAGGTGTTGAAGAGTCCTATGATAAACTTTGCTGTCTCTTACATCAATCAAAGAACTACACTAATGGCAATTGATATGGCAATTGATTGGTTTTATTTATGCAAAACTATTCTTGGAATGAAACATATCAAGAGAATTTTCGTGTCATTAAATATAAACAAGGCAAAAAATGTGTTTTAGTTTACATTTATACTCAAATTTGATTAGACTCAATCTTTTTAGAATGTATTTGTTCTGATAATAAATCTTTGCCATTGGTTGTTTTGCTGGCCAACCACATTTATTGGATAGGCTGTACCCCAAAGCATGCATCATTCAGTCTTTCATTACACTCTGTCTGGCACTTTTTTTTTCTTGTGTTTTATGTCAGTCAGGGTCTTAACCCATGTAAATAGATTAACAAAGAAATCAGTCAATTCAGTGAACCTACTAAATTCTCTAATGGCACAGGAAAATGGCAAGTGCTTGCAGTTCTGTAGAGTATGGATGAGTTTAATGACTGAGAAGAAAGCTCCCTTCCATCTCTTTAATCACTTTGTGATATTGACCTTACCCTGTTTTGTTTTGTTTTGTTTCTTTTCCTTCAAGGTCATTCTTACTATGACCTATTTTTAGTGTGATAAAATTCAAACACCAACTTCATGCCATTTTCAGTGTTTTGTACTTTCTTACTTTTATTCAATAAGTATTGTCTGAACTTTTCAGGGATCTGTTTTCAGGGCACTATGGTCTAGGACAGTCTTGCTTCTTTTAGTTTGTTTTATAGCCACCCCTGGCTTTTATAACATTAATACTGAAAAGCAACCAGGAATTATAAATTCTGATTTTTTCCTTTCAGTTTCTTTTATTATTTTTACTTTAGAAATCATATTACATGAATATACTTACAATAACTTTTCATGTAAAAAAATTTAAGAATATTTTATTAGACTGTTTTAATACTTCTTTGGTTTGTTGTGGCTGTTTGCTTCTCAGTGACAAAATTATTATTAACAGATACTTTGGAGTCACAGGACATATTATATGAATCCACTACCTCTTATGTGTATGGTTTTAAGTCAAGCAGCAACACACTATTTTATTATAAGGCCAGACACAAAATTTTATTGAACACTCACCAGGTGTACAAAACTGTTGATTAATCACTAAGGTATTTACCATTTAAGATGTCTATGTAGATGAAATAAATAGTAAATGTGTCTGGGTAGTTAAGAAAAATGAGCATTTAAAGGAATTTATTATAATCTTGGATCTGTGCCATTGAAATTCAGAGCAGTGAAAGAGGACTAGGGGCATATCAGATGGGAATAGGTCTGTTCCTGAGAAAGATTTAATTCTGCTGAACAAACTGTGCTCTGAAAATTGCTGAAATGGAGATTCCAATGGAGAGGATACCATAGGGTTTGATGTTCATGTTTTAATTTGTACCTATTTTATAACAAATGAAGATATATCAGAGCAGACAGAGCCTCAGGGGTCAGAGCAGATATGTCCGTTCTAGGCTAATGGTAAGTTGGGTTTTTACATGTATTAGTATTTTTTTTTTTTTTTTTTTTTGCTTATGTGGTGCTGAGGAATCCAACCCAGGGCCTCAGGCATGCAAGGCAAGCGCTCTACCACTGAGCCACCTTCCCAGCCCTACATGTATTAGTATTAAAGAAAAAATTTCTAGCCTAAACTTATTACTCCTGTCCCCAACTTTAAATAGCTCTGATTTTAGCTGAGAGAGTATCTCAAGGAAAGATGACTTTCAGACATCCACAGCATGGTTAAGTAATGGCCCATGTCACAATCTCAGAGAAAAAAAACAGAGGGAGTTGATTTTTTTTGGGGGGGGGAGCGGGGAATAATGGGGTTTGAACTCAGGGTCTTGGGTTTTCTAGGTAGCTTCTGTACCACTAAGCTACAGTATTCCACTGGGCCAAGAGTTGGTGGTACATTTACCAACTTATATATTAAAAATATATTTTAAAAAATTGTCTCAAGAACACATGAGAGAAGGTAGGCTAGAACATATAAAGAAATAGGAGCTTTCCTAGGATTTAAAATGTATTCTGGGAAGTGGTGCTGTGGCTCAAGTGGGAGAGCACTGAAGAGCTCAGGAACAGTGCCCATGCCCAGAGTTCAAGCCTCATGGCCGACCCCCCCAAAAAAAAATGTATTCTGGTGCCAATGTAGAGTATTAGGCTTTTGGAGAGAACTATGACCTATTTAAATCCAGTTATCTGGGAGCTACTTCACTGAGAATTTCTAATTTAAAGATGAAAGTATTGAGTGTTTTAAGACCATTGTTGGAGAATTGGAAACCTGTGTTTGCCAGTGTGGTACCATTCAGAATATGGATTATTTGGAGTTCTGTGGGTAACTGGTGAGAACAGGATTCTAAGGTCCTACTAAAGAAAGCACAAATACAGCAGTTGTCTTCATCCTGGGGATAACAAGAGAATGGCCCAGCCATGTTCTTCCTGCTAGTGTCCTTTCTCAGTGCTTCCAGATAATTCTAAGGCCTCCACCACTCCCCTTTCTCAACCTTAGTTAAACTTTTCACCTTTTCAAAAGAACAAAACAGCTGGGCACATTGGTGGCTCATGCCTGTAATCCTAGCTACTCGGGGCTGAGATCTGAGGATCATGGTTCAAAGCCAGCATAGGCAGGAAAGTCCATAAGATTATTATTTCCAATTAACCACTAGAAAACCAGAAGTGGCGCTGTAGCTCAGAGTGGCAGAGCTTGGGGCACAGTACCTAGGCCCTGAGTTCAAGCCCATGACCAACTAAAACAAAATGAAACAAAACATGAATTTCTTGTTCTTCTTTTGTGGGATGAAATAACAAGGATCAATGGAGTTTAATTTAATGAAAGTACTTTAGGGAGATAAAAATAACATGTACATTCACTTGATATGTGTTCATGCTGATGTGTATATGTTATATATGTATGTAAGTTTTATATATGTATGTTAATATATGCATATATGTATATATAAAATATGCCTATGGGATAGATTTATATTCTTTCCAGCTTTCTATTTTATGAAGGTGTTTTCATGTGTTTTAGACAAAGAAGTCTTGTAATTCTTACTTGTAAGAGTTTCTTCTCATGTGGTGTTATCTTACTTTTCCCTGTTCTACCACAATCAGTTATGACTAGCCTGGTCCTAGAGTCTAAGATTTAAAAATTTCAGGCACAGAGCTTACATTCAAGGTATTTATTAAAACAGATCTATGAAATTATTGAAAATAGACAAATTAAGGGGAGAACAAAACAGAAGTACCAAAGTACAAAGTACAGAGATATCCCAGTCTGGCAGTCCTGTTCAATTTTCGCATTTTAAGAACAACTTAGCCAGATGCAATGGCTCAATTTTATAATCCCAGCTACTTGGGAGAAGAGGATCAATAGGATCATTATCAACTATGATAAGTAGGGTCATCATTCTAGGCTAGTCTAGGACAAAAGTTAGTGAGTCCCCTCCTGCCCACACTGTCCCTTTCAACAAATACCTGCTGGAACAAATAAAACTGTTGAAAATAATAAAACCCTGATACCAAATGACTTAACTGAAGTCATTTAGAGGAGGAGAAGATGGGATTCATTTAGTGCAGGTGAGCTTAACCAGCTGACAGGATGCATAAAGAAAGCATCTTCCCGTGCCTGGCTTGGGCAGCCACGCCTACCTACTACCTGCTGTGTTGTAGTCATCATTACCAGTTTCACTTAAAATCTTCGCTCAAAGTTGGAAGATTTTGGAGTAGCATTCTAGTGTTCATGTCTTGACAAGATATGAACATTTTGCACTCTGTTCCAGAACTTTCATGGAATTTAATCTCCTATTACTGAACTCTTTCTGTGGTCCATTTTGTTGCCTGTCACTCTCATATTGTGTGGTCTTAGATCAAATTCTTATTCAGTTATTGATTCCTGGTGCTATGGCTTTGCCTCTTCCTTCCTTTAACTTCCTCCCGACCTTCTACTCCAACAAAGTCTTCTTTTGGAACTATCTAGAGCCTGCCACAAACATTGCACTTTTGCATTTTTCTTCTTTCTCATCCATTCATTTAACAAATATTTACTGGGTACATATTATTCTAGTAGCTGTAGAGTTAAGAAAAGCATTGTCTCTGAGGAAATCAGGTAGCAGGCACTGGGGGAGCTCACACATACCTCTCTCCTTAATTAAAGCCAAATATTGATTCTTGTACGCCTACAGAAATTCATGGGTTAATCCTTGCATCCCTGAAGGAGTTTCCAGATACTGTCCAGACACTGGCCCAGTGTTAGTTGTGACTTCATGAAGGATATTTTGTGATACATTCCACTGTTGTGCTTTCTGAACTACTTTTTCCTATACATCTTTTCTTCACTGGGTTTTCACTGAAGCTAATCTAAATGCCTTCCCTTTTTGTGCGAATTAATTACTGTTTGTCTTGTTTTTGTTGTTGTTGTTATTTGTTTGTTTTGGGACCAGGTCTTTTTATGTAGCCTGGGCTGGCCAGAAACTTGTGATTCCCTGATTTAGCTTTCTAAGTGCTAGGATTATGTACATGTACCTCCATTCCTTGCTTTCTAAGCTAGTTTTTCTCTGGACTGTTTTTATTCTTCTGGATGTTGACACCTATCAGAGATCCTGGATGAACAGCTGGATTAGGCTTCTTTCCAAGCCCTGTTATTCTGTACAATATCAGGCACATCCTTCCTCCCATATCTTCCTTATCTATATAGTGTAATAGTAATAGTTCCTATGTCCTGTCATCCTTGTGAACACTGAATTAGTTAACGCAGGGTAAGTACTTAGAGTTGGCCTGGTCTATAGCTAATATGCCAGAGTTTCTTTCGTTTTAATTACACTGTCACTACTCATAACAACAAGAACACACACACACACACACACACACACACACACACCCTTTCAATGAAGCATTTTTTCACCAGAATCTCTAAAAATAATGCAATTCATAGAAACATTTTTTCTCTGTAGGATATTTTTTTTCCCCTTATCAAGTTATACCTGTCTAAACTAAAAGACATGAGTAAGTCTTCTTACTCCGGACTTTTTTTTTTTAAGCTATTTAGCCTGATTGAAGCCATCCATGGTGAAATAATATTAAATGCTTTTGGTTTTCCGCACTTTTTACTTTTGTTCTCAAATTTTTGCCCCCAAACTTGCCTTGTGCAATTGAAGCACATGACTAGGTAAACCAGGCACCCAGAGCTTAGCTGAATTGAAAGCAGTCTTCTACATTTCAGTGACATCACAGCTCTGAGCAATTTCTATTGGAGAAGTTTGTCCTTCTTAAATCTGCAGATGGATATTTGTGTATTCATGGATATTTTTCTCTTGTCTTTGAAATTTTATCCATGAGTTGATAGAATCCAGAGATGCAAATTTCATTTCTTAACATGTTTGGTTTGTTATTTATTGATAAAGATCCAGACATCATAATATTCTCTAACTGAATTCTGGAACCATGAATGGGTTTGCCAAATGAGTTGTTTTCCTCCTGTAACTAGTCTAATAAGTTATGTCTGAATTGTCTCTTCAACCCCCCCTCCCTCCCGCCCCCAACCAGTGTATTCTTTGGCAGCCCTGTCTTCACAGTTGATATTAGGAGAGGCAAAGAGAAGCCGAAAAGCAGTTAGCTGTCTTTTACTCTTCAGTATTCACTGCTGCTAGTTGTCAATCATATGGAAAAAGTTCATCAGGGCTTTTTCTTTTTCTTTGTGCTTTTCTTGTTTTCTTTAGAGGCAGCATGGGTGGAAAGTGCAAGTTGTGTGTTCACTTATTTCAGCCCGTGTAACAGCGAATGAATGATTTTTGAGGATTGTCAGCTCAGCCATTTTTTAAAGGTTGCTTCTTTCAGCAGCCAAACTGTTATAGGAAACAGATGTTGACTGTGTCCTGTTTCTTTGTTTGCCTGGAGGAGTTGCCTCCTCAGAGAGAAAGGTGCTGTTTGTATCCTGCTAGTTATCTGTGGATGCTGTTGTATCTGTCCAGGTTATTTGCGTTTCTTAATTTCTCGAGAAACTGTCCAGTGCGTACTTTTTGACAGGCTACCCAGGTGACACTGCTATTTCTTTTCATTTCTGATGTTCACCACAATGAAGCTTTCTTTCTTTAGTCTCCTTTTAGTAAACATCCTTTGGAAGACAGCTTTTTCATTTTCATCTGTATGTTCTCACAACCCTGTGTATATTTTGTATTATTCTCTTCTAGCCACACTGCTACCTTTTATGAAAAAACCACCAGCCAAATGCCATGGAATTTACTATACTCTCTGACCCTGACAGCCGTGCTACACTATGAAGACAGGAGGAGTTAGAGACAGTAAAAGCCAATGAACTGATTTTGCACTAGAGAAAGAATCAGTACAAGCAGATAGGCTTATAGAGGTTATAATGGCCTGTTTGGAGAGACAGGTGGAGTTGTGGAAGTTTCTTGCTGCTGTAGAAACTTGTTTCTTGTCTTAGGCAAAAGAAAATGACAGCATGCTAGAAGGAGGGCTCAAATAAGTCCATCTCCACAGTACATTGGATGGCTGTCCTACATGTCTATTGTGGTCATCTACATACCAGAAAATGTGCATATTCTGCATCTGTGGAGACCACTCTGCCACTCTCTGATTTGAACTTGTTGTTTTGATATCTGTAAAATGTAAGTTTTAATAAATCACCTCGATTTATTTCCCCAAGGATTGTGCTGGAATAGAAAAGTTAAATTGCCTAAATGCCTCAAGAGAGAGGTTTTAAGAAGAGGCCATGGTATTTTCACTAATTCTTGTTTTATGATGGTGGATCTAGTGTGATATGTAATATTGAATGATCGAAACTTCTAGATATAGTGTTGTTTCCTTATCTAAGAGAATAACCAGGCCTTTCTGGAATGGGAACAGCCAGTTAACTCCTGGCGCCCTGAGCTGTGTACTTTCTCACATAAGCTTAGACTATGCAAGGGGAAATGATATTGGTATAATGCCAGGACATTTGGACATGAGTTAAAAGGCCACAGCTATCTGAATTGGTTGAACAGGATCCCAGGGTGGTGGTGTTCAAGCGTTTTTTACACTTGCTAAGGGAAAAATGGAGCCAAACAGTCAGTAGAGCCAAATAAATGAACCTAGGGGCCCAGAAGTCTGTTACTGGCTCTTGTAGACTTGACCTTAATTTTCTGTTTTCTTCTGGAGAAGTGCCCAAGGAAATTTTTAAAAATCTATCTTCCCAGTCATAGTCTAGTATAGCATTAACAGTCCACTTCTGAGTACATAGAGAATATTGTAAAAACTAGTTTCCTGGCCTTTTGACCCTCTCCTGGCAACAGAGATCTCATGTGCTTCTGAAGGTTGCTGTTACACCACTGTTTCCTATTTAGGGGTAATCCGATCATTTCATATTTCCAATTCTACCAAAACTTACTCACACAGCATTTGTATTGGTTCTCAGTTTAACTTTCTGTCCCTCACAAGGGAATAACTATTTCTGTTTCTCCCAGGGGTTGCCATAATAGCAACTAATATTCCTTGTGTATTTGGTTTCTGCGTGGTATTGCAGCAACAGCATTGGAAGTCAGGACACCAGTATTTTCCTCCAACAAAACAAGCCATGGGATTGGGCAAGGCATTTTGCTTCTCCAAGACTGCTCTCCTTCCTAACAGCTGATAATACTGATGATAGTTCTCCTGTTCTAGCATAGTACAACTAGTTCATTTTTATCTTGAAATTCACTAGTGTCTGATTCATTTTGGCCTGCCTGGAGCTACTGCACAGAATTGGGTAGCACTGATTGCTTCATTTTCTTTTTCTCCTAACTTCCTCAGTTATTTCTATGCAGTAGACATTTGTGTATTTCTCAAATGAAGAATTAACTAATACTAACTTGATGAAGTTCCTATAACCAGGCTGTTTTTATTGAGATGTTCAATATGGTGTCTATTATAACAGAATGGAGTACAAGATGCAATTCAGATCATGCACGAAGGACAATGGAGATTCACAGCCAAGAGTCATCCAGGAAAGAGAAGATTTGAGACAAAAGTTGTGAAGGAGTGTGTGGTTATTGTTTATGGATGGACAGGATGGGAGAGTTATAAAGCATTGAGAAAAAAAATCATAATCTCAAGGGGTCACTGTAGTGTAGTATAGATTATATCAACAGTTTTCAGCTGTAGGGAATTTTATGAAATTATGCCGCAGGATGCTAGAGCAATGCTATACCCTTGAAAAACTAAGTATTGTTTTGTTACTGGTTAATTCATTCTAGTTACTGGTTAATTCATTCTAGTAAATCATGATTATATGCCAGACCATAAGGATACTACCCTGCTGCATGTACATGCACATACACACAAAATCCTCTGGGCCCATTTCTTTGGATTTTTTGGAGGAATAATTATATTGGCAATAATAATTAATGTCTCCGAAAAAATAAAATTTGAGAAAAATTCCTATATTTAGAATGGCAGCTGTGGAAGAGATAATGTATTCCTTCATTCACCAAACTAGGTTAATTCTCTGACATATCAAAAGTGGAATAAAAACAGATCTGGATAGTATTGAGGGACATCTCAGATTTGTTGATGTTAATTTACTATGGTCAGAAAGTATTATCACTGGATTCCATTGAAGATGCTTGGTCATTTTATCTTGACAGTCATTGGCATTTATGGTGTCATTGTAAGAGAGAATAGTATGAGGAATTTCTTACATAGGTTAATTATCTTTTTTGAATGTAAGTGTATGATATCTTTCCATTTAAGTAACTTTCATGGTTGAAAATTGAAAGCTGATTTAAAAAAAATGTCTACTTTCTCTTCCTGGCCAAAATCTTATGATATGAACAAATACCATCAGGAAACAAATTAGCAAAGAATGACTAAATCTATAAAGAAGATAGACTTAAATCTATAACAAAGAAAGGAAAACAAGAAATGTTTCAGATAAAGAAAATGGAAACATGAAATGGAAGGGGAATTCATCAGGATTATTAATCAAAGGGCTCATCAGAGTTATTAATTGGAGCTCTGCATTTGGAGCTGTGCCTTTATTTTTCTTTTTCCCTTGTGTTAAGTAGTGGATAGCAGCTGTGTTTACCCACAAACTAAATCCTTGAGTGTGGGTGCTAGACCCGAAGAGGTGGGACAGTGTATCAGTGTGTATTGACTGCCAGGTGGGTGAAAAAGCCCACACACACAGAAGAGAAGCCACTTGTCCATCCCCAATAATCACTGGAAATAGCATGGTAAACAAAAGAACTGGCAGACAGATTCTTTCACAAAAGATAAGCATATAATTATGACACATCACAATATGGACAAAATCAACACCACAAGAGAAAAATTTCCCAACAAAAAAAAATGGAAGTAAAACTATTCAAAGACAGTGAGAGGTAAGAGAGTCATCAGAAGAAGACATTTGGAAAGGCTTTGTGTTCATGAGAAAGAATCAAATACAGACATAGGCATGTAAAATTTAAAGTAATTGGTTTTGGTCTCAATTCAGATATATATTGTTGAAACAGAAGATTGAACTAGAGAATTTCCGCATAATGCCATCTAGGAGGAAACATTAGAAATATGAGAGAAAAATTTAAGAGACAGAAATTTAAGAGACATAGTAGATAGCTAAAGGATGTCCAACATCCCTCTAAGTAAAGGATCTAAAGAGAAAAAGCATCACGTAAAGAAAAGGATTCAGACTGAATGAGATCTCTGAATGTCAAGTAGAATTAATAATGGGGAAATTTCCCCCCTAGTCCTTCCTCCTCCCACATAACATTATTCCTGATATCAAAATGAACAATTTCAGGGATAGATAAAGAAAGATAAAATTATCTTACATTCTTTCCTTTCTATGGACAAACTATAATTAACAAGTTTAAATATGTATCTTAAAGATAATTAGGGGTAACCTGGCATCAGGAGCGATACAATAATGAGTTCATCAACTACAGTTTTTGGAATCAGGGTTTCATTGTATGTCCAAGCTGATTCAATATATAGTCCCTGGCTGGCTTCAAATTTGTGATTCTACTGCCTCAGCTTCTCTAGTGCTGGGACTTACAGCTAAGCATCTATATGCTTTGATTTATAAATGCCTTTTTAAGAAGGCCTTGAAAGGTTAATGTTCAGTTTATAAGCTTACCTGAGAGAATGGAGTCAGAGTTCCCTGGGATAAAATACAGTTTTTGTTTTATCTGAGTTACATACATTTTTTCCCCATGAGAACTTAAAAAAAATCTTTTTGGTAATACTAGGGTTTGAACTTGAGGTCTCCAGCTTGCTCAGCTTGCTTGATTCATACCTCCAGCTCTGCTTTTTGTTGGATATTTTGGAGATAGCATCTCACAGACTTTTCTGCCTAGGCTGGCTGTAAAGTCATGATCCTTTGAATCTCAGCTTTCTGTATAGCTAGGATTACAGGTATGAGTCACTGATGCCTGGCTGGGAACTTTTTAAGAATGAGATTTTTAAGAAGGAAACCGCACTATGGGAAAATTAAGAGTAGAGTATTTGAAAAATTCAGTAAAGCCAATAAAATCACCATAAATCAAAAGCATCTCTCTTAGATATAATAATAAATATAAATAGATTAAATGCTTCTTTTTAAGATAACATCGAAATAGAACAAAATACCCAGATCTGATAAGATACACTTCAACATAAAGACATGGTAGGATGAAAATGAAAGAATAAAAAAGTTACCCTAAATGAGTCATATGAAATTGTTTTTAAAGCAAAGATTATTTAGTAGGAAATAGAGGTTTTATGCTGACATAGACGATAGCTAAGTCACCTCACAAGTGAACTATAGTGAGGGATGTAAAAAAATCAACTGATCTATGTATCAGGAGAGAAATTAGCCAGACTTCTTCAAAAGAAAAGATATCAAATAAATACCCAAAGTATTTTAATAGCCAATTAATAAACCTGCTCAATTGATAATTGTGTTTTATAGTTGAATAGGAAATAGATGTTCTTTAGACATGTATCTATAAATATATCATATATATGTGTGTTTGTGTACAAGATGACCTAGATAAAATATTTTGTGATTAAACTCTAGTAAAATTACAAATTAACTCAAGTGGACAAAGTTTAAAAGTACTCTAACAAGATTTAAAAGTATTCTAACTTTGTCCCATGTGCCAAAATAAAACTAAATTTGAAACCTAAAACTATATAACAGAAAATATGAGACAATTTTTGTTAACTTTGATTAGGCAAGAAATTCTTAGTCTTTCTTAGGTACAAACTAGGTAAGCATTATTTTCAAATCATTGTAAAGGACTTGAATCTCAAATGTATAAAGAACACTCACAATTTAGTAAGAAAAAGCAATAAAAATATACAAATATCTGAGTACATACTTTATTGGAGAAAATATACAAGTGGCAAACACATACAAATAAGCACTTATAAAAATGCTTAATGTTACTAGTGATTAGGGATGCACAAATTAAAATTATTACTATATGTTTACTAGAAAGCCTGCCTAAAACCAAAATGCCTGACTATATCAAATGTTAGCAAGATGTCAAACTGTTAACTATGCTACCCTACCAATAGAAATGTGAGATGGTACAAGCATTTTGGAAAATAGATCAGTCTTTACCCGTCTTATAATCAGACCATTCTATTCATAGAAGAAATGAAAAGTTTTTTTATACAAAATTTTGTGTTCAAATAGTCTTAGCAAATTTATTTGTAATACCACAAAACTAGAAAACAACCAAATGTCAGCAATTGGTGGATAGAAAATTTAGTATTACACTATATTATTCATCAATAAAAGTAAGTGTTGATAATTAATAAAAGTAACTATTGATATATGTAACAACATGGCTGAATCTTAAAATAATTAGGCCCAGTGAAATAAGCTAGACAAAATAATATTCTTTTCATGTGGTAAATTTGCATAAAACATATTTATAAGAACTGCAAACTGATTTTTTTTTTTGGTCAATTGTGGGCTTGAACTGTGAGCTCTTCAGACCAAGGCAAGTCCTCTACCACTTGAGCCACATCGCCACTTCTGGTTTTCTGGTGGTTTATTAGAGATAAGAGTTTTACAGACATTTCTGCCTGGGCTGGCTTTTAACCACAATCCTCAGATCTCAGCCTCCTAAATAGCTAGGATTATAGGTGTAAGCAACTGGTGCCTGGCCAAACTGATATTTAATGCCAGAACAATTCGTTATTTCCTGAAGATGGTGGGCAGGAGGCAGGGGATTAAAAGTCATTAGAAAGCTTTTGAGGTGACAGACTTACTACCCTGATAATGTTGATTTTTTCCACATGGATATGCATGTCAAAACTTGTCAAATTGTGTATATTGAATATGTGTACTCATACTGTATTCCAATTTTACCACAATGAAATTTGAAAATGTGGAATACCTTTCAAAATTAATAAGAGGTAATCTTTGTTATCTCAGGTTAAAAATTACTGGGGGTGTTTTTTTTTTTATTAGATATGTGGGTCTTTTTCTTGCGTTGCTTTCCGGTGAAAAAACATTTTAGATAGGCTAAGACAAAAATCTGTACTGTAAAATAAATATGACTGGGAAAAAGCTCAAAAAGAAAATTAGTAAGTTTTACTTAATTCTATCTATCTGGTTTATTAAGATTGTATATGTAAGACCTTACAAAAACCCCAGGGTCAAAATGTTATGAGGTTGTTCAGTCAGTTTAATATGCAGACTTTGAAAATAAAAGAAGCTAGGTTAGTCTGAATAGAACAGATTCATTATATATAAAGAATGAGTGATTTTCTTTTTAGAATAACCTAGTTGTAGTTTGTTCTATAGAAACACTCAAAACCACAGTGATGTAAATATGTCTTCCAACCCTGATAGTTGTATTAATTAAAACTATTCATGTTGCTAATTTGTAATGGGTAATATCTAGATCATGTAGAAGGTAATAAGGTGGGAGGAAAAAAGAACAATAATGACAGTTAGATAAGAAAATGCATTAGAATGCTTCCAAAACATAGAAGACAAATTATTAAAATATTTTAAGCTATTATTTTCATATGTATGTATGTAATGCCTTTTAAAAAATGTATTCAGTATCTTTTGTATTGGCAAGCCTGTCATCTCAAAGCCTTGTTTCCCTTTCTAATTTTTTAGTGTGTGTTAGTATTATGGGTTTAGTTTACCTTTTCCTATCAGTGTGTGTGTGTGTGTGTGTGTGTGTGTGTGTGTGTGTGTAGTGTGTAGTATGTGTGTACACATGCTAATTGTAGGGCTTGAACTCAGGGCCTTGCTCATGGTAGCTCTACATTATTTGAGCTTCTTCTTATTGTTAATTGAAGGTAAGAGTTTTGAGGATTTATCTGGCCAGGTTGGCTTTGACCCTTGATCCTCAGATCTCAGCCTCCTGAGTAGCTTGGATTTCAAGTCAAGCATGAGCCTGACTTGCTATAGATTTTTAAGACAACTCACAAGAGGATTTTTTTTTTTTTAATTTCCTGCCTAAGCATAACAGACATACCAGAAGATAGGGCAACCCTGAACCAGAGGAACCTTTGAATTATTTAATTCAATTTTCTCAAGCCCTTGAAAAGGACCAGGAATTCAGTAGCTTGGAAGAAAGACCCAAATCTATTTCCATGTTTCTAGTCACATGAAGGAAGCCAGTACAGTGCAGTGGAAAACGCTTGTTTGTTTGTTTTTAACTGTTAACCTTTGTTTTATCAAAAAATTTTTTAAATGGGGCAATTTTTCTCTCCTCTCTCTTTTTAGAATTCAATAACCTTCATCTTGGCCTTTTAAAGCAAGTGGATATTTGATGTTTTGAATCTTGAAACTTCTTCATGTTGGTCTCTTCTGTTTGGGGTGTCAAAGTTCCTAATCCTTTGATAAGAGTTGGGGGAATACTATTCTTTTCTCCTCATCTGGCATTAAAACAGACTTGAGCTTCCTCTATATATGAACCTTCACAACCCATGCCATCTTTCTCCTTCAGGTTTCTAAACTTTTTTTCTCTTCTAGTCATTAGAGATAAAAGGAATAAACAAGATCCAAGAACTATACATGTCTTCTTAGTTGGATTCTTTCAGTCTAATCTGAAAGAGATTATACTAATTCTTTTTTTTTTCCTTTGGAAACTCTTTTTTTTTTTAATTGTGAAAATACTGTACAGAGGGGTTACAATTACATGGGCAAGATAATGAGTACATTTCTTATCAAGCATTGTAACCTCCTCCTTTGTTTCCCCTTCCCATCCCTTCCTGTCTTCCCCCCACCCCCCACCCAATCCTCCTCCCCTCCCCCCCCACTATAATAATTCTTTAGGAATTCTTCATTCCAGCTAATCTCTGCTCTTCTCTTGATGGACTTGCTTATTTTGAGTCTAAAAGTATCTTTAAGAGATTCTATCAAGGCTTTCGTTGTTGGTAATTAATGGTCATATTCTTCCCCATAACGCTGTATGACTGTGGTAATAGAACGGTACCATTTGTAAACAAAATTATACATGGTTTTCCTCTCAGTGGATAAATAGAAATTCTATTTGTATTGCCTTATTCAGGAAACATTGAGTACATGCTTTTTCTTCCAGGTTATTTTGCATGTAGCATATTGTCATTCAGGTAATGTGGGGACTTCAGGTTAATATATTTTAATACCATTTTGACCCCTTGCCACCTTGGTAATGTATGGCTTCCATGCTTCTGGAAAATTCTGTGGAATCTAGTCATCTGTCACTTAAACTATTGACAGCCTCCCGTTTAAAGGTGTGTATAGTTGTACTCTACTTAAAGAAAACTCTGTAACACACATACAAGTGTGTATGTGCTGGTAAGCTTTATTAAATAATGTTTGATTGTACAACATAACTATTTTTAAATTGTTCTATTCCAATTTTTTAAGTACTAAAATCTCAACATTGTTTCTACAGCATAAATTGAATTTAAGATTCACTTTTGTAAATGTTCTGCTTACATATTTTCCTCATCCTATTTTGCTGTGAACAATTTCTTTTGTTTAAATAATAATAGTCCATTTTAATGGGTTTCAAAATCCCTGAAACCCACCATTCACAATTATCATCTACAACTTTAACTTCATGTTCAATTCTTTGTGAAAGTCCTCTGTAGGTTGTGATCAAGTTAAACCCTTACACATTCCTTCTCTGGTTATCTTGGGCATTATGTCTCTGAAGAAAGAGAAAAAGCAAAGAAATACTGAATACAAGATAATGGGATCTAGTAACTTAAAAAGGAAAGTTAAGCTATCTTTAAGGGGTTTCAATTCAACATGTAAATTTATAAGTAAAATATATCTTAATCAATATTACATTATCCATTGTTCCCTAATTCTCCCCCAGGAATCTAGTAACTCTAGTAACTCTAGGGTGGCAGTGTGGTTATTAACATTTTTAGGTGTAGAAAAAATTTGCAGTGTTTTGTTTTGTTTTGTTTTCTCCTTTTTCCTGTGGCTATTTCTCAGGTAGGAAAGCTGGGTTACCATTTAAAGGAGAGTCATCTGAAGACTGAGAATCATCATAGATTGCCATATTTGATCTCAACCAGAAAAGCCTGTGAGCCCCAAAGCAGAAAGGATGGACTCTCCGTGGAACTTGTCCTTGTATAGCATCCCTAGAAATTGTGTCTGGGGAGTTTAACAAGGCAGGTCATCAGAAGAAGATAAAAGGGGGCAAGTACTAGATGGCTGGCCATGTGCATCACTTGGCCCCTGTGCTGACTACATGAACCTTCTTTGGGACTGGAAAATGCCTGAGATGGTGAACCTAGAATGTATCACTTTGCTGTTTCCTGGCCCTGTGCATGTGGGGTTTTGTGTTTGTTTTTTGTCAGTCATGGGGCTTGAACTCTGGGCCTGGGCATTGTCCCTAAGCTCTTCAGCTCGAGGCTAGTGCTCTACCACTTGAGCCACGATGCCACTTCCAGTTTTTAGAGTCTCATAGATTTTCTTGCCCAGGCTGGCTTTGCACCACTATCCTCAGATCTCAGCTCCTGAGTAGCTAGGATTACAGACATGAGCCACCGGTGCCCTTCCTCTGTGCCTGTTTTTAATGCTCAACGGATGCTGTTGTACTATTTGAACATAGCTGTAGCTTGCTGACCTGGGGGAGCCTGAAGAAAAAAAAAAGTTATCTACTGCAGTTTTAAATCAAAAATTTTAAAACAACAAAACATTTTAATATCTGTAGCTGGAAGGGAAACGTTTGGAGCCGTGCAACTGGCAGCAGTAAGAGTGCAGTGACTGAAGAGGAGACATTCTTGGGCCAGTTTTGGACAGAAACTGAACTCCACTAAAAGAAACCCAGGCAGACTCTGCTGTCCAACTTCCCAGTAAAGTCAGAGGGGACAGTCCTGGCAGGACTATGGATTTGTATGCTGGGATAGTTATAAACAGCAAAACTCTCAGCCCTGTAGCTATAAAAAGAAATATTTTTATGATGTAGCCGTTGTTTTAGAGCAAGCTGTGAGTTTTGTTTAACATTTAATTCCTATGCAGTTCAAAACCCAGAATTCTATCTTCTTGCGTGCTTAAGCTCTTTCAGATGTTTTTATTGTGTAACATTTTCGCCAGATTCTTCTTTTAATGTATGTTTTTTTCTCTTTCTCTCTCTCACAATCTGTTAAAAGATCAGTTTGTGTGAATCTTGACACTGCAATGCTGTTTCATGGTTTTAATTTGAATGTGAGTTTTTGCAGCTGGAAGCATATGATTAATGGCACAGACTTGTTTGTCACAAAAACAGATGATATTTTACATTCAGTTAAAGTGCATTAAAAACTTGACTGGCTGATATTCTATTGGATCTAAGTCACATTTTAAACCAGTTTTGAATTCTACCTATCATTTGAATTCATTGTATATATGTGGATGTGTATATCTCATGATATAACTGGCTACTGGAGGTATTTGAAGAATAACATCTTAAATGTAGAATGTCTTTTAGCTGGTTACTAATTTCTTTTCTTCTGTACTTAATAAGCCAATGAGTCCAGGAATTGGTGTGCAACAGTTGGAGGAAGTGGCCATAGAGTTTAGAAGTTCATTTGTGGTTGTCTGTGTATTTTCATATAATTTTCAGTTCCTGGCAGTGTTCCTATTCTCCTTTGCCTCTTGCCCTCTTGCTCAGTTTTATCCTTAAAGCTCCTGTACTGTCACTCTGGAGTCCCCAGTAGGCTATGGGTATGTTTGTTGAAGTGAACCAAGCTATCTTAAAACCTGTACATATAATTATCTTCAGAAATAAGGCTTACAAATTATTTGAGGTTATCTGTGGATGTCTGCCTAACATTGGATTTAGCTCATAAAATATTATGAAAATATATGCTAAATCAACCAATAGTTAACCCTGTCAAACCAAATAGGAACTGACTGCTTTCATCTCTGGCACATGACTGAATTGTCTCTTCTTGGAGACTTGCCTAATAAGGAAGTCCATTCCTTGGAAAGCGTGGACGTACACCATTCTTGAAGAGTTTCAATTATTTCAATTTCTTATACTTTATTAAAATCTTAACTTTCCATTTGGCAGTTAAAATGGACCCCATTCTGCCTTGTGAAGCCAGAGTAACAAGTACCTCTCCATAGACAGTAATTCAGAAATGTCATTCTTACTATTCTTTTTATTCTGAAAGGCTATTCTTCAAATCTAAATATTTTACTTTTCTTAGCTATTTTTCAAATAGTATGGTCTCTGGTCTATCATGCTGGCTACTTTCTTCTGGATGAATTTTAAGTTATGGTTGTCCCTTGCAAAACATTTGTCCCAGAATTGTGATGCTCTAGGGGTGGTCTGAAAAGCACTTATCTCTTTTCATTTCTCTTAATGACAATAATGCAAACTGCATTGGCTCATATTGTATATATTCTCAAAACATCCAACTGCTTTCAGTCAAGTCTTTCCCATTCTATTCTTCGACTATTTTTTTTTATTCCAAATACCAGGCATTACTTATATCCGTATGAAATTTCACCATATAAGCACTGGTTTATTGTTCCAACTTGTCAAGATCTTTCTGACTTTTATTTGTTATCTAACATATTAGCAACTTCTTTCAGCTTTGGGACATCTTTAAATATAAATGTGATGCCCTCAAAGTTTTTGTTCAACTAAAATGCATAAACATTTTGCTTCCAGCTGAGGATAACAGGGTGACTAGAATGAAACTATTTCTTCAGGTAGCTCTTCGGCTATAGAGAATAATAGACATAGGATTGTATAACTATTATGCAGTGTGATAATTGCCACAATAGAGGTATGAATAAAGTTGCGTGAGAACCAAAGTTGATTGCAAACACTAGAAGATCCATGCTCCATGTTGGTATTGATTCATGATTTTTTCAGTATAGTAGTTGTAATGTCACCTGATTTACTTTGTATCCTTCCTTGTGTTTCATTTGTACCCCAGGGCACAGAGACTTACAAAATATATTCTTGAAATGATCTCATATATGGTATTCCCTCAGTGGACCACCCTGGCAAAGTCAACTCAAAAGGAACTAAGAACTATGTAGACTTATTCTTAGTGACCCCTAGATGGTTCATGGTGATCCTAATTTTCAAACCTGAGATGGTATTTGCCTATTGCCAATCTTCTGGTAACTTTCCCATTCTCCACAATTACCTAACATTGCTTAAAGCAGTTTTATGTTAACAACCCAGTTCTGGTAGGCTGGCATATAGTCTGTCTTGATCTAAAGTATTGAATTAACGTAGAGAAGAAGCTGGTTATAGTCTTTCCTATCTTCAAATCCCAGATGTCTATTAACTCTTTCTAGAAAGATTATTCTTTTAATGTCCTTTCTGGTTGGTTTCTTTACTTATCTGTTCTTAACATTTTTGCAAATATAAATTCATTGTAGCCTTTGGTCTTTCCCTTTCATCCTCCTTTAATTGTCTTCTTTGCATAACCATTCAGGGCTGGTTTTTGTCTTCCTTCTCTTCCATTTGTGATGTTGAAATCCTTTATAGACTTTGGGTCAAAGGCCAAATGATCCTTTTTGGTATTATGGTATCTAGGATAACATTTCAACCATTTATTCTTGTAAGGTCACATTAAATCTAGACACATATTTATTATTGTGTGACCATCCATCTTTGCTATGAAATTGTCTGCTGAGTAAGGAATTAATATATTAGAACAGAAATATCAGTGATGTGTCTAATAGCATTTGGCTTAGATAGTATGACTGTCACTAGCTGTGGGCCTGCTACCAACACTGGACCAGTCACATTTTTGTATGAACTGCCAACATAGGATACTTTATCTCTTTCTCCTTGACTTCTACTGCTGACCTTCTCTCTTTCTTATTGACTGGTATTTCTCAGAGCATCTGTCAAACCCCTTAATTTAGTCTGACTTGTAAGGATTCTTGATTCTTTAATATGGCTTGATAATTTCTAATAATTAATGATAAAATATTTAGACCTCAGTTTCTGTATCCTTGGTAAGAATTTTTCAGATCTTCTATATAGCTGTGTGGTTTTATATGCTTTAGTACACATCTGATACATGTTTATCTGATTTCTTTTCTAAGAAGATATATTTTTATTGAGTTTCTGAGTATTTCCTTAGGTAAAGTTAGAATCTAAAAATAAAGAATCAAAATATTTTAAGGCTCTCTATAACATAGTATAAAACCAGTTTATAGAAAATGTATGTAGATTTCTAATAGGAATACATTTTATCTTTGTTATTGCATCTTCATTATTGTTGTTAGGTCATCACTTAGGTTTTTAAGACAATTGGATAAATAAAAACAGTACTATAAAACATTCGTGTATTTTTTATGGCTGACATTAAAATTTTGGGAAATTTAATTTTTTTGTAATTGTTCTTTGCTCTTGATCATTTTGCTTATTTTAAAAAAATACCAGCTATTTGTATGTACTGGTGATTCCACATGAAGTTTCAGGTTAAAAGGTACCTTGACATTTTGATTGGAATTTGTTAAGTTCCTTAGTAAATTTGGAGGAATTAAAATTTTATTATATGATGTTATGCTTTATACTACTAAAGTATAAAGTTTTAGCTTTAGTTCTGCTTGGATTTTGTGTTTCTAGTACAGGGTTTGAACTTAGAACCTCATGGTTTCTTGGTTGCTTGCTTGGCTTGCTTGCTTAGCTGAAGCTCTAACCCTTGAGTCTCACATCTAGCCCTATTTCTTGCTGATAATTTTTGGAGATGAGTCTCTTAGACCTTTCTGCCTAGTCTACTTTAAACTAGACTTTTCTAGATCTCAGCCTCTGAGTATCTAGGATTATGGGTGGGATACACTGTCTTACACACAATGTACATTTGTATATATGAGGGTGTTCACTTAAGTGAAGTTTGGGGTATATCTGCATATTAGCATATTTTATAACTGCATAGATTTTAAAGGTAGTATTATAAGGATATTTGAAAACATTTTAATGTTGTTTTTAATCACCTGTGGAGCCATACTAGTTCTGAGTTTTTTTAATTCTTTTGGCATGAAGATATATAGTTTTCATCTGTAAATAATAACTATTCCTTTTGATTGTTTATATTTCTCACATGGATTTCCTGTCATATAGTATTGCTAGAATTTAAAAGATGATGCTGAGGAATTCTGGTGAAAGTGGAGCCACATTAAGCCACATCATTTTTTACATCTTCTACACCAAGTATATATTACTGTCATATAAAAATTGAGAAAATGTCCAGTAGAGTATGTTTACTTGACTTCAGCTGTATAAGATCTTTGTCACTAGTCAAATATAATTTAATGATGTCACATCTTTATTGGCTATTGCATTAGCAACAAAAAGTTTCATCTCAGGTATTTTATCTTTTGCTATTTAATCAACTGGTAAACTAAAATAATGTGCATATCCAACAATGAGAATGTGATAGAAGACATTGAAAAGTGCAGTGAACTACTCTGTATTTTTAGTTGAGGTAAAGATATATGCTGGGCACCGGTGGCTCAGGCCTCTAATCCTAGCTACTCAGGAGGCTGAGATCTGAGGATCATAGTTCAAAGCCAGCCTGGGCAGGAAAGTCTGTGACACTCTTAACTCCAATAAATCACTAGAAAACTGAAAGTGGTGCTGTAGCTCAACTGATAGAGCTCTCACCTTGAGCTGAAGAGCACAGGGACAGTGCCCAAGCCCAGAGGTCAAGCCCCATGACCAACAAAAAGAAAAAAGAAAAAGAAAAAGATTATATACAAATGTAGTCATGGGAATGGTTTTATGACTCATTTGGCATTTAATTCAGGGCTTGAGAACAGAATTATTCTTGATGATTAGGAAAAAGTAGAATCTTAGCAAAAAGCAAGGAGATAATAGCAGTTGGGAAGAGTGGTGAGTGACAGGAAACCTGACCAGTTTCTTATGGTCTATATTAAGGTTTTATAAAATGATATGGAAGAATTCAAGGTTAGAATGATGGGTTGGCACACATCAAGATCTTTGAATGATAGGCCTTGCTTTTAAGCCAATGCTTCCCAAGCATTTCTCATATTATATTATATTATTTTATGGTGTAAACAAAGATGGCTAGAGATGATGGCAAGAGGTAGGGGAACATACTTCAGACTCCACAAGATACCGTAAGGGTTCAGGGATACCCATACGTGTCAACTTCCAAGAATGACATAGGATTTCTAGACCTATATTACCTAGATGTATTTCTCTCTTAAATTTCAATTTAAACCTATTTTGAACTTTCTGCCCAGCAAACCTTTCTCCTGTCCACATATATGTACAAATTCCTCTGTAGAGATATCACCTATGGTTCTAGTTCCCTATTCATACTGCAAGAATTCCATTGTTTTACCTTCAAATTGATGACTTTCAGTTGAAATAAGAGACCACAAGCGAGCTGTATCCCAAGTTCTTTAATTTCCTACCAAGTTGTTGTCGTTGAAGACAAATACAAGTCCATATCATGATGCTTGTTTCACCCTCTGTGCTTTTGATCATGTGATCCTTTTGAAGAATAATTACATCTCAGTACCACTCTCCCTGAATTTTGACATGAATTTCTCTCAAGATTAGCTGTGATCTCTCAGTGAGTACTCTGATCATTCTTTAAGGGAATTAGTATAGTGCTCTCAAATAATAATTAATCAGGCAGTTACATTTCAAATCTGAAGAAGCTACTGTAGACTAAACAAAGTCATTTTGATGAGCAATTTTCTATAAAAAGGTTTCTTTCCTTTGATTACAGAACTGAGTTTAAATATCACAATATCATAATTTAATGATGTTGTTTATTTATTGGCTATTGCATTAGCAACAAAAAGTTGCTTCTCAGAGCATTTTATCTCTGAGTTTGACATTTAACCAATTAAAGTAATTATGAAAAAAATAGATCTTGATGTAATATTTTTAGATATTTAAGTACTGAGAATGGGTTAAAATGAGAATTTGATTTTAATTTTCTTTAGATGTAATGATGGTAATTATGTTATTTTTAAAGGATCCTTTAGATCCTTCTTTAGAGATATATACCAAAAGATATTTACAGATAAAATTATATATCTGAGACTTGCTTCTAAACAATACAAATGAGAAAACAGACTGAAGCTGGACTGCCCAATATGGATGTTTGTCAATCCTGGATGATGTGACCCATCATACTTTTTTGATTACATTTGTCTGGTTATGATGAAAATGTCAGGGATAAAACAAAACTTGATTGATCAACCGCAAAACTGTATTACTTAACAGAGGGAGTATGACTGTTCCATGCTGTATCAAATCTGAACTTCCGTGTTTTTCATTTCTGCTCTTTGCCTAATTTTATTGGTCTCCTTTCTGACTTTTTAAAAAAATATTTATTCTCTGTTGTAGCTATCTTTTCTTGCTACTGTCCACAAGTTTCTCTAGTGGATTCCATCTTCCATCTTCTACCTGATGATTTACTACTTCTAATATGCATGGAGTAGAAAGCCAAGACATTAAGTGTAATGATATATTTGTTTTCTAGGCAAGATTTCTGTGTAGGCCTGAAAGAATTTTCAGAGTATTACACATGTGAATTGGAGGGCATTTCAGTTGACTGATAGAAATGCCTAGTTTTTAGCTGTGCTCCAAAGAGCTGATACATCCTATAATTGTATAAATATATTGTATAAATCCTATATGTTGAGAGGTACGGGAGGTGATTCACTGTTGGATTTTTTTTTGTTTATTTGTTTTGGCAGTACTGATATTTGAACTTGGGACCTCATACTTGCTAAGCTGGCACTCTGCTATCGGGCTACATTTCCAGCCTTCGTTTGTTTATTGTTTGCACTGGTTATTTTTGAGTCAGTATATTGCTTTCTCCCTGGGCATGCACTGGACTGCAGTTGACTTATTGTAGGCTTCCCATTATAGCTAGGATGACAGGGTTATACCACTACACTAGCTTCTTTTGTTTTTTGGAGATGAGTCTCATGAACTTTGGGGGCTAGGTTGGCCTGGGAATCCTCCCAATTTCAGTCTCCTAGACAGCCAGAATGACAGGTGCATAATTACATGTACATCAACCTAGTTGTTGGTTGAGAAGGTGTCTCACGTGTATATCTGGGCTGGACTTGAAGTATGATCCTTTTAATATCAGCCTCCCAAATTGCTGGATTTACAGGCATGAGCCACTGAGGGCTGGCTTTATTTGGTGGTTTATAATACAGTGATGATGGTAATAAAATATATAATTTGTTGACTATGAAATTTAATAAAATTTTAGTAATACTTTAAGAATGAGAAGAGTCTATGTAGCTTTATGGGAGCTATTTATGTTTGTGTTACTCAGAAGTAGGTGGAAGCCTAAATGAAGTAATGTCATAAAGGCATTATCAATTCAGTGACCTGATAGGCCATGAGCTCATGAATCAGGCAGACTGCGTCGAATTGCCACTGTATTACTGATGCCATGTGTGATGTGTAGTACATAGGAGCCACGTAATAATTGTTGGCTAGTTGTTGTAATGAGTAATAATATAGCTTATATCTTTACTTTTATCTCAGCACATACCAGTGCAGTGAAGATTCTCTGATTCCTATAGTAGCTCTCTAAAATACCCAGAATTCTTCTCAGAGCATAAATATAGAGCCTTGTCAGCCCAAGGCAGTCATAAAGAACAGGACACATGAAACTACATGCATTGTTTTAAGTCTACTTCTATAAACTGATAGAGGGTATACAGTATTTCTTTTAGGTCACTGTGATGAGGAACATCTAGCCCGCAGGCTGTATGGAGGCTTGTAGAGTTATCTGGTACATGACAAGACTGACATGTATGCTTCTTATCGGCTGCATGTGGTCAATCTGCATATATTGATAATTTTGTGTGGTCCTTAATGATGTCATAAATACCCAAATGGCCCTTGTCAGAATAAAATGGTTTCCAGCCCTCCTAGGATTACAAAGGACAGTCGCAGCAATTTTATAAAAGCAAAACTAAAGATAGCTTCACAGGGAAATGATGTTTGGGTTCAGATTTGAAATGTGCATAGGAATTTTCAAGATAAGTCATCATGTAGCCGAGGCAAAACAACCAGAGGAAAATGTCTGATAGAGTGTCAAAATGTCCAAGAGTTGGATAGTTAACATGGAGCTGGAAAGGAGGATTAAGTGGATTGATTGATTATTGACTAACTCTTAGGAATAGGGATAAAAGATTAGGAATGACTTTTAAGATTCAAAGTTTGAATATTGGCTGTCAGTCTCTAGACAGGGAGTTCAGGCTGCAAAAAGTACATAGCAAAAATGGGTTCATTTGGGGACAGGTTGAGTTTTAAATACCTGGGGAACATCTTGAAGAGACTATGTGATAGACAGTAAGGAAGAAGGTATTGATGCTCTGGGGAAAATCAGATGAGAACGTTTAGGCTGAGTGTTTTCAAGATATCGGCGGTAGCTGAACAAAGGAAATAAGACATTCCCAGGGAGGATGTGTAAAGATAGAAGAAAGAGCTGATGAGCGGCGCGTGTCAGAGGGATCAGCACAGGTGATTGATTCTTAGCTCAAAATCTGTGCACTCTCAACATGGAGACCACATCCTTTTCATTTTCTTATCTCTGGAAAACAGCCCAGCACAGTATGTGGCACCCAGAATGTTCATGTGGCAACTTTTTTTAGTGTTGCCTTTGCAAGAAACATTTTAGAAGAGCTTGGGCTCATCCTTGTAACAGGACACCGAGACTGAGAGGATTGTGGTTCAAGGCCTGCTCTGGCAAAAGGTTAGCAAGGCCCCATCTTAACAAATAAGCTGGATGTGATTGAATCACAATTGTAATTCCACCTGTGTGAGAGGCATAGATAGGTAAGAGGATCAGATCCAGGGTGAACGAACATAGGTATAAATGTGAAACTTTATCTGAAAAATAACTATAGCAAGAAAAGGGATGGAAGCATGGCTGAATTGGTAGAGTACCTGTCCAAAAGCACAAGGCTCTAAGTTCTAACCCCAATACTCCCCCCTCACAAAAAAAAAAGCAGGAAGGAAAGAAGGAAGGGGAACAATATGTGATAGATAATACTGACTAGAGCAATAATGGGTTAACAAGAAGACCAATGGTAAATTATGATGTTTTCCCCTTTCCTTTAGTTGTATTAGTTCACAGTTGAACGTTTCTCTCTAGTTCATTTTAAACTTGCATTAATTATTGTTGCATAACAATTTACCACAAAATTATATGTTTATAACAGCAGACATTTCTTCAGTAAGTTAAACCAGAATTACCATGTAATCCACCAATTCTTTTGGGTAATAGACCCAAAATAGGTACTGAAAAAAAACTTATACACCTGTATGCACTGAATAACCAATAGCTCTTAACAGTCTTATGTCACTTGGCGGATGAAAAGATAAACAATGTAAGTAGTATTTTAATACAGTGGAGTATAGTCTATCCAGAAAAGAATCTTAAGTTCTCCTTTTTGCCGGCTTTCAAACCCTCAGGGGTTGTTGGACTGAAGGACTTATTCTCCTAGATGACACCCTCTGTTCTGAATGTGCCTTCCACATGGCTGCTTGTAATGGTGCAGGTAGTAGAGGGAGAAGCTGTAGCAAGATGGAAGATGGCAATTACAGTCTTTCATATCTTAATTATGGAAGCAACATCTTCTCACACTTACCACCTTTCCTTAGTTAGAACAAGGTACCAACTAGCTTAGATTCAAGGGGAGCAGATGGCATAAAGTTGTAAATACCAGAAGACAGAGATAAGCCAGTGTCATCTCAGAGTCAACAAGCAATAAACATTAAACAGTAGCCCTCATCTTGTAATGTTTCTGTGAGCTTTAGTGATTGCGTTGGATGGCCATATGCTCTTCTAGACCAAACCTTCCTTATAGAAGTCCTGAGTCACTTACTGAGTACTTGTGAGACACCACTGCAGGAAGTATAAAGAAAGAGAAGATGTGATTCCTTACATTATAAAGTACAAAATATGGATCACTCTCTTGGCGATGCCCACATTTGTGTAGAAAGTTTTCTTTTGTACCAATTATTAATAAGGACACATGGCCTTAGATTTGTGCTGAAACTCTGTGTATGGAATGAATTCTGCCTTTTGACATTTAGAGCAAGACTATGATTTTTCTAATTAAAGAAGAAATAAAATCAGTATTACTTCCAAACTAAAAAATCAGGGTTGAATAGATAATATATTTTTCCCTGCTATATAAAAGAAACAATTCAAAATAATAACAAGTTTATGGTTAGTGTGTTTAAAACAATTAAAAAGTGGACATTGATCCCAAGTTTCAATGGCAAGTTTCAGCTCTACTGTTGTTTTCACTTAGTAGAATAAGAATGGTTTGAGGAGTCTCCTAATTAGCCAGCTAGGAAAGTAAATCCTAAGCTGAGAATTTGAAGAAAGTTAAGCATTGTGGAATCCTATTAGCTATCTAATAAATATCACTGTTCTTTTTTCAGGCAAACATATTTTTTTAAGTCTGCCAATCAAAATAAACTTCAGCAGTAGGCTTAGCATCATTTAAACTGAACTTTATCTCTTTTCTTCTGAGTTGAGGGTATTCTGCATGAGAAATTGTATTTGGAAGCAAAGTACTTTACCTTAGGGAATGCTTTCAAATGCATTTGTCTTCTCTTTGGCTACCTCTGATTTCTTATCTCTGTATGCCGTGGCACTCAATTTTATGTTACCCTTTGTTCCCAAGTGCCAGGTGACACAGACACACATACATTTAAGCTTGTTAAAATTAATATTGTTTCACAGTCCTTCTTGCCTCTTGAGATAGTAGGTTATATACCATAACATCAAGAACAGAAAGGTGACACCATCACTAATTTGGTGATGTGATCAAATATGAAGAAATTTCATTAATAGTATATGTACTATAGAGAGTTAATCTTAGCTTAATGTCTAGTAATTATATAATACAGGAGTCTCATAACCTTCATATAGGATTTCATTACCTTCAGTTGTAGGAAGTTCACTTAGAATTGTCTGGAATGGAGGGATCATGCCACTCCATCCCCTTCTTAATGGTAGTTTCCAACCATAATGGGGAAGCTTATCAGTAAGAATAAACAAAAAAGGATGACTATTTTAGAAAGATGCTCAGAGAAAAAAATAACAACAGTTCATACAAATTCAGAAGTAAGAAAGGGAGTAAAGAGTTATTTTTAGCATATATAGCAAGATTGCTTATACTCAGATCCATAAGTAATGAGTCTACATATTCATTTATTAATTAAGTTGGTCCAACAAGTACTGACATCTCTGGGTATTATCCTGATGGAGTTTTGAAAATGACAAGCATGATGGGTTTTAGTGTTGTACCAAAGTTAATTCATGGAGCTATGGATACAGGTTCCCAGTGAAGCCAGTGTGCTCAGAGAAGCTATGGACAAACCTTGAAGAAATAAGTAATAAATTATAATGAGAATTTCTGAAAAACAAACTCACCCATTTTATACTTAGATTTCTGTTTGCCTGTCTCCTATTTATAATCAAATTATATTTTACATAAAATGCAGTTTCTTTCTTCCTTGCCTTAACTTGTGTGACTCTCAATTTATTCATTAATGCAGTCTTGTGGACCATTAAATAATGGCCTTCGTTTTGGTCATCTCAAAGTGTCTGAGAAAATGGAGGAACATATTATCTAGTATAGTAATAGCTTTGTATGCATGTGGGCCATATGTCAGTCTTGCAGATAACATCAGTTCTTAAAGGTACAAGCCCACATGTGTGTGCACACACACACATACCAGTTGTATCAGTGATCATTGTAGGAGTGCTACAAGTGAGTGTTGCCTGAATGTGAACTTGATACGCACTGTTTTGTGTGTTTGTTTGTTTAACCTGCTCCAAGCCAGATGCTGGTGGCTCACATGTTCAATCCTAGCTACTCAAAGGTTGAAGTCTGAGAATCATAATTTGAAGCCAGGCAGACAGGAAAATCTGTAAGACTCTTATCTTCAATTGACCATCAAGAAGCCAGAAGTGGAACTGTGGTTCAAGTTTAGAGCACTAGCTTTGAGCACAAAATCGCAGGGACAGTACCTAGACCCTGAGTTCAAGCCCCAGGACCAGCATGCATACTCTCTCTTTCTCTCTCTCTCTCTCTCTCTCTCTCTCTCTCTCTCTCTCTTTCTCTTACACACACACACACACACACACACACACACACACACGCTTCAGGCAGTTCTAATGTAGGGCTGGGCTTTCTCATCGAAGGATGAATGCTTTTTTTCTTGTTGGTGGGTAGAGAGAGAGAATCTGGACAGAAACAAGGAAAGAAGAAATTGAAGCATACCAGAGACTGAGGGAGATTCATGGTATGGAAGAAAACTACTGGAAGACACAAAATAAAAACTTGATTATTTTCTTTTCTTCATTGGCTATTTCAGGAACTGTATAGGAGCCTGTTTGCTTTTGCCTCTTCCATACAATGCTTGGTAGCCTTCAACTTGCAGATGTTAGACCTCAAGCTAGTTCAATTAAGTACAGACTTAAATATTAGTCAAATAATAATAGTAACAACACCAAACTAACAGTATTTATGAACATTTAGCATATTCTGAGCATGATGCCAAATAAGTGACATCATTTAGCCATACAATTCCATGAGGAATGGTGTCTTATTCTTAGTATTTTTATCACTTCAAGGGAAACAAACTTGGATTGACTAAGCGCACTAAGGCTACATTAAGATAACGTGTCAGGGATAGGCGTTGAATCCAGTGAACTGGATTGAGAATTCATGCTGTTCATGTTTTTAACCAGTCCCTTGTGCACTAGGGCTGTCCTTCTCTGATAGGGCTGGTCTCAAGTCTAATGAATTACTTCATGGTGTACTGAACTCTTTAAAAAAAATATTGCAACCTTTGGAAAGTTTTGGAACAAATTTGATCCCTAAACTGAGAATTACCTGTGTTTCTTTGATTTGTAATGCACATTGACTTGTCCAATTATGTAATTCAGATCCTACAGTATTAGTTCACTAAATTAAACATGGGTATCACCTCCCTGAAGTTCAGATTGTTTCTTTGGCATTCAGTCATTTTTGCTTTTGACACAGTTCTGGCTGTGATTATATAATGAATAGGGCTATTGATTAGAATAAAAGGAATGATCCAGGCAAGAAAACTGAAATCTTCCTTGAAGAGCTGTGATAGGCATTTCTATCAGAATATCATAGCATTATAAGACAAAAGATAAAACTATGGATGAGATCTAATAAGGATAGCCGAGTTTTCTTAAAGTTTTACTATTTAATGGCATGTTTGTCTCCAAAGGAAAATTGCAGTTAGCCTCAGAAGCAACCTTAATATTCTAGTTTTAAGTATCAAAACTGAATTCTTCTTAGCTTGGAAACTGTGAATTCTGCCTAGCCTAGAAACTTTGACTTCTATTAGTTTTGTCTGAAGGCCGCTAAGTTAAAGTTTATAATTTAACAACAACAACAAAATTTCTAGTATAGAAAATTGTAACATACACTAGAATACAATAGCATATCCACAGTTTTCAAAGTTTAAACTTTGGTAGGTAACAGATACCTTCCACTTCAGCCAAAATGTTCTCAATCTGTGTACTTTGGTCAGTGGCTATTTCGACCAAATTACCTGCATAGTAGCTTCTTTAGTCTGGCCACCAGATTTCTGGAAGACCACAGAAGTGCTTTGTTTTTTGTATCATGCCCATGGCTTAGGAATTTGCTACTTAGAAAACACTGAGGACTTGGACTACAGGTTGCGGTCACGTAGGAGATTGTATGTCAAGGGAGCCGACCTTTGCATTGATAGTGCAAAAGGATGTATTTTCCCCAAAGTATACCTTCTGCTTTTTCTTTCTGTGCTGCTCAGTTTCTCATGGCTACTGGTTCCTTTGGTCATTAGGACGATATAAAGGAACACAAAGAATCAAGTCCAGAAGGACTCCATCCCCCAAAACATGGAGTAACGTACTGGTTTGTAGTTCTACCTGAGTGCTTAGCACATACTGCATTGTAGCTACACATTTCCAAATACTAACACAATACCCAACAATGAAGAGAGTAAAGATTTGTGATGTGTATATTAAAGAAAATTTTAGGATTGATGGAGTGGCTCAAGTGGTAGAGCACCTACCTAACAAGAATGAGGTTGTACCAACCTGAGAAGAGTGAGGAGAAAAAAAAATTTAAATCAGATATTGAATGAGATTCTATAGAGAACTGGGTATATGTCAGAGACATAAAAAACTGTATTCTGGTAATTCTATACTAACAAATCATCATCTTTGACCAACAAAAGAAAAAAGTAATTTATTTGCAGAATAATTTTGAAAGACAAATTCTACTAGTATATTTGAGAACTCTGAATAGATATTTTATAGAAATCTCCATTATGTATCAGAGTTTCTGTTAGATGTGTTCCATTATGGAGATGACCCAGACACATAAACTTCTGTCTGGGTCTTTCAGTCCGGTCAGGAAGGCAACATTCATTTAGATGACTGACCTCCAGGGTGGAAAGAGTTAAAAGTAGAGCCAAGAGAAAGGGACTAAATGTTTCTGAGAAATTTTTTCCGGCTGAAATATCAGGGAAGGTTTGGTGGAATAGGTGACATTTGATCTGGCCCTTGTAGGGCACATCTAGTTGTTTGAATATGCAAAAGCTAAGAGGAGAACTGACATGGTCCAAATTCCAGGCAGAGGAAATAACAAAACCAAATGTATGAGGGTGGAAAACTTGGGACTGGTCCAGGAAAGCAAGAAATTAGTTATCTGTGGAATGTACCAAGAGAGCAATAGCGAAGTATGGTAGGAATGGCAAAGTGGAGCCAGATTATGGAGAACCATAATTACTAAATCAAGTAGTTTGGAAATTTTAAGTTATAGCCATTTACTATTTTGGAACAGAGTGGTAATATGATTTAAACTAGTATACTAAACAAATATTTTATTGTTTGATTAGCTTTATGCAAAGACTAGTTACATATGCTTCTGAATATCTGAAATATAAGTATGCACCAGCTCCACCAGTTTTTGTGATAGAATCTTACTTTTTACTGTTCAACCATAATTGATTCTGTTTCTGCTTTCCAGTAGCTAGGATTACAGGCATGCACTACCACAGCTAGTCCAATTGATAGTTGAAGTGTGAACTCTGAAACCAAATGAACTTTTCTTGCCCAGTTAATTTACATCTGTTGACCTGTCTTGTATGTTTTAAAATCTCTACATGGTTTCATGCACTGGCCATTTGGAAAATACTGATTTATTATATTACATGTCTTCCAAATGTTAATATATTGAGAAACAGTAGGAGGAGTAAGTTTCTCAAATCTCACTATTGGGAAACAGTAATAGAAATAGGTTTTCCAAATTTTTAGCTTTTGCTTGAAAACAAATTTTATCATCATCAAAAACTATCAGTTTTTAATGGCATACATATAAATCCATTTCAAGAAAGTGTCTATCAGATATTCAAATATGATTAATCATAGTTTGTCAGCTGAAATTACAAGTCAAAGTGGAATTCCATGAAAATAAGATAAAACAATTGGTTTAACTTACAACTCTAATAATTATACAAATTTATCCTCAAAACAACTGTCTACTTTGGTATATAATAAAAATGTGTTGTGTGTGTGTGAGAGTGTGTGTGTGTGTGTGTGTGTGTGTGTGTGTACTGTATTAAAATCAGGGGAACTATACCACTGGAGCCATGCCTTCAGTTCAGCATTTTGCTGGTTAATTGGTGATGGAATCAGCCCAGGTTGGCTTCAAACCACAGTTCTTCACGCCCGTCTCCTGAGTAGCTAAAATTATAGGATGAACCACTAGAGTCCACCTGTATAAATGCTTTTTGTTATACTTCTCTTATAGTTGTATAGACTGTTGAAAAGATGTGTTTAAGAGCTAATTAAATAAAGACAATAACCCTCCTTGATTAAAGGTATCCTTAGATGAAACTGGCTTTTTTCTTTCACTTGCACATGTGAGTAGTCAAGAATACTTCATGCTGGGACTGGTGCTTGTGCTGAGTCTCCACAGCTCTTCCATTGATTTTGCAACCTAAGAGAAAATGTCAACATAGTAAAGAAGCATCTATCTCGGTGTTGTTGCATAGTTGTGATCTCCTGGGCTTCTTGAGTACTTCTCAAAAACCACACTTTGAATGATTCTGCGTATGTGTCTGTTATGTAAACTAAGTCTTGGTTTTCACTTCCATATATACCCCATTGTCTGTTCTATCCTGGCCCCAGAATTTTAGTAGTATAAAATTTTGTTTCCCATAGTGCTTTCTGGCTTAGAAACCCGCTTTCTGTATTCTTTCTTTTCTTTTCTCTCTTCCTTTTTCTATCTCTATTTCTTTTATATATCCTTCAAACTGTTCCAGGGGAATCTTAAATATAGGTCAGAAGCTATTTTTTTACATGATTCCTTTACTGTCTGCCCTCTGGCCTTTGGGATAAGGAAGAACATTCTTTTATTTCCTTTGTCACAATATTTTATCATAGTGGATTTCTCCAGCTTTTAATAAGGCGGTGTTGGGACTTGAGTGATAAGAATATTGGAAGACTGAACATAGAGCTTCACTATGACCCAGTAAACCCACTTTTGGGCATTTACCCAAATGATCACAAACAAGACTATACTAAAGCTACCAGCACAACTGTGTTTATTGCAGTATTATTTACCATAGCTAAGATATAGAACCAACCCAGATGCCCCTCAGTAGATGAATGGATCAAGAAAATGTGGTATATATATACACAATAGAATTCTATGCCTACATCAGAAAGAATGACATTGCCCCATTTGTTAGGAAATGGAAAGACTTGGAAAAAATTAACTAAGTGAAGTAAGCCAGGCCCCAATTACTTTATTTGTAATAACTAGTATATGTCTGAGACAAGCAGAAAAGGTCAGACATGTTGATGTTAGGTGAAATGAACCCCAATATAAGTATTCAAATGTTTTTTTTTACTTTCATGCGATTGTTTCTAGCATATTTATAAGATGATTTCCTTGTTGCTTTGTATGTCCCTCCCCCACGATATAACCCTTGCTTTCACTGTGTTTGATGTTGGTATAATTTGTGGAGGGGAAGGGAAAAAACAAAGAGTTTAAATAGGGATACAGGTGGACCCACTGCAACAATGAGATGTACAAGTTGTTATGCTGAAAAACAAACTTTACAACTTGGGGGGGTTTGTTATGGGTGTTGGGGTGGGGAGGGATAGGGGAAGGGAGAGGAAGGGGAAACAAAGGAGGAAGCAACAATGCTTGATAAGAAATGTACTCATTATCTTGCCCATGTAATTATAACTCCTCTGTATGGTATTTTCATTATAAAAAATAAAAAGAATATTGGCCAAAAACCTCCGCCCAACTCTTTGGCTTTTGAGACTTTCTATTGTTTTCAAATCTAAGATAATGAAGAAGAGAAGAAGGGGAGAGCACAGTCAAGAATTCAATGTATATCTTACAAAATTAAGAAGAGAGAGGGAAGAGAGGCCTAAGGGATGAATGGGCCAGAATGCTGAAAGGGGTGACATTGATCAAGATGCATTGTATTTATAAACCACTTTGTTAAATGGCAACTCCTTTGCACAACTACTTAAAGAAAAATTTTAAAAATCAAAGTGTATACAGTTCAGAGCAGGTTTGAGTTTAATGTCTTACCATTTTCTATAAGTATTACGATTGAAATGGCACACAGCATGCACTTCTCAGTCAGTTGAATAAGCTTAGCCTTGAACTGTCAGATGTCATGTCCTGCATGTTACTGCTTTTAGATTTGGTTTGTAGGTTAGGAATACTGGGATGTCTCATCAAACAGGTATACATTACTTTCTTAATTTGTCTCAATCCTCAAAACATCTTGTATTTCTCATTTTAACCTGGTAACTAAATGACAATCACTAACCTAGGCTAAACAACTGTATACCACCATTCACTTGACTTGCACCAGGGTTGAGTTAGGCTGCCACTGAGTAAGGCCTTTGGCAAGAGGATGAACTGGGAATTTAGTATTCTAAGCTCAGAGTTTGCAAAGAGCTAAATCCTTAGAAATGCTAAAGACCGGAAAAAAATACTTTTGTTGTTATTGTTGTTATTGTTGTTGTTCTGGTTCTAGGGCTTACACTCAAGTTCTGGGCACTACCCCTGAGCTTCCTTTCCTCAAGTCTAGTGCTCTACCACTTGAGCCACACAGTCTCATGGACTTTCTTGGACAGGCTGGCTTCAAATCATAATCTTCACATCTCAGCCTCCTGAGTAGCTGGGTTCATGGCCATGAACTACCAGCAATCGGCTGGGCAGAAGACATTTTTGCAAGAGACTAAAGGGTCTTCTCACTATTAATATAGTCTTTATTTGTTATGGAAAGATATTTAATTTAGTATAATTTTATATTTTTATACTGTTATTGACTTTCTTGTCATTTTGTCTCACTATCGTTAAGCACCTTTATATATTCCAGAATGTGGCAAATAACGATATAGTTCCTTGTTAAAGAGTTGGATAAGTTGTATTTCTATTATGTCCCAGTTCTATTATTCTGTTTATGCTTGATGCTTTGGATGACATCTAATGTGTGGATTATCAGACCTTGTGTTAATTATTACTTTATTGGATTGGATAGTTTGTACTAGATTGTAGCTTTCTAAATATCTCTTAAGACCCTCTCAGTGATGTATAGGGAATAAATATTAATAAGTACTCATGGAATTAATTGGTTGAAAATGTACATGGACACATGACCACTCTGGATATTAAGGACATTAATATATATATATATATATATATAGGCAATAGGTACCTTTTGTTCTAACAGTATATATGCACACATATACATATATGTATATTATATGTATATATCTATCTTTTTCCTAGCTTGTGTGGTAGCAGAATTTTTTATTTAACCCATCCCCTCTGGCCAGTGATGCCTTAATTTCAATCACATTAGACTTACTGTATTTGGGGGAAATATAAGCTTGGGCAACTTTATATCCTTCTGTGTCTTGATTTTCTTACTGATAGTAGTAACGTTTATCCATAAAGTTTATCAATAATAGTACCCAGCTTATCCGACTGTTATGGGTAAATGTGTTAGTACATGTAAAATGCTCAGAGCAATACTTATTGGTCAGTTGCAGCCATTGGTTATCTATCATCACAACAATCAATGGGAGTATTCTGTAAGTATTGATTGGTTTTGTGGAATTTACAGTACGCATTGTGTGTGTGTGTGTGTGTGTGTGTGTGTGTGTGTGTAATTGTGTGCTGCATATCATGCAAATCGTTTATATTCGTAAAATGAAGCAAAGTTGTGTACCGATTCATATGCAGAGTTTATGTTGTTGTAAGCAGTTATCACTGCTCCTATGTATGGATGATTCTTTAGCATATGGATCGTGTCTGGATGTAGCTTGTAGCAGATGCTGTTGATATAGCCTACCCAGATCTTCTTTACTGGGCCAGTGCATCCATCTCCCAGCTGCTGTGGTTATTGGCTGCTAATGACTCACACCTGTACCCTTCTCCAGAGGACTGCTTTTGGCTGACAGTAATTGCCTCCACCAGATATGTCTGGGAGATTATGACATCAGGTCCCAACTCCCTCCGTTTCTCCAGGAGTGAGAGCCAATGGCTATGTGGGGCTCTAACTCCCCAGCCCTTTTCCCCTTGCCTCTGATCTGGACATCGGTGGCTCTAGTTCCTTCTGGGATCAAGCTGAAGCCAGATCTCTGAAATCATACCTTTTCCAAGATTCTTCCTAGATTAGCTTTCTTCTTTGACTCCTAGTTTCTCCTGACAACACTCCATCTGTAATCAGGTACAAGGAATGCAATCTCAAGCTCTGCCTCTCAGGAGTCTAACATAAAATGTCCCTCACCTCAGTACCTCTGTCATTTTCTAACTCCATCATCACTTATGCAATGAGTGAATTCTTCATATTAAATAAAATCTCTGGCTTGAATTTCCTTTCTTATTTCTATTCGATTTCCTTGATTAGACCCATTCTACCAGACATCACCCCTGTTCATAGCCTATGTATTTAATGTTAAAAAAAATATCCAGTGCACTTGATATTTTTACATACACAGGTATTTTAATATAGCATAACAGTAAATATCCTGCAAGATAGGGTCATAAAATAAATTTCAAAATTTGAGTTAATTAGATGAGCTGTTCTTTCTAAAACACTGTGCCTGGAATGTAGGAATTGCTTAATAATAACAGCTACTTCTCTCCTGACACTAGGCTTTGAAATTATTTACTCCACTTTGGGGAGGTGCTTTCCAGACCATATAATAAGCACCTCCATGACAGCACATTATTCAACTCTATTAGCATCTCTGAGCTTTCTTTTTCTTACATAAAATGTGCACTTCTAAGGCTTGCCTAGTATTGTGTTGACTCTCTAAAGGACAAAGAGACTTGATAGTGTCAATTTCCCCAGTTTAAAAAATATATATATATATATATATATATATATATATATATATATATATATATATATTGGACATAGGAACTCACTGTTCAACTGAAACATATCTGATTAGGGTTTGGTCATCTGCAACAAACTGATGAAATGCTTCATCAAATTTTCTCTATATAGCCTATGTTCACCCACATACACACAGATTGCTATCAAATCCACAAATCAAAGAAATAAAAAGTATCCAGTATGATGTAACAGGAAATGCCCAGGTTGTCTTCTCAGATGCAAATCACAATTTTGTAATTTCTGCAGACACTTGACTGGGAATCACTCACTCCTGAACGTTTTCTTCCAAATTCAACATCCATAAATCTTGAATGTAAAAATTTTATTTTCTCCTTTCTTCACTTTCCTTATAACTTATTGAGAGATATCTTGCTAAATATTGGAAATTCAAACAGTACTAAGATATCTACAATTGATGATAATCTCAATCTCATTTCATTGCCTTTCATTCATTTATTTGTTTTTGTGCCAGTCCTAATGCTTGAATTAAGGGCCTGGGCACTATCTTTGAGCTCTTTTGCCCAAGGCTAGTGCTCTGCCACTAGTGCTCAGCTAGTGCTGAGCCACAACTCAACTTGCAATTGTTTGGTGGTTAATTGAAGATAAAAGCCTCACAGATTTTCTTGCTTGGCTTCCAATCAGTATCTTCAGATCTCAGCCTCCCAAGTATCTGGGATTGCAGGCATGAGCCTGGTTTGTCTTTTATTCTTCACCACAGATAATAAGTCCAAATGGATTTACACAATGTCTCAAATGCAAAAATTTTAGTTGTTCACAAATTCAGTACTTCGACACATAAAATTATTGTGTAGAAGGAGTGGGGGAGAGGAGAGGAGGAAAGAGAAAGGAAGAGGGAAGGGAAAGGAAAGAGTGGGAAGAGAGAAGAGAGAAAACAAAGAAGGCTGAGGTCTTTCTTCCTCTTTTAATAAAGTCATTTTTATCTCCCAAAGGCAATACCTCCAAATACCCTCAACCTAAAATTTGAGGAATGAACTTGTGGGGAATATTTCAAACCAAATCAGTTCTGTTAGAAACTGTCAACAAGTTAGTATAATTTTTGTTTCTTTCATGTTTTTATGTGGAAATCATGAAGAATGACTTTGGGCTCCCTTTAAGGCTATACTTTGGAAATCATCAAGAACTTTGGGTTCTCTTTCAAGGCCGTATCTACCCATTGGCTCTAATGCCTCATTCTCATTAATCAGGCTAGTTTCTAGATTCTTACTTACCCTTTTCCATACCAAGGGCATTAGCACTTAAGTTTTGAAAAAAAAATACATTTGTTTCCAGTATGAATTGCTATAGGGAACATTATTCAGTTGCTGAAAGCTTCCCTCACCCCACCCACCCTGGTCTGGGGGACTTGACCTCAGGGCCTAGGTGCAGTCTCTGAGCTTTTTTGCTCAATACTAGAGCTCTACCACTTTGAGCCACAGTGCCACTTCCCGTTTTCTAGTGGTTCATTGGAGAAGAATCTCACAGACTTTCCTGCCCAAGGTAGCTTTGAACCTTGATCCTCAGCTTTCAGCCTCCTGAGTAGGTAGGATTACAGGTGTGAGCCACCAGTGCCTGGCTGAAAGTTATTTTTAAAAAGAACTTGCATTACCTTTTGACAGGGGCTGATAATATCCGGAAATACTGGAGCCGCTACTACCAAGGATCTCAAGGTGTGATATTCGTGTTGGACAGTGCCTCTTCAGAGGATGATTTAGAAACTGCTAGGAATGAACTGCACTCAGCTCTTCAGCACCCACAGTTATGCACTTTACCCTTTTTAATATTGGCCAATCATCAAGACAAGCCAGCAGCTCGCTCAGTACAAGAGGTATGTACATCTCATTTCATCTGGTTAATACACTTTGCTTATCTTTGTTTCTTGGACTATGGCTACCACATTGAAATTAGGATGTACTGTTTAATGATGAAACCATGGTTCTTTGGGAGACAGAAAGGCTATATCAATGTGATAAAATTGTTTACATAGTTTAACTGCTGAAGAACACAGATTATTTTGATCAGAAGTTGGAAGACATATCTGGATTTTTTTCTCATCAATTTTGAAGGGATAAAGGCCAAGTTACTTAACATTTTAGTAACCTGCTGACTTGGTTTATTCTCTTCCAGCTTGTGAAAGAATGTATCTTGAATTTTAGTAAAATGCAAGTGACTATTCAGTCACTTGCCCTCACCTGCCATGTTCTTATCATCCTGTTGTTGACTAGGAGCAATGGGTTACATTCTGTAACCACCCAGGCTAAGAATTGGTATCTTATTTTGCAAGTTTTTATACCACCAAAAATACCTTTTAATATGGACTCACTCATCTAAGTTCATTTCTTACTTTGGATTTCTCCTATAAAAGTATGAGACTATTCTGGGCAGACAATTAGTGTCTCACTCAGTCTAGCTTTTGATTTATGGTACTAAAGTAATAAGATATGTGAAGAGTTTTTAAAACTTAAATTATACTAAATTATAACCTAAGTACAGTGAAATAAAAACTTCTGGTATATTCTTTTACACCTGTAATGTTCAGGATATATTTTCCTCTCTCCTTTGAAAATTGTATGCTGCTTCAAATGGCTTTGGAATTAAGATGATTAATAGGAATAACATTGTGCCTTAGTTGGAAAAAAATAAGGAATCAAGAACATAACGTGATTTAAGCAGACCTCTCTTGCATTTAGTGTGTGACCCATGGTAAATAGCTTTGTTCTTTTGTCTGGCTTCTTACTTAGAAAGTTGGAATAATGCAAATTACTATAAGTGAGTGGGATTCACTTAGGTAATTTTCTTGGAACTTTAATGCACTAAATATAGATCATTTTCATTTGTTTTAGAAAAGTAGTAAAGAAGGCAAAGATTTATTATTTAGCAGACAAAGTTCAGAGCAGACTCAGAGCTCAAAGTACCTTCACTTGCCTCATTCAGCATTAAGTATTTAATGCTTTCTTCCTTTGTTGATTTTGGAGAACATTGATAATAGCAATTAAAGTAGAAAATAGCTATAAAATTCTACTTAGATTTTTTTTTTACTGTACAGATCTTCTGAATTTTAACTGTGCTGCCATCCTGATATGTTCTTAAGAACATTGTAACTTCTTACCGTCAGATTTTTCTATCCATATTATTATTAGAAAGTGCTTCACTGAAATACATTGTTGCTCTGATACTTATTGTGGATGGTTTAGGTGTATATTACAGACAAGAGGCAGACAATTTAATGTATTTTCAAACTAGATAAAATATATTAGTGTCACAAATGAGATAGACATGTTACAAGTACAGTTATAACTCAGATCACTTGATTCAAGTGAGATGTAATATCTGACAAGATTTTTCGTTGCTTTGTGCTTTTCAAGAGACGATCTGTTTTCCTAAGACATCATATAATTGAGACAAATGTGTTATTTAAACCTAATATATGACTCACGGTAACCCTCTATAGGAATGAAAGACTGTCACATTGAATAAAGAAAGCTTCTAGCAATTAATTGCTCCCGAGTATGCTTTGTGTGCATTAGCTGTCTATCTCTCCTAGGGAGGGAGCAAATTATCTTTTTCCCCCTTTTCCTGATTAACCTTTTAGTAAGACAGATGGCTATAAATGTAGAGTAATCTTAGGCATGGCTTGGAAATTATTCTAAACTTGTTTGTATTGAAGCATATGAAAGTCTGTGAGATTTTGCTTAGCTTTTTCCTCTATATCAATTTTCAATTAATTTTCTTTAAAATTTTTGCTTATAGTGAATTAGTATAATAGAATTCCTTTCTTATGGATATATAAATATATTTTTCTATGGATATATAATATATACTGTACACAGCTGTGTGTTTGCAAACTGTTTTGGAGTATTGGATTAGGATGGACAAATTCCAGAACAGATCTTCAAGTTTGTGGAAGCATAATGAAGTGCACGCATTTACTTTGGGTTTGGCCTAAAAAGAGAAGGAAGCCGCCTATCTTTCTTATTTCTTGATGACAAGAAGCTTCTTGGTATTTATGTGTTTATATAAAGCCTTGAACTAGTCTCAGGAATGTTTCAGGAAATAAATCAATACTTTATTGTTCACATAAAAGTGGAGTTGTGAAACTGAATCTTTAATGTTATAATGAGCAATAATCTCAAACTGGACGAGAGCATACTTAGGTAGAAAATTGAAAAATAAGTGGTCATATGTTACTTAATATATATTTAGATATGGTTATTTTGTTGATTTTTTCCTACATAAGGTATTAAGTGATCTACCTATTGCTTTATAAGCAGTCTCTTTATTTGCACCTGCTAATTTGTATATGCTCTGTGGTATTGTCTACTTTTTAAAAGACAGTGTTTTGTTCTGCAAAATACATGTAAGTTTTAGACGAAATTCTGTTCTTTTGAAATCCAAGAAAATGTCTTTAGATGAATAAAATGCACCAAACAACTCTTTACTTCAGTTAAGAAAAGACATACATTTTTCTAATTTGGGGAGGGGAAGGGAAATAACAAAATGCTGAAACAAGGATACAGGTTGACCCATTGTAACAATGAGATGTACAGGACACTGTGTTGAAAACGAACTTTACAACTTGGAGGGGAGGAGGGAAGAGTTGGGGCGGTGAGGAGTGGAAGGATGGTGGGGAAAGACAAAGGAGTGATTAACAATGCTTGATAGGAAATGTACTCATTACTATACTCATGTAACCAACCCCTCAATACATACCTTTACAATAAAAATATATTAAAAATTGAAAACCATAAAAGACAGTAAATCATGAAAACGGAAATACTTCCTCAGGTCTTGTTGAAAATTATTGCATTTTATGCTTTTGCAGAAAGAGGACCATTGTTTAGCCTGTCAGTGGAGTAAAACTTTAAGCATTCACTTGTTTCATGAGCATATATTGATAACCTTAGAAAGTGGTTCAAAACCAGTGGGACTCGGTGGAGAAAGCTGAATTATCAATGGAATAAAAAATCACCAGGGAGTTAAAGATTTAGTCCTGTCTTGTGTTCTGAGGGCTGCTGTCTGTGTATAGCACTTAGCTCAGAAAGAAGACAATGGCTAAAATTGCAGTATAACCCACAGACTCACAGACAGAAAGGAACATGCCCAATTATTTTATTACCCTTTCAGAAGCAAGTGGAATCTTGTATATCGCATAGTTTCCTTTTGTGTAATATACCTGGTAATGACTTGTGTTTTAACTTACTAGAATTTTAGGATTTTCTATTTTGAGAATTGATTGGAGAAACCTGTATTCTTTCCTTTTTTTTTCTTTTTAAAGCAAAACAAATAAGCTTTTTTTAAAAGAAGAAAGAAAACAAAATAGTGAGGAAAAGAACACCCTTTATACATACACTGTCTGAAAGCCAAGCAATTCTTGCAACAGATGTTTGTTGTATTCATTTGGGGAGGTGTAGTTACTGTGGCTTTCCAGAATTTATTCATATCAACTAATTTTTCCCCTCCATTGAAAACATACTAGAAAAATCTATAATTATGCCATGTGGCTCATTTGATACATTAGGGAAAAATCTGGTCTAATTTAAATGATAAAGTATAGAATGAGAAATCTTCTAGGGTAACTAGCTGGTTTCTTTAAAATTTGTATTGTATTGTAATTGTATCTAATTTGTTTTACAACTCCTGGAGGAGAGCATATGCATACTTCAGTTCTGAAGTTATTTAATGGATCAGGGGGATTTTATGAGAAGTTAAATTGATATAGTAACTAATAAACGTAATCCTATTTTCCCTTTATTCGTTTACTCGGTTGCTGGTGGTGATTTTTTTACCTTGTGGCTTGTTTTGAAATCTTACTTTTATTTTATTGAACTTACCATGTCTTATAAAATGAAATGAAATAATAGCTCTATTTGTAGTAGGTGCATTTGATTTAATATTTTTTAATACTCTTAATAAAAAAGTCCTTTAGTTTTTAAAGAAATACATCAAAGTTCTATATTAGTTAATATTTTTATTAAAGCAAATATTAATTGAGACATAAAAAAAACTGAAGCGTGTTTGAAACAGAATTATAAGGTCTAGTGAGTCTATTCGTTTCATGGTTCATTAATTACAGCATGGGGAAAACCCAGTTTCCAAATGAGGGTGTGAATATTAAAGTTAAAATTTCTGATCAGGTTATTTCTCAATTTTGATGTAATGGTAATTCAGTTTATTACCTGCATTGTACTTAGTGTGATATTTGCACAGAACAAAATAGAAATGTGAGAAGAGTATTTGGGAGCATTTTCTGATGATGTCAACATCACTATTTAAGCCAATTTTATTTGGGTTATGTGTTCACATATTTTGAGTTATACATTCAGCCCATGGTATGTCATAAATAGTTTTAGTTTTAGTTCTCTGGACTGGATATCTTCTGAAAGAGGATGCTGGTATTTTTGTAGTATTGAACCATCACATTGCATTATAATTCTTACAGATTATTTCCATATTTTGTACTCTTTCTTTTTATTTAGTATCTGCTATTAAATAATAAGTATAGTTTAATTTTTTGTATATATTTATTGCTTCGAATAGGTCAATTCTTTCTCGGTAACTATGTAATAATAAATACCATCTCAGGTTTTCGGTGACCATTATGTTATTAAAAAATGTAAAGCATTTTTAAAAGCATGTGAAATACTTAGCTCGGTTTATTTATTGCTTTCTATGTGGAGAAATGTGTGTGTGCTTGTAAAATAATCATTGAGAAGTGTCATACTCTTTAAATCTATGGAGTTCTCCAGCTATCTTGACCTATGTCTTGGCAGAATTTTAGAATACTCATTTGGTTTCATATACAGCAGTATACATACCTATGGTATGAGCAGTTTGAAAACTCCCTTATGGGACATGCACTTATTCTAAGATGATATAAGAGATACATTTGTTTCTGTCCACTCCTTACAGATGTACTCCACACTGTTACAATTAAGTCCTGGGGAAGCAATGAGAGGGTTTAGAAGTCACTTTTCCACTGAACGACTCAGTAATCTCTTGAAAATATTTGTTACCCCTTGACAATGTGAAACCTTTAAGAAAGACTGAGTTAGCAAAAAGAAAATTAGTAACAAAAGTGCCATTATAATAAATCTGAGTAACTTTTATTATTGCTATTACTTTTATTGATATATATTTATTGTACAAAGGAATTTCACTGTTATTTCCATACAGATACAATGTATTTGATCATATTTACCCCATTATTACTCTTAACTTATCCTTGCCCCTTTTTTAGACCAATGCTTAATGGGTTTCATGAGTTTTTTCTTTATTTTTCTTTTCCTTTCTTTTTTCTTTCTCTCCTCTCCTCTCCCATTTCCCCCCTTCTCTGCTTCCTTTCCTCTTTCTTGTACTAAGGCTTGAACTCAGGGCCTGAAGGCTGTCCCTTAGCCTTTTTTACTCAAAGCTACCAGTGTTCTATCTACCCTGAGCCATAGATCCTCAGATCTCAGCTTCCTGAGAAGCTAGCATTACAGGCGTGACCCACAGCCTCTATCCTGTTAGTCTATTTTCATCCATGGATGTAATGTACTCCCATCATATCCATTGAAGGTAAGGTGAAAAGACAGAATAACTTTTAAACTAGCTTTTAAACTGAGAGCATTGAAATAGCCAGAATGCGTTATTCACTCATTTTGTATGTATTCCTTGAGAGAATTAATTTGTTTATTTGAGGGTTTTTTTTTTTATTCTCCTTTAGTTCCCCTTACTCCCACCACCCTTTCCTGTGAGACCTGGGTTTCTTGTATCCACTAGGAATTATTAAGTGATGTGCCATGTCTACTGGAAACTATTTAAACACCATATTAATAATTCTGTTACCTAAAAAGCCCATTTTATTAAGATATTTACTGAGAAATTATTGAAATGCAATGACAAAAAATGCTTTTCAAAGTGTCTCAGTGCAGTTGCCCCCAAAGAATCCATTAGTTCCCTTATAAACCCTGATTCCTTCTTTTTTTTCAGCATTAGCAGACCTTCATTTTATGTAAAGCTGGAGACATTTGAAACAGCTTTCATGTCTTCCTCCTATTTATTTTCTTATCCAGCCCTCTGATTATACTGTTTTCCCTCTACAGTGCCCGGGTTGGCAATTCTGATTTTCCTTTTTCTTAATTTCTTAGCATAAGACAGAAGGAACAAACTTTTCCTCTCAATTTTTTCCTGATGCCTTTATTAAAACCCACAGTGTTTTCTAATTCTTTCTGGATTCAGTTGAAACTCCACAGATCTTCTATGCTAATGTGCTTCATAATGGGGTTTTATTTCCCTTTCTCACTTATGCTCACATACCACTCACAATGCCTATTTCCTTAGGAAAAACACTTCAAGACTGATCAGGACAGGAAGTCTTCCTCCCTGCCTCTGATTAAATTAGGTGTCTCCTTCTCTTTCCCTTGGCCCCGTGGACTTACCTAGCTTATATTATTGGAGTTAATCACATAATAACTTTCCTCTCTAACCCTTAAGATTGTATGCTCCTTGAAGAGCAGGAATTATGGCTTGTTTATGATTCTCTGCTCCATATATGTTGTTTGAAAGAATAACTACTAGGCATTAGCACACATGGCTTTCCCACTGGCCTAATGCCATCATCTTTATCCACTTTTCTGTGCTTTCACTTTACTCAATTCAACTTGTATGTTTATGTCAAAAAGAATATAAATTTTTTTCTTCTACTCTATACTTAATATTCTTTTTTTTTTTTTTTTTGCCTGTTCTGGGGCTTGAACTCTGTTCTACCACTTGAGCCATGACACCACTGCAGCTTTGGTTTTTTTGTTTTATGGAGCAGTTTATCAGAGATAAGAATCTAACAGTTTCTGGCTAGGGAACTCAGCTTCGAACCACTATCCTCAGATCTCAGCCTCCTGAGTAGCTAGGATTATAAGCATGAGCCACTGGCTCCTGGCCTCTTTGTCTTCTTCTTCTTCTTTTTTTTCTAACTGTGATTCCTAGGCAGGAACACCACCACTGAGATAGTTTTGTTGTTGTTTTTTCCTGGATATTTTCTTGGATCGCAATGCACCTATTTTATGCTTCCCATTGTATCTGGGATGACAAGCACATATTGCCATTCTTTTTCTGTTAATGTAGTCTCATAAAGTTCTGCCCAGGTTTGGCTAGAACAATGACTACCTAATCTCAGCCTCCAATATAGGAAGGATGATAGGCTTGAGCCACTGGCGCCTAGCTTCCAACTTATTATTTTAATATACTCAGGAATTGTATATTCCAGAAATCCTGACTACTTTGACCATATTAGGAGTCTTTAAAAACTTTAAGCTATTATCATATTTATGAACATTTAATTTTATGTCTTTTTTATTGTCAAAGTAATGTACAGAGGGGTTGCAGTTACATAAGTAAGGTAATGAGTACTTTTCTTGTCATACTTGTTACTCCTTCCCTCATTTTTCCCCTATTTTCTCTTCCCCGACCCCTCTACCACCCAAGTTGTACAGAGCATTTCCAACATATTATCTTGTGTATATCACTGTTGCATTATATGTTTTTATAGTTAGATTTGTGCTTTTTAACTAAGGAATTTTTGCATATACATATATATGTATATGTATATATTTCTTCACAGATTTCTCATAGAAAGCAGTATGTTTTCTTGGTAGAATAATATTCTTTTAACACATTTTTACATTATTTCCTATTTTAGATATAGGAAACTTATTTCATCTTTTTCAATTTTTATTTCTCCTCTAGAGGATGAAGTTCTATGACAACATAATAGAGATAGTTTTATGATAATAAAAATTTACTTAGCCTTTAATAAAAATCATATGTTAATTGGTGAAACAGGATTTCAAACAAGTATTATCTAAATCCTTTTTTCTTTCTATATACATATATATAGTACATTTATAGACTGATTCTATGAAAAAAAATTGACTTTCTAGTCCTTTTGAAGCAATATAGGTTGAGTTATTGTAATGGTGAATGTTACCCTTTATGCCTGTGTCTGCAGTTCAAATTGGTATTTTATTAAAATTAGTATCTCATCAATTTTATTAAATAAAAACAGATTTAAAGGCAGAAGATCCCATTACAATTTTTTGCCCTTTATTTCTTTCTCTTATTTTTCTCTTATTTCTTTCATTTGCAAATGAAAATTCAGCTCCATTCCATAGCTTACTAAGTTTAATAAAACATTTGTCGAGTTAAATTAATTTGAAGATAGACACATAGTTAATGTCAGTAAAGTCCTTTGAAGATAAAAAGCACAATAAGCGTTAGTTATTATCATTATGATAATTATTATCATTATTATTATTACATAGTGTCTGCTTAAAACTACCCTTGGTTGCTCTGGGATGGCTGAGCCTAATGAGAGGGGTTAATCTGGATATTTTCCAGAACTTACAATTTGAGGCATCATACATGGAAGGTATTTTTTTCTCCTTCAGTAGATCAAGAGGTATGTTTGAATTTTTTGCTTAAAAAAATAAACCATCTTTTGACTCAGCAATGCAGAACTTACTGAATAGTTTGAATATTTTATGATTAAAAAATCTCTAAAGGATGTCTGAAAACTTAAGCATTGCATTCTTTTCAAAGATGTTTACCTCCTAGTTAGCCATTTTTGAGGTATATAAAGCTCAAAAGCTTAATTTTTTATGACAGTGAAATATGAGAGCTTAATTGTTAGGATAAAATGAGAAATTGTCTCTCTGGGAAGTTATAAAAATAACTATAACTAACTACATAAATTATCCTCAATAAGAATATCTTCAGGAAATTCCCCTAGGTTATCCTTGAATATTCTTCTATGTAAATGTTAAAGTAAAATTCCTTATATGATAGCTGCAAAGATTTTCATCATAAGTCACAGAGATGAAGGAAATATGGAAAGATCTTAAATAGGCACAACATATGAAAGTCAAATGTACTTCCAGCTTCATTATCAGTGGAGGCATTAGTGACATGTCTGAAGAAGACATTCCCTAATATTACTGCAAATTAAGTAATAAAAGACCTCAAGAGAATGAAAAGAGAAAAGGTGCCTAGAGCCAATGAATTACAATTGACAACCTAAAGGCACTTGAAGAACCAATTGCAAGAGTGATTGCAAAGCTATTCATAGTGTGCAGCAGACAGAGCACACCAGAAAGCTGGAACAATGCCCTCAGTTCAGCAATATTGCTTCAAAAGAATGGAAAGAGGGGATCGGGAAGAGCCACTGACCCTGAGACCAATTTCCAGGCAGCTGCACAAACTATATACTGTAATTAAAGGTTTTGACCAGTAATCAAGGCAGAGCCAGACTACAGAAAGTCTAGAGAACCAGCAAGGTTTATAATGAGCAGACATCCTTAACTTACAGCATGGAAAAAGCCAGTAAGAAAACCAGTTCACGTGTGACCGTGACTTTGAAAAGCTCTACTATGTTAACACATAGGTGAAAAGCATGTATTTTTTTTTACCCTCTTTTCTAAGAACAAAAAATATGCACAAAAAGATAGCAACTGTTATCTTTTGAGATGAATAGACTACTCTGCTACTTAGAAAAGGGTATTTTTCATTTGACACATGATGGCCTTCCTTTTAACCTATGAACTAAACCTTTCTTTGGTGAAAATAGCAAACTCAGATTGTTAAATGGTTAAAAACAATAGATTAAATAAATGCATCAATAGAGTTCAGAAGTGACCACTGTCCAGAGCTCCAATGTCAATGAATTTATCCACACCTGAACTATTTGCCTAGACAACTTCCTCTCCGTTTTGTTTACTAGACCTACAATCTCTCCTTAGTCATATTTCTTTATGTAAAATTTTGTATTTAGCCACACTCGGTTATTCAAAGATTCATATAACAACCCTGAATATTTATGTTTTGAGAAAGGCATCACTGATGCTTTGAAATGAAGTATGATGTAGGTTTCCTGTACCAACAAGATGGTGTTCTGTAGGGGTCTAATGAAAGGTAATGTCTCATTTTCAACTAAATTCTCACATAATTTTTCTCTTGACTGAACCTATTACAGTTTTTACTATGTTTGATACTAGATATTAGTACTAGCTAAGTAATGGACTGGAAATTACCTTGTATGTTAGAAATTCTGAAGTCTAAATTTGTGCAGACATTTTCTGTGCCCAGATGCAGAGGGGAAGATTTAAGTGGAGTGATGTTCTGTTTTATTTAAGCTTACAATTGAATACATTCAGGTGTCCAGATCAAGTTCTGCTAATAGAATGCTAATGGAGTGCATTTTATACCAAACCTGAAATAAGATGATGAGGCTTCAGAGAATTCTCACAGGGTTAGGTTATATGTTTTTCTGCCAAGGACTATTTGGATATTTATAACACTGGTTGGGAACCATACAAAACCATCCATACAGGCAAACAGCTGAGAGTAGCAAACTAGAAGTATATGTATCTGTTCCATCCTGATTGTGCAGGCCTTATTTGGCCTAAGAGTTGGACATTTTCTCCACCCGCTGGAGAATCTTTAGATATAAATGGCTCTATAAAGTATCTGAAACATTTTTTCTTAAATGAGAAATGAAACACCTGAACTTTATGGGATAGATTTTATAAAATAACTATTTTTGGACTATGATTATGCTTAATAGTTTATCAGGCTGAAACAAGTCTTTATTGAAAAAGGCCAGAGCGGAAAATCTGGGTAACTTGTATATTCTTTAGACAAGGAGAACAAAGTAATAATGAAATGAAAATAAGAGCTTTACAAGGGAATCCTTAGAAAACAGCTGGTTGAAGATTTATATTTGTTTACTGTGCTATGAAAGAGATTCTCTCATCATGCCTTAGCATACTGTATTGATGAGAAGATTCAGTAATCATTAGAAGGATCCAGAAAAAAAAAAAAGAACACAAAAGATATCTTGAGATAGAGGTGTAACTGACATGTGCTTAATAGAATCTTTATTGCTGTAATTATTATGATTATACAAAAGCAAATGGTTGTACCCAGCCAAATGCTCTGGCTTTTTAGAAGAAGAAATAAATTATTTAAAAAAAACACCTTTCCTTATTGTCCAATATATAAAGATTTACATTTTAATTAATTCTATAACCATTTCATTTAAAGAGATACTTATCAAAATTGTTGGAAAGTTGTTAATGTTTAGCTAGAGATAAGTAAATGTACGTATGTCTATTTCTTGCCAATAAAATGGATGTCTATCTTTTCTATTTTTATATTAATTTTGGTGTTTTTCTTTAATTAGGCTTACATTAGGACATCTTTCTGTTTTTCTTAATTACCTTGGGCTTTTTAATGACTTATTAATTAAGCTCATTTTTTAAGTGAAAAAGTAACAAGAGGTGACATTGATCAAGATGTACTCTATTCATAAATGGTTTTATTGAATAGTAACTCATTTATACAACTACTTAAATATAATAAGAATATTAAATAAAAAAGGAGAAATGGACTTTGAATCATAGCAGGAGGCAGCCAGGTTGCCTGAGCATTGGCTTGTTACTGTTAAGAGAAACTTGTTCTTATTTCAATCATACTTATGATTTGCCTTAAAGTTCTTTAGCCATTGACATGTTGAACTGGAAAAATGTGTACTATTAAATGTTGTGTCATGCTTTTAAGATGTTAAAGCAAGATATGTGGCTATAATTCCTGGGTTTGCTTGCGCTCCTTTTTTTTTTTTTTTAACAACCACTATTCTCCAGCTCAGTTTGTTTACATATAGTGTATAAATTTGTTAAAAATCATACTTGAGATTTTTGTTCCATCCTCTGTTAGTTAAGATTTTGTGAGTAACATCCTGTAGAAAATGTATCTTTATCATTTTCACTCCCATCTCCATGGAGTATTACATAATCGTTACAAATCCATTTTGATCTCATTTTATAATGAATAGTCTGCATGATTAATAAAACCACATGTCAAAATTTTAAGGCCAAAATAAGTTCACAGTGAAAAGTAGTTCTCCTTTTCACTCATCTTTCCTGTTCTTCTGTAATTTACAACTCTCAGTCTTCAGCCAGGAGACCTTCTTACTGAATGTTGAATGTCAAAAGTTTAGAAACATCAACTTAATAAATTTTTCTTTACCAACATAATAAAACATGGACTGTAAATTAATTTACATAGTTATCTTAAAGAATATTTCTGAGCTACTTGGAATATGATGTTATAATCAGTGGAAGAAAGTTAGTTTTAATAAACTCATCTTTAATTTGCTACTGTATTAAGTTTTAAGGCTGTTTATTGAGTCATATTCATATAGAGAAATATAGGGAAATCTTTTTTCTAATTTCACAGATTGGCTTCTTAATTTCTGAAGGTATGCATCTCTATGCTCATTCTTTAATTAACTGTAAAAATTTCAAAGCATAAAGATAAATATAGAAAGTAATATAATGAATATATCTATTCATCTATCACCCAGATTAACCAAATGTTATCATATACTGTATCTATTTCAATTCTTTTCAGTAAAGAAACAAATTATAAAAGATGACTTATTTTTTTCCCATTAACCTGTCTCTTTCATATTCTCACCCCTTCAAAAGCAAGAATCTTAAACTTTCATAAACTATACATGTCTCAAAATAATACAAAATAATGATTTGTGTAGTCAAAATGTACATCTTACAGAATACATTTTACTGTGACATTTTCATTATATTTTTTAGATTGTCTCATAAATCTAGCTCATTAATTTTCACAGATAGATTGGGTTCTAGGTTATGACCTTCACATAATTTCATATATTTATTCCATTACTGATAAAATTTAAGTTGTTTGTGGATTTTTGTGATGGTAAACAAAGCTGTTGATAATTGTCTTTCAACATGAATGTGTGCAAGCATTTTTCACATAAATTTGAAGTTACTGGAACATGAGCTACATGTGTTTAGCTTGATGGCTATATAACTTGACACTTTGGGTTGGGAGATGACAAAATATAAAACTTTTGAGATCAGATTTTTTGAATTTAAATCCTTCTTAGTACTGACTAGCTGAGTACTAGTAGGAAGCAGCTAAATCTATTTGCTTATCTGTAACATCAGGATGATCCTAGAACCTGCCTCATAGTGAGTAGCAAGGATAAGAGAGGAATCCTCTCTCAGGGTTTCTTTTTTCTCCTCAGGGCTGGAATAAGAGTGAAATGGGCTAATCTTGGATTAGGCACATGTAACAATGCCTGGTATAGAGTAGTGTCAAGTGAGTGCCTGTTAAATTCACAAAAGTGAATGAGAGAGACAGACAGACAGATGGACAAACAGAAACAGAGGGACAAAGACAGAGAAACAGAAAGAGACAATGGAAGAGAGAGATCCATGTTTATATACTGTTAGGGTACTTAAAGCATAAATTCCAAATACAACAACTAAATAGTTTAACAAAAAACAAAAAAGCAAGACTTGATACAACCTTTACAACTCTTGTCAGATAAAAGTATAAGCATTAAATTTATTTTACTTTCCTTACATAGTTTTCTTATCACAAATTGTCATTATGTCTTTCTCTCCCTCCCTCCCTCCCTCCCTCCCTCCCTTCCTTCCTTCCTTCCTTCCTTCCTTCCTTCCTTCCTTCCTTCCTTCCTGGATTAAGCAATAAGATGCACTTTTCTTTTATGAAGAAACCAGGAAAATAAAATCTTTTGGTAATTCTGTACTTGCGAAGTTCAGTACTAAAGCTTGTTCTTTAAGATGTTTTAGATATGCCATTGGCCTTAAGTCTTATATCAGGTTTTCAATACCATTAAATTAATTAGCATTGTCTTTTTTTAATGTAAGTGCAAGTACAGAATGCTGTACTTTGAACAACACAGAAATGTGGGTGGTGATGGAGCAAGGTATGAGCCTACCTGCAGTTGTGGCCTTTCAGAAGCCCAGGAATCTGCTTTAGCTAAATAGTCACTTGTGTGTTCTCCTGATTGACAGCCTGTTGTTTGCCTCTGAGAGCGCAAGAGGTTACTGGAATTATTTTAGTGTGCATGTAAAGCCAGTACTTTCAGATTTAAATGGAATCTTCTCAAGCATTAAAGGTGGATTACTTCGTATTACTTTTATTGCTTTTCAAGTGTTTTTGGAAACATTTAAGAATCCTTTTAAAAACTGCATTTCCTGGAGTGTATTTTCTTTGGGGGAAATTTTAAGAATTCAGTGTAGGCTTTCCAGAAACCTGAAAGTTAACCACCAACAGGACTGATTAAAACAAATTACTTGGTTTAAAAATGAAAACAGACCCTATGAGGAAGAAACTCCATCGTATCTCTATATTCCTTATGATAAAGCAGACGTGTGTGTGTGTGTGTGTGTGTGTGTGTGTGTGTTTAACAAAAACGAGAGTGTGCATTTTTTCCTCTTCATTCTCAGTTTCTTTTGATCATTGATCTGGGTGACCCCACGCTCAGGGCTTTTTTTCTTCATTTGACATGGACAGATTTTTGAAGTATAGCTCTCCTTTGGGAATCGCAGGCAGTTCCACTTGACTAACCTGTGATCTAATGAGCAGTAATGCAGGGTTACAGTGGCCATTTTGTGTGCTTTGACGGAGGTTGGCTAGACAGAGAGGGGGAGAAAAGAGAGGCAGGGTGACGAGCAGTGTGAAAAAGACTTGTTAGCCCACATTAGTGTGCCTGATTTACTTCACAACAGGTCAGGAAAGGCCAACAGCAGGGTTGTCGTTAAATTGCAAAGTTGAAAATCCTGGTATTAGAAAGCTTTCAGATCTCTGAAAGCTATTCATTCCAAAGTTGGTTTTTAACTCACCTTTGAGATGCAACAAACAGGATAGCATCTGCTCCCTCAATCTTGCATATATTTATGAAATAATGATGTGACCCTAGATTCTCTTCTTACTGCTACAATTTTTAAGCATCCTGTCATGCTTGGCCTGTTTTACAGCAAGCTCCAATGTGAAAGAGAAGCCAAAGCGAACAGGGCTGTTGCACTTTTTTATGTCCTATGTTCAACCCTTAATGAGATGCCCACGCTTTCTGTTTGGAAATGCTGGAAGAATGTGTTTGTGAACTCATAGCCTTGTCACTAGAGGCAGCTCTTAAACTTGTCTTTGCACGTTGACACTGATGCATGTGCACTTGTAGAGCACAATCAGAATGGTAGTTGTTCAAACCAAACTAGCTTTTAATATCCTATTCCCCCATCTCAAGCTTAAGCTTAGATATTTTACATCTTATCATTGTTTAGACATTATAGGTGAAAGAGAATAGATGATTTAACCAAAAAGTAGGTAGATTTCTGTTGCATGTGATCTGGCTTTTAATCCCTCATATTCAAAAGAACTTTGGGTTTATAATGGAACCACACTACTGCTTTTATTGATGAAAGAGCCTGTCCTTCTGTTATCAAAAACCATTTGGTAGATAATGTCAGCTTTTTATTTAACTTACTATGTATATGTGTATATACATATATTTATATAGGTTAAAGCCTAAAACCTTGCAGTTGAGATAAAAATAGAAGCCAAACCAAATGGCAGTGTTACTGTTAGCTACAGCATATCTTACTTCCAAGTTCCATGGCTGGTTCTTACATGGCCTATGAAAGTGTACAAGTGAACATGTGTTCTCTATACCATAAAGAAGGTCAGGAATGGACTGTTCTTCCAGTCTTGATTTGTGCCCTGTAAACACAGTACTGATTCAGTCCCTCTGGCTGTGTGTAAGGACAGTTTTCTTCAGGATAAAGGCTGTAAGCCTATTGTACTGACCAGTCTATGAAGATTAATCTATAGAAACTGTCTTTATTTGTAGATAATACTATCTAAGGCTTTCAAAGAGAACCTTTATTAAAGATGGAAAATAGCCAGGTGCATGTTTTTAATTTTTTTTATTTAATAAAACCTTTTGTTTATTCTTTTGACTGATATTGTTTGCATGTTTACTATGTGCAAACAATGCATATAGTAATGCAAAGAGGATCCCTTTTTCAATTCACCTATATATAATACATAAGTATAATACATTATGGGAAAAGCCATTAGAAATATGTAACGAGTTTTTGACATTAATATAAATGAGCATGTTTATAGTGGGAAATATGTTTCTCTTACATTATGTCAGGTAATTTTCTTGAGTATCCTGGGAATTACAGTATTATCTCCTCATCTATTATATAATGGAGAACCTAGGATCCTTAGAAATATAATAATGAATTATGCAAGATCCAACTAGTGACCTAAACCTAATCTTTGGACTTCAAATCATACCCAAGTCTTTGGACCTCAGATCAAGCGCTTTTATTCATTTCATCACAACAATCTCCTCTCATTGATTTTTTTTAAATATAACAAAAACATTTTATTAATTTGATTTTTAAAATATAATTTAATTTTCTTTTTTTTTACTTTGAAGTTTTGAATCAGTTTCTCCACCACCACCCCCTCCGGATGTTTTTTGCTTCTAGGACAGGCCCCAGCTGCCCATTTGCAGATGGGCCTTTTTTTTTTTTTTTTAAACAAATGAGCTCAATTGAAATGAGAGTAATATATTGAAGAAACTAAGCCAAGTGAATTTTTATATATTTGTGAAACAGTGTAGTTATTGTATTCCAGTATTTGAGGGAGAAAGCCTGCTGATTTGAGCTTAACTCTCTGTCCTGTCCATCTTTGTTTTTAGAAATAACACAGGACTGCCCTGGAAAGCTAATGACACCTCAAGCCATTTCTGTAAACACCAACTTCCTTCCTGAGCTTCCAAGTTATGGCTTCCTCTTGTAGCTCTTGGTCTCTGTTCATTCATGTATATCAATTTAATAACTTAGAAGTGAGAAGGCATCTTTGGGGCCAGAGAGAACTTGAGAATAGGCATAAATATATAGAAGAACATGGCATATTTTAGTATATGTTACCTATCCTAAAGAGAACTATGAGTCTTCTAGTACTTAAATGGGAAATTAAGACCCATCACAGAGCTTAAAAGGCAGCATTTTCATTATATCATAGTTCCTTATGGGATTATCTCTTAATACATACCCTCTACCACCCTAAAAACATGATAGAGGAAGATGAGCTAGCATTGTAGAACAACTCTTAATGGCCTCACAGTGGCAAAACTGCCTTATCCTGTAAGATGCTTTAGGGCCACTGATGGACAGGCATTACAAAAATTTCTAGGCTCCAGGAAGAACTTGAGTCTTGGTTTCCTACTAGTGTAGATTTCTTTCGACCCACTCTGCATCTCTGTTCCAAGAGTAGTTGATGGTTTTGTTAAGAAGGCTGCTTGCTGTTCTACCTTTTTCAAGGCAGGAATCCTTCACTGAGCAGGATTTTTGTTTTGATTGTTGATAGGCTCATAGCTGCCTAGAATGGTCCTTGAACACACAAGGTGTTTAGTAATCGTCCAATAAGAAATTCATTCAATGCCCATGATATGCAAGTTGTGTATTATAGTCTGAATGTAGACTAGCAAGCAATCCAAACCAAATCCCTGCCAGTATACAGTACCCCAAGAGGGTAGTTTACAAAACAATTCACTTAATTGTAAGGTGACAATAATTCATATATAGAGAAATGGACAAAATGAACCCTTTAGGTGATGGCATTGAATAATACGCCATTTCTAAAAAGACCTTTATTAGAATATTTAAGGCAAAATGTTAACAACTATACCCGGTACTTTTTTTCTGTGTGTGTGTGTGTGTGTGTGTGTGTGCGCGCGTGCTAGTACTATGGCTTGAACTCAGGGCCTAGGGTGCTGTCCTTTATCTTTTGTTTGTTCTTTTTTACTCAAGGCCATCACTCTACCACTTGAGCCATAGCTTTGCTTCCAGCATTTTGCTGGCTGGTTGGGAATAAGAGTCTTGTGGATTTTCTGCTGCTTGCTTTGAATCGCACCCTTCAGATCTTACCTCCTGAGTAGCTAGAATTGCAGAGTAAACCATGGCGCCCAACCCCGCTGATGCTTTTTTGAGTTGCTGCTATTTTACCTTTGGGTAGAGTCTCTATATGTATCATTTATTTTCTTGATACAGTAAAGCTTAGCAGAGAATTGTTTTATTTTATGATTTATGATTTTATTGTTATTATTAAGATATTGTAAGAGGGGTAACCATTTCACAATTCAAGTAGTGCTTACATTTCCCTTCCTTTGCTTTCCCCCAGTCTCCTCTCCACCCTATTCCTGACTACAAGTTATATAATTCATTTCCTTCATAGTGTATACCCAGTACCATGCTTGCCTTTTATTCTCAAGTTTAAAATGTTTAATATTATCATGTAAAATCATAAATTCATATGGATGTCTGTAATCCATGTCTTTCTGACAAGCTTTAATTAGTAGAACAGTTCTGCCCTTGTCCACCTTAAGAAATGAAAGTAAATTGGCTGTATTGGAAAAACATGGGAAATTTGAGGGCAATCTAAATAAAAGTTTTATAAGAACAAGACATGGTCTGGCCTCAGAAGTGAGAAATTTGGTGAATATCAAGATTCACTGGTATGACATTTGCTAAACAGGTGGTGAATGTCAACACCGTGTCTACTAGCCCAGTATGGCATACATGCATCAAGTCTGGAGAACCGTTGTGTCTCTGGGGGAATCATCTGAATTCCTTTCATCTGTTTCCCTCATTGTTTCACAGACTAAACTCTATGGAGAAACTTACTCCGAGACCACACTGAAAACACATCTGTGCTTCAGGATGTGAATTTTTTTTTCAATTTAGCTTATATTAGTTATACAGGGAAGGATTCCATTGTTATATCGCCACACATGTTTATACTGTATTCCAATCAATCTCACCCCCTCTACCACTGAAGAGGTAGATCTTTTTTAACTATGTGTGGGTCTGTACCCATAGAAATTATATTGAAAATATACTTTTATAGCAGATCCTTGATATTAGGATAAATTCTAAACTTCCCAGCAATACTGAAGTCATTTAAGTATGGTGCAATACTGATATTGAAGAGGGAAGAGTGAGTGAAAATTATCTTTGCACATTTTTCTGAGATCACTTTCATATGTAAGAAGAAGCTGTTGACCCAAAGTTTGCATGGGTGGATATGTGGGAGGCAGAGTTGTTCTGGAGATCCCCACGTATCCCTCAGCTATGGGATTGAGAGTTAGAACATGTACTAAAATTCCACCTCTGTATTTTAAGGAATGGTAGCATTCAGTAAAGAAGTGACGAATATGTGCCAGTGTGCTTTTAAGAGCAAGGAGCAGGCCCCTATCATCTCCTTATCCTAAGGCTAGATGCTGTCTAGTTTTCTCATTCTTGTCAGGCCAGTTTGGTGTACCTGGTTTGTTCTGGGTGCCTGGTTTAGTCTTGTGTTCCATCAGAATCCAGAGAACACCTGAACCCAGGCCTTTAGCTCATTGGCAGGATGATATTCATTGAATTGAATTGTATTGAATTCAAACAAACCCAGAGTCTCTTGAACATAGAACCTTTCAACTCTTTATCCTTCTTGCTTGCTTGCTTGGTTTGCTTGTTTTTTTTGTTTTTGTCAGTCATGGGGCTTGAACATTGGGCCTAGGCACTGTCCCTGAGCTCTTCAGCTCAAGGCCAGTGCTCTTCCACTTAAGCCACAGCACCACTTCGGGTTTTTTTGGCAGTTAATTAGAGATAAGAGTCTCGCGGACTTTCCTGACCTGGCTGGCTTTGAACTGTGATCCTCAGATCTCAGCGAGGATTACAAGTATGAGCCACTGGTGCCTGGCACTGCATTCTTTCATAAAGGGAATATACCCATAAAAATAGCCTCCAGGTCTTCTGCCCCTCAGTCCTAGGGAGGCCTAGGACAATTGAATTGAATTGAGTTGAACTATGGAGAATTCACCTTAAAGCTGAGCACATTCCTTCAACAAGACTTCTGTGAACCCCAGGCATTCAACAATAGATACTATTCTTAGCGATTACCAAGGCTTCAATTACATGTTCTTTTCATCAGTAAAGAGCCATATCTTTAGGCTGAAAGCCTGACTTGTGTTTGTCCATCACACATCCTTTCTGAATCATTCCTTTATATGTTTGTATGTAAATGTTCCTCTGATATATATGGTTCTGCTAAGGGAGTAAAACTATGAAATAATAAGACTTTGTAAAAGGTACTCCAAAAACATGGGAATGCTGTCTTTTTCCTGAGCACAAAGACTTAGAGACTTTTAAAATTCATAGTGTATCATCTTGAAGTTTTTTAAAATTAATGTAAGTTGGAGCAGTACAATTTGGCACTTATTTTCCTACTTATGGTATGTGTAGGTTTGTAAATGTATGTTGAAAGGTTTTGTGTTCAAGAGACTCGGGGGCTTGTTTGCACAGTGTCTCTTTTTCTCCATTGAAATGGACTTTTGGGTGCTGGTAGATGAGCCACTCAAGACAATTTTTATACTTTTTTCCTCACTGTTGTTGGGTTATTTTGTTTTGATGGTGCTGAGAGCTGAATCTCAGGCCTTGTGCATACTAGACAAGCATTCTACCACCGAGCTATACCCCTATCAATTTGCCTTATTTTTTGTAATATTTAAAATAGAATATTCTTGGTCACTCGTTATAACTTTGTCTGCAAACTCTGGGTATGTGTTTCAGCCATCCATGTTTTCTTTCATTCAATGTGTATTAAGCGCCTACTTCTAAAGTCCTAGTAAACAAGATTCACTCTTTAAAACTAAGAGTCTTCTTCAAAGATAGGTCTGAAAAGTATGTGGCAAGTATTCCAAAGCCAAGTATCAAAAGCATTCCAAAAAAGGGTTTGGATATCACTTAATATATAAATATTTAGCATAAAAGTTTACAAGGAGACTACTTTTGTGTATATGTGTGTGTATATATGCACGTATATATGTGTGTATGTATATATCTGTGGATATATATGAATATATAATGAATATATACTATATATATACAGTATACATACATATATACATACATATATACATATATATATATACATATATATATATATATACAAACATACAGTTTTTAGCCCAAGAAGATCTGGAATAGTGTATAGATTCGGTATCTCAGTGTTTTCAGTGTTTTGTTGTTGTTGCTTGTTGTTGTTGTCCATTAGCCACATGTAAACAGCTAGAGGCAGGAAAAAGAGGAATGTGCGGAAATGCGTCTGACTTGGGATGTCTTGTTTTCCAGAATTCCTGCCAAGGGTTGGCAAGCCCAGAAAGGCAGAGGCTGGCACTGTTCCCTGCCACCCTCCACCCTCCATGGCATACTCCATCAGACGCCTGTTCTAGGCGTGACCTAGATTCCCTAGCTGGGACCAGCAGGGCCGTCACTTTTTTCTTTTTTTCTTTTCTTTTCTTCCCATCTCTTCATCTCCCTCAGCCAGTAAGTTAAAGAAATGCTCCAAAGGCCTGTGCCAAAATGTGTCTGCCCTTCTTCTGGTGGCATGAGCCCAACTGTCAGTTGTAGGTAGACACACCACCTGGGAAACAGTTCGCTTCCCATACCAGATGGAGGGTCACTGGTCCAGGAGAAGACCCACAACTGGGTCTCTGGAGCAGATGCTTTGCAGACAGCCCGTGATGTTTTGTCCTCACCCTGACTGGGCCCCCAGCTTTCCTCACTATGTAAGAGAGGTGGGAGAGACTCCATCACTCAGGCTAAAACCCTCTCTCCTTGGCCCATGTTTGAATTAAATGCCCAGCCCTTCAAAACTGACAAATAGTTTCTGTGACACAGAGATATGTATAACGATGGGATCTGATAGTGACCTTAAAAACATAGGTTATGAAAACATTTATATTAGTATTTGCCGAAAGTTTGTTTGGCTGATCTCAAGGGTGTTGACGCTTTCATTGCCCTTTTTTTTGCCTCAGTAAGATGTAAGTCTATTTATGGTAGATGGTCTTAGGTACAAGTCCCTTTCAGATTTCCAATGTGTGCATGGTCTGATACGTAGTCTTGTTTTATTGTGAATAATTGAAAGAAATGGGAAAATGGGTTCTTGTCATTTCCAACATAGTACTTAAAAATTTCTGGAGGAAATTTAATCTAGTGAAACTCTTGTTTTTCAAATAAGAAAATACCAGTGTCTTCAAGCTATGCCTTTCAGCTAAAACATCTGCATCAGGACAAAAGCTTCATCAGTGTCTGTGAAAGGAGTCCAATCTCAGCCCCAAGAGGGCTGTCTCCTTAGAGCTTCTTGCAGTTGTGTTCAAGGGTGTTTTGTTACCGCAGAGTCTGCAGCACCCATTCCCATTCAGAAGAGGGACCCAGAGCAGACTCCTTTTATTTTCGAGGATTTTTTAATTGATTCCCTTTCTTCTTTCTTTTCCTTTCTTTTCTGCTTTTTTCCTGTGAAAATACATAACTATGAAATGTATGGAAAAAATATATATATACATGTAACTTAAGAATAATATAAAAGCAAATAACAGCGTTAAGAAGTAGAACACCAGTACCTTATTATTCTTTCCTGTGCCTCTCATTTGCATGGAACTTTCTGCCTCACCACCCAGAAGCAACTACTGTGCTGGCTTTTGTAATGGCTGTTACCCTGCTTTTTACACTTTGCCAATCACATTTGTATCCCTCCAAATTATATGAGCTGTTTAATGTGTAGATCTTTATAAATTTTGAATTATACTAAACGTATTCTGTAGTTTCTGGTTTTGTAGGGATATTCTTTGTAGATTTATCTATGATCATCTGTGGTCTATTCTTCACTGCTGTATAAAAGTCCATTTTATAAGTGTATATTACCATTTATCCATTCTGTTGATGACTTTTGCACTCTTTCAATAGTAAAGTTATTAAAATGCTGTTTCTAGGAATATTTCTGAATGTTTCCAGCATATCTATCCCACCAGTTCTTAATGATAAATACCAAAAGTGTCAGTAACTGATGTTTATTGTTAAATATATGAGGTTGCCATTTTATATTGATTTTTATAGCCAGAAAACTTGTTAAACCCCATTAATCCTTATGGGATTATCTATTATAATTATCCTATTATCTATACAGTCTGAATATAAGCCATTATGAGTTTCATTTTAAAATGAGGGTTTGTTTTATCCTTTTCATGTCTTATTTCTATTGCTTTTTCTTGTCTTCTATCTTAATAAACATCTCCAGGACTCCTCTAAATAAAATTGGTGATGGCAAGTTTTGCTACCTATATTTGTCTCATAAGAGGAGACACTTTGAGTATTTTGCCTTTAGGTATAGTACGTGCTGTAGGCTATTTTTTATATAAATACATTTAATTTAGTGACAAATGAAATCCACTTTTGTAAAAGATACCATTTTGGGGCTGGGAAGGTGGCTCAGTGGTAGAGTGCTTGCCTTGCATGCCTGAGGCCCTCCATTCAATTCCAGCACCAAATAAGCAAAAAGAAAAAAGCCGGAAGTGGTGCTGTGGCTCAAGTCGTAGAGTACTAGCCTTGAGCTGAAGAGCTGAGAGACAGCACCCAGCCTAGAGTTCAGGCCCCACGACTAAACCCAAAAAAGAAAAAAAAGATACCATTTCTATTGAGAACTACATTTTATTATGACTTAATATGGAAATTTGTAAAATATTTTCTATATATTTATGGGGAGGATTATATGGTTTCCCATGTTACTAGTAGCCCAATGCTATACTTATTACCTAATATTTCATCACTCTGGCATTGGATGAGATGTGATTATTCCTGTGGACTACAGATAAAACATAGAAAATTCTCTAATCTTAGTTAACATCCAGTGTAATTGGAAGGATAAAACATGATTGATGAAAGTTAATTTATTCCACAAGGGTAGATTATTATAAGTATTTGTGTTTAGATGTGGGTTACAGTGAGCTGGAGAAGCCTCCTGAAGAAGATATTAGAGCTGATGCTCTGATACATCACTAATTACCCTTCCAGATTACCCAGCATTTTGAAATTTTAATATTAATTTTAAGTAAACAGGGACACATTCTATATGAAAGTGGTTTTCCAATGAGCAGCATTATATTTTGTCTACTATAAGCCTCTTTAGCAGTATTTAGCAGGAACAACGTATTTCTGTGACCAATAATCCCTCAGCTGATACAAAGTCATAATTGCGCTTATTATATCCCAAACCATTTCATTTCCCCACTGTCATCTGTGGACATGGTAGCAGTATGTTTGGCTTCTTCCATTCTTGGGCATGTGAAAGTGTGAAATGACCAACAGAAACAAGTCACATGTTTATATTTGAGCAGACTGGAATATTTGTGGTCAGTGCAGTTGTGTCCTAGTGCCGCTGCTATTTCTTGTAGCTATCCAAACCAGAGGTGCTACTTCCTGAAGTGGGAATTCAGAGACTCCAACCATAACATACTTTTGGTTATTGTTACCCAGGAGATCTGGTACTACAAATTGCTAAAATAGCATAATAATCATAGTTTAGTTTATAAACTAGTTGTAGCCCAGTTTCTTAGCAGTGCTATGTGTAAGTTGTACAGTTCTGAATTCTTACACACCTTATTCTGTCTACCCAGTCAAATTAAAATAAGCTATTATTCCAACCTTGAACAAAGTTCTAAAAGAAATCATAAAAACCATGAAAATCATTTGGCTATTGAGTATATGTTAACTATACATACATAAATTTCTCTTCCATTCCTTGTGATTTCATTTATTGTCTTACTATTCATTAAGTCAACAGCTTAAGGTTGATAACAGTTTTGTGTAAAGCAAATCCAAATCCTAGAAAAATGAAAGCCACATTTATTCAACTCACTGTTAGGACATTATTTGTCCTACTTTTACTTAAGCCATTATGATTTTTTTACACTGGGGTTTGAACTCAGAACCTAGCATTTGTTAGTCACTCTACCAGTTGAGCTATATACCTCTGCCCCTACTTTTTATTGGGTAATTTGGAGATGGAGTCTATCAAAGTTGGCCTCAAACCATTATCATCTAGATCTCAGCCTTCTGACTAGCTAGGATGGTAGTATAGAACCACTGGCACCCAGCCCATTCTGATTTCTTTTATTCTTTGCTAACTGGGTCAATTTGTATTTTGTTGACTATTGAGCATAAATATTCTATGGAGTTATTTATTATGATTGACTAATGGAAAGTAGAGGAAAGACTAATGGGTTTTTTTTCTTTTTTTGGGGGGGGGTCCGGTCCTGGGGCCTGAACTCTGGGCCTGGGTGCTGTCCCTCAGCTCTTCAACTCAAGGCTAGCGCTCTACCACTTGAGCCACAGCACCATTTCCAGCTTTTCTTCTTTTTCTGCTTATGTGGTGATGAGGAATCGAACCCAGGGCCTCATGCATACAAGGCGAGCGCTCTACCACTGAGCTACCTTCCCAGCCCCTAGACTAATGTTTTCTTTCTCTCCCTACCTCCATGCCTCTGGAGAGGTCATAAAATATACTAATCAGAGTCAACAGCTACCCTTCAAGAAAACTCTGTAACTGAAAGTGTGATGAAATCTTACAGATAGCCACTTAAGCTATCATAAAGTATATTCATGCTGTATTTTTAATTTAATAAACCTTTTCATTGCCTATTTGTCTTGCAGATTTCATATCATGGATCACCTCCCTACACCTTCTATAAGCAGAGTCAGGTTATTTGCAAGATAACTTGTTTAGGACTAATCAGTAGTTAGAAGAGGTGTTTGGGGCTTTTGTTTTTGTTTTTAAGCCTATGCCTTCTGAAGTAACAGTCTATCCAGTTCTTCAGTAGACTTGGTCAGATTAGCCAGAATTTAAAATCATTAAGTTGAGTTTCTATGCCCCAAGGCTTAGCTAAGACACTTGCCTGAGTGTAATTATTTTTAGCCTGCTTGTTCTGAGATCCGTTGACCCCTTCTCTCATGGTCCTGGTGACCGTCACTGGCACGGGCCATGCTCCTAGTTGTAAACCTGCCAAAAACAATGGAGGCAACTGGAAATTCCAAACACCAGAACATCTTTATTTTCTGTATCTTAGAGTACAAATTAGAAAATCTTGGCCAACCAAATTCTGTAGCAATTAACATTTGAATAGAGTTTTAATATATTTTGTTCTCAATTGGCACATGTTTTAAGCCAATGCTAATCAAATTATTTGTGGTGAAAGACCCATTTATCTCCTCTAATCTGCCACCAAATGATACTTTTAGTCTGTGTGTTAAATGAAATTAAATCAATGGTCACATATTTGAGAGTCACAGCCAAGTCAAATTGCTATAAAAATTATTGTTCTCACCAGACACTGATGGCTCGTATATTCAATTCTAGCTACTTACGAGGCTGAGATCTGAAAATCATGGTTTGAAGCTAGCCACAGCAGACAAATCTACAAGAATCTTCTCTTGATTACCCAGCTCCACCCACCCCCCAAAAAAGCCATAACTGGTGAGAGCCAATGTGGTAGAGTGAATGCCAGCAATGAGCTTTTTTATTCTCAATTTCTCAACCTCTTACATCTTGTCCTGAGATCACAGTTTAAAATGCACTGCTTTAAACTATAGCAAGGGATAAGACCATGAGGTCGGGGCTGGGAAGGTGGCTCAGTGGTAGAGCACTTGCCTTGCATGCTCCAGGTCCTGGGTTCGATTCCTCAGCACCACATAAGAAAAAACCTGGAAGTGGCGCTATGGCTCAAGTGGTAGAGCACTAGCCTTGAGCTGAAGAGCTGAGGGACAGCGCCCAGGCCCAGAGTTCAGGCCCATGACTGGACCCCCCCCCAAAAAAAAGACCATGAGGTCAACAGGAGTGATACTAATAATAATAATAATGTATATGGCAAACAGATTTACAGACTAGTTAAATGTTGCTGCATTAACCAAAGATTATCCAGTGATTTATTTTGATCCCCAGTAATTAGCAAAGCATTCTAAAGATGTTGAGGTTAAAACAATTTATGAATCAGTTATTATCATTGTGTCCCTACTCTAATGAATAGACATGGTAGCAGTGTCATTTTAGTTTACCCAAAGTGAATAAATTCTCCACTGCCCAGAGAGTATAAAATGTATTTATTCTCTAATTTCCATGAATGGATCTCTCACATTTCATGGATGTTTTAATATTAAAATTTGTGTATATATACACTCAGCTATTATCCAAAACAAGAAGATCTGAACCATAAAACAGTCTCACTGAGGATCCATGAGTATGACCTCTCCCACCCAATCATTTTCATATCATATTTATCCCTTTAGTAGCTTCCAAGATGAGGTTTTTCAACTCCCATTACACCCTAAGAATTTGCTTGGATGAGCGAAATCAGTTGCAGTCCTCTTTTGCCAGAACAAGGTGCCACACCCTTGGCAGGTAAATGATGTTGTCTTCATATGTTTGCAGAATTACTGAGCATTAGCACTTTGTCCTCTAGAGAGTACCCAACCCTACCCCTCCACTTGCAATATACTGATGCCATCAATAGATGTAGCCCAGGAGATAAATGGCAGTGTGAGGATTCTCCATGACTTTGAGCATGCAGAAGTTGCTCAGAAACAATGAAAGGTCCCTAGTCACTCCCAGGGAGATGTGGAGGGCCAAGGGTGAAGCAGAAGGGTGGACAGAGTGATTGTTCTTTCTATTGCTCTTTTTCCCTTAAGGAAAAAAGAAAGAAAAGAAACTAAACCCAGAATAACTTCAGATAGACCACTTTAAGTTACAGCCTCTGGATCATTTCCAAAGAAAGTTAACACTGAGGTGGCCCCAAAACTAGCCTAACTCCTCCACCCCTATGGGAATCTCCAGATCTCTAAGATTAGATGAGCCCAAGAATAGTCTTACCCCGCCCAGCTACTCTATCAGCAGCCATCTGTGGAGTGAGAATCTGCTCTCATTCTGAAGGGTACTGTGTCCTGACAGGCCTTCCCGACCCCTGGTGGGTTTGGGCACATAACTTGAGAGTGCCAGGTTCACTCAACAAAAGCTCATGCATGGCACCAGAGCATTCCAAGGCCTTGCCATTTCCCTTCCTCCTGCCTTTCTTTCTCCTTGGCCATCTTCCAGTGGTCCTCCTGGAAAACATCCTGATTTCCTCTGAAATGAGTCTCCTCCCAAAGATGGGGCGACTCAGCCCCTCGGTTCCCATAGCACCCTGGTTATGGGATAAACACTGGCAATGTGGGGATTACTGCCCCACATAGATCAACATAGATCAACCAGTCACCCGGCTGTCTGTGTGATTAATTCCACGACCCCCTCCCTACTCAATTAAGCTGAAGCATGTATATAATAAATCTTCGTTGAGTAATGAAGGACAACCAGAGTGATAAACCTTTTCTGAAGTATTGTCATCTTTTGAAACAAAAAGTAAAACTCCTCTATTAAGTAGCACTCAAAAATCATTACATATTGCGGAGAAACCAGAACTCTACATTATAGTCATGTATTGTAATTATTATCAGTGAATTACTTTAGGAAATTTGAGCAGCATGTTTGACAGCTCAGACAGCTACCATTTATGCTATACCTATTATTAATTTTAAAAAAAACAGGTGTATCATGGATAATATATTGAATGCATTTTGAGGAGAACCTGAATAAGAAGAAACAACATTTCTCCCTCTGACTTTAGCTTTAACAGGAGAGGTTTTCTTGTGGAAAAACTTTTGACCTGTAGCAAAAATATGTGTACTATTTAAATATATTCAGATTTTATTTCATTGTCAGTATCCAGCCAAAGCACATTTAATTCTTACCCAACCACCCCTGCAAAAAAGTTAAATAAGCCCTTGATCCCCATAGCATAGGATATTAGAGAAAAGCATTTAAAAATTAGAGTGTAACATTGAATTGATTCCAATTGCATTAAAAGTACTCCTGGTTCCCTGAGCCTCAATTGTTTAAATAGCCACAGTGGCACTATGCATTTGCTACACAAATACTCAACAGAATACATGAGCTTGGCCCCCTTTTTTTTTATTGGAAAGCATTGCTCATGAAATATAATTCTTTGATTTTTTTCTCTTGACAGTAGAAAGACAGCCTGGTTATTTCTTCCTTGATAAATTAAGCCCCATTGTCAAACCTAATTACTAAGAAAGAGAAATGCATTGTGTAAAATCCTAACTTTTAGACATACCACATTTGCTTACATAATCTCCTTTATGTTTCTCTCCGTTTCACTGTAAAAAATGAAAGCGTGTAGGCCTCCCTCACTTGTTTCATGTTTCTTATACATTCAACAAGCATAGCCCCTCATCCAAAATTAGAATTTACAATGGCAAAATTTGTGTAAATCTAGAGCTCCTAATCTGCCCAATTCTTTTGGCACAGCAATCCCTATTTCCTGAAGATACCATTTAATGAAAAATTTGACTGATGTGCGTATATAAAAAATGATATTTGCTCATCTCTCTCCTGCCCCCCATTTAAATATTGGACTTGAGGAACAGCTAAGCAGAAGCTGAGAACATATTTTCTCTTTCCTTCTCATTATTAAAAGTGGATACAACAGGAGAAAAGTACTGGAAAGGAGGGTGGAGGCTATGGGATAAGGGTTTTATTCTTTCTATTTTAGCTGATGGTAATTGAATAGATGGTAAAACATTGTGTATCTGTGAAAGAGAATATCTAAGGTAGAACAGCCATTGTAGTCAGATCATTATAAAATGTTATGAGGATATTCTCCTCCCAAATGCCCATGCCTACCTATAATTGTGAATATACATGCAATTTTGGAAGCAATACCATGAGTATTATGGTAGCCTAATTCAAAAGTTGGCCTGTAAGAAGAAAGTTAGAATTAAAATTTCTTATGAAAATCGATTAGGATTTTTTTTCTCTCTCTTTTTTTTATCCACATGACAGTTCCCTGTTTCTTCTGTTATGCACAAGAAACATAAGTTGACTTGCTTTCAGGGGATAGGGTAAGTAAGAAATATTCCTATTTAAAATACTAGAATTAGAAACTGTAGTGGAGATGTTCATGATGGCAGAAGCCTTGGAGAACTAAGACTTATTGAGGAGGTTCCTGTCCTCCTTCTCTACAATGTGAGCTCACACAGAAGTCATTCAACTCCTTCTTGAAGCTTAATAATATTCCATGAGCTCAACTCTCTCCTGACATGGAGAAGACATCATGGATCCACAGGATGTAGAGAATTTGCTCTGATGAATAAATTACTCAGGAGATTATTGTACTCCCTAATTGGTATCTTCAATTTATGAATTTTGAACTATTTGGGGTTATGAGTATTAGTTTCAACATGTTCTATATCTTTTGTTCAAGTGAAATTAAGAAAAAAAATCATGAAAAAACTGTATGCTCCTGTAGACTTCAAAATTATTTATAGACCAAAATTGTCTACTCCTAATGAATTCTTTGAAGTTTTGGGCAAAGAAGTAAGAAGTGTGAATAAATAGATTAAATTTTGTAGCATTTATAAACAGCTCCCCTGAATGAATTATATCCTGGACAGTGATAGTCATTATTTCCACCTCCCTTTGGGGAAATATTTTATATATTAAACTATATTAATATTACATATTACTAATATTTATATTTTTAATTTTCAAGTATAATCCTCTGTTAGTACCCACATGTGTTTCAACTGTAGAATGCCCATGTCCTTTACTTAATAAAAATGGTGTGACACTCCAGAGCACTTTGGATCCAGATGCACCTACCAAGGCTTCATTCACAGAAAGCATCTATAGCCTTCATAGAAGGTTGCTTCTGAAAGGGTCAAGTTAATAAACATTGCGTGTGTGTGTGTGTGTGTGTGTGTGTGTGTGTGTGTGTGTGTGTTTATGTGTATGTTTATACTGGAGCTTAAATACAGAGCCTGGAGCTCTCCCTTAACTCTTGTGCTCAAGGCCCATGCTCTACCCCTGGAGTCATAGCATCACTGTGGGCCCTCTGGTGGTTAACTGGAGATGAGTCTGGTGGACATTCCTGCCTAGACTGGCTTCAAACCTTGATCCTGAAATCTCAGCCTCCTGAGTAGCCACAGGCATGACCCACAGGCTCCTTGCTGTTTTGGTTTTTTGTTTTTCCTTCAGTTGTGGGGCTTGAACTCAGACGTTGGGTGCTGTCCCTGAGGCGAGCACTCTACCACTTGAGCCACAGCACTGCTTCTGGCTTTTGAGTGGTTACTTTTCTGCTCTGGCTGGCTTGAAACAGTGATCCTCAGATCTCAGCCTCCTAAGTAGCTAGGATTAAAGCCATGAGCCACCGGAGCCCACCTGGATCCAGTGTTCTTACACAGCTTACATCAGTGCCTATACCCACCCACTGCCCAGTTTTCTACAGATAACTACCATCTTATATATATAAAAGTTTATCTTTTAGAAGAGAGAGATTTTATCCTTTCATCACTCATCAGCAGTTCTTAATTTTTCTCTGTTTCAGGAAAGGGTTATTTTGTGAGTTCCAGAAGTTGATATTATATAGGTTTGCAAGTAGAAAGAATAATTTTCAGACAGTAGAATTTTGCATTAGCACTGAATATTGGGACCAATTTGCATGTTGCTTCGTTCTTTTTTTAAGATTCATGGATATGTTCAATTTTCTTTCAGTTCTTTATTCTGTGGTTATTGGGTTGGGTGGCTTGCTTCTTTTCAACAATGGATGCTTTGAGTAGTGAACTTCAATGCATAATTTCCCAGTGAAATCACAGCAAAGTGATGAAATGATAGAAAGCTAACTTATTTTCAGGAACTGAAAATAATGCCTTAATATAGGCATTAACCCATACATGAATATTCTAGTGTTATGATCATTTTCTGATAATTTTTAATTATCATTTAAAATGCTACTTACTGTTCATCTATAAGTATCACTTTTATAATATAAAATTGAATAGAATTGAATATGAATACATACATGACTGAGGTTTTTGGAAGTGAGTAAAGTATTGATAACAATTTATTTTAAAATCATTTGGCTCCTTTGTCATTTTAGTGAGATACTTCAGTATTTACAAAATCTCTTAATTTAAAAATTGTGTTCAGCTGATTTTCATGCTAGCAAGATTTATATGATATATGGGACCATTTTTATTTATGACTTTATTATGTTTTTCATTTGTGAAGACAGTTTCAGTAGTTAGAAGGATATCATTCTATTGTTTTATTTAGAAAATAGGAAGAATAACCATCTTTAGCTATTGGTATCTTCTGCAGTCTTGTAAGTAAGATGACACATTCAGGGGTGATTGAATATCTCTAATGACCCAGTGTTTATCCAACTGTTTTGTGGAATTCAAGTATACATGTATGGTTTTGAGGGAGGGGATTCTGTGTAAAATCATTCCAAAAGGAGAGTTTGCTATGCATCAAAGTGCATCAGCCAGTTATGTGAAAGTTTCATGTAAGGACATTAATTGTTTCCATCCCCATGTGGTTTTTTCCAGTGAGTAACGTAGTGTGTGCAGTAACTTATGATGCCTGAGTTGTCACATCTTCTCAACTTTACTGAAAGCAGCCTGATGAATTAGCATATTATATCTCTTAAGTAAAAGCTATTCTAATTATCACTTGATTATGATGCACTGATGCTTTGGAGTGAAATGGGTTCAGAAATGATAAAAGAACAAAAAAGAAGAAGAGCAACAACAATAACAAAGACAACCACCCAACAATTTGGGCCTTAAGTCTAACTCACTATTTGCTTTGTTTTTATTACCATGAGGGTATTCGAAATAATGGACAAATGAAATTAAATTAAAAAGACTCTTATAAGGGTAGTTTCCTTAAATAATGGAAATGCTATTGTTTGAATGGAATAATTAGTTTAGAATTTATTTAGATTCATTGTAACCAAATTAGGATAATTCGAGAGACATTGTCATCTCACATTTTTCCCATCATGCTTCATTTCTTTTGAAAGGAGTGATTTCTCAAATTCTACCCACCCAAATGCTCACAGATACCACTAAAGTGCTTATAAATATATAAAATATCTTTTGGAACATAGTTAAAAATACAAGGCCATTATAGAGCCTTTCTGTCTGTCTAACATTGCCCTGAAGTAAAAATCTTCAGTCCTTGTCAGAAATTGGCAGCTCACCTGAATTAATGTTTATAATTTGAAATCAAATATTGGAAAAAGATCTGAAGTAAAGTGGCTTACCCATTAAAAAGGATATCTGTTTTTATCAGTTTTTATGTTTTAGAGACTCAGACTTTGTGCATGTTAATTAGTCATCAGAGCCTCCAGATCCATGTAGTATAAATGCTCAATCATTTCTTATTTATTTATTTATTTATTTATTTATTTTTCAATCATTTCTTCTTTTGGAACAGTGAACTTCAGTTTTTTTCTCCACTTGTGAACATCTGACCTGAGACACTAAATTCCTCCAGATCTTTGCAATGCTTGATGCTTTGCCATTTAAAAGAGGCATAGCTTTGATTGGAGTCCTTTACATTTTTGTCTCCATTTGTAAGTTTGATTTTCTGGGGAATTTTTCAATGGAGTTGGTACTACCACTCCAATCTTTTTCATAGGTGCCTTGGGTAAGTTCAGTGAAACAGGGTGATTTTCTACCTAAGCTGGTTAAACCCAAATCACTTCTCAGAAGCCTTGTGTTGCACATATTTCCACAATATTTCTACACATTCATTTTCTTTCTTTGAGTACCAGACATCCTTAGAGATCACAATTTGAGAACATACCACTCATTCTTTCATATTCTATGCAAATGATATTCAGTTTGATTAACTCAAATAAATAAGTGATAGTATATTAACAGACATAAGAAAAGCTAACTGATACTTTTACTTTCTCCCTGCTAAGATTTTTTTTTTAATTGTGTTGTTCTTGTTTGTTGTGCCAGTCCTAGAACTTGAACTCAGGGCCTGGGAACTGTCTCAGAGCTTTTGTGCTCAAGGCTAGCATATTATCACTTTGAGCCACAGCTCTACTGCTGGCCTTTCGATGATAAATTGGACATAAGAGTCCCATGGGCTTTGAACTGCAATCCTCAGATCTCAGCCTCCTGAAGTATCTAGAATTATAGGCATGAACCACTGGAGTCCAGCTTCTGCTCAGGTTTTATTTATGATGATGAAGCTTTACTGTCTTTAGGGGTTCTTTAAAACTTCCCCAGTAGTTTGGAATTCGTTATTTTCAGAGAAGTTAATATGGATTCACTTCTCCTTCAGCAGCCACCAAGCAGAAAGATATAATGAGACATAGTTGCCACCAACGAAGTCCTATGAGTGGCCTCTCTATGAAAATGGAATCTTTTGGGAGTTCTCAATGATGTCTGCCACAGTGGGTGTTCTCTACATACCTGAGGCATTTTCAAATGAGATCACATCTACATTAGACTCAAGGCTGTAGATTTATTCATTTATTTACTTTTATCTTTGACATAGTTGCAATTATAAATCTACAGAATCCATTATAACTCACTACCATGTCAGCAGCTAGGCATGGTAGTCCCAACCACTTAGGAAGCTGAGTCTGGAGAATCATCTGAGTCTAGGCAACATTAGCAATATAGTGAACTCCTTCTCAAAAAAAACAAAAACAAAAAAACAGTTAAAAATATAAAGATGTTTTGGCATTAAGAAGACAGTTTTTATAAGACTGTTTGTTGGTAGGTCTATATCACTCTAATTTCCTAGTTTGCTATTAAGTGTCTCCTTGGCAATTTGCCAGGCACTTATTCAATCCTCATGCCAAGTTTGTTATACGTATGTGTGTAGGTGAAGATGATTCTCAAGTACAGTGTGTGCACTCCTTTTTGCATACATGATTTATTGCAAATCAATATTAGATGGTTCATGAAAAGTATAAGAGACAAACTGTATAAATCCTGGAGTGTATAAATCTCACTTTCCCCTAGTCCGTCCATCTTTGCCACATTTTATGTAGTAATTACTAAAGTTAGCATTTATATGCAAGCACACAACATAATTCTTTTTTTTTTAATTGGGATTTTAGAGCTTATTCTTGCTAGGCAGGAGCTCCACCACTTCAGCCCGGCTCCAAGCCCTGTTTGCTTTAGTGCTCAGATAGGGAGTGTGGGTGCTTTTGTTCATACTTGCTTCAACTTCAGTTATTCTACTTCCACTTCCCAAGTAAGAGATGACAGGCTGAAGCACCATGCCCAGCTAACAACTATGATTTTAAAACCTTATATGAATTGTATTGTAACTTCTATGATTTACTCATACTACTTTCTAAGGGTTTTTTTAAATAACAATAAACGTGTTATATTTTGCCTTTAATGCTATTTAATTAAAATTTCTTTGAATTGATGAATGGTTGATGCCAACAGTTCTGAAAACTTTTACCAACATAGTTGTCTTTTTATCCTTCTAGTCAGGGAGAGACATTTAAACTCACAAAGACTTCAGCATCTTTATGCATCAAACTTTGCAAAAGTAGATACAAATAAAAAGTTAACCTTTCCATTTGGAGCCTTATCTTGTTTTTAAATTCTTCTCAGTTATTTATAAGCTTTCTGTTGAGTTTACAACATTTTATTGGCAATCTGTGACTTATGAATGGTATTCTTCCAGTCTGCCACTTTAAGGAGGGAAAAAATGAATGATTTATGATCATAACCAGCATTTTTGGATATTCTAGAGTTAGCTGTTTAGTTTTCACAGCCACGCTGTGGGGGAGATACCATCCTCATTCTTTCCATGAAACTCAAGTTGCAAGCAATGGACTTGTGGTTTAAATACTCATCTGTATGACTTAGAGACAGAATCCCCCTCCCAACACACACCCCCCCTCCCTACCCACCCCCATCATTTGAAAATGTTATCCTCTAGATCTGGTATATACTAAATATGCTAATCAATGAAATTGCCAAATTGGTGAGCAAGAAGAAAGATTGACATCGAATATGAATATTCAATGAATAAAATTATTTTCCTCTGCTGCCAGCACAAATGAGACTGGAAGGCAGCACCTGGAATGGCGGGCCCCACCCAGTCTCCTGAGCTATCTTGGCATTCCTGCTGAAGTTGTTAAGAAGCCTGGAATGCTAGAATAACTAGTGAGCAGTGTGAAAGCTGGGCTGAGTTTTGTGCTTACAGGTCCTGCTACATTCCCACCTGGCTGATACTCATGCATCCAATTGTGAATTTCTTGTTCCTGCTAGTCAGAGCCATCTTCATGTCTCTTGGCATGTCTTTCAATCAAGGGGACTAGAAGTAGGAAAACATTTCTTTAGGGTTCCAGTGATGTCAGGAATTGGCAGTAGGATAAAAGAAACTCAAATCTTAGATGATCACAGAAACACTGGTCTTTGTCTTTTATAGGAAGACCCCATCTCCCTATTTCTTCTTGCTTTACCCAGTATTCTTTGATTTACTACCCTCTACAGGAGCTGCTATATTTTCATCTGAATTTTGCTACATCCACCACTCATGACTTTGTTTCAGAGTTCAAGCCTTTGCATATAGGTGGGGAGAAGTTCACAACTCCTTTTTATTTATACAGCCTTTGGCAGTTTGGGCAATGTGTTTTGTCACCTGTTTGCTGTCTTATGAAGAAATAGAAAATAGGACTTTGAGCCCTTGACATTTTAAAATAAATGTACATATTGTTAGTGACAGATTGCTAAACTTGGCTTTAGACACTTAGTTATGTTCCTTGCCAAAAGTAATCCAGATGTGCATAATTTATCCGGCTGCCATGTGTGCACTGACATGTCTTTCTATAATCAACTGTCTGTTCGGCATGACTACAGTTAAATGTTCTTTTTTATCAACCATCTTTTGAAATAGCTCTAACTTGATAACTTACTTTAAATTTAACAGTGTCTCAAAAAATAATGCCCATTTAGTGTGGCTCTAAACCCAGTTTCCCCAGGCCCGTGCATATATTAAATAGGAAATGTAAGATATCAAATGCACTGTGATTCCATTTTGATGAATTTCTTAGGGAGTACGTATTCAATTAAATACTATTGAAATAATGCCAGATAAATGAAGTTTCTAACCTTATGGTTTGTTGTTTGTTAAAATTATCTTTAGGTGTACACAGGACTTCAGTTCAACATGTCAGTTTGTGAGTACAGTGTATCTTGATCAGTATCATTGAACATTCATTCATTCATTAATTCTCCCTATCACTCTCCCTGACCTTTTGTTTTGGAAAGAGGTGCAGTGAGAAAATCTGGAGATGGATGAACTAAATTGAAACAGGACATTTCATTTCTTTCACTCACTCAGTACCTATTCCTCTACAGGCTAGGTCTGTGGCTTTCCAATGGGTCATAGCTGTGTACTGGTTGCCAACCATTATTTTTTAAGTGGAAAAAAAAGGCATTTTTTCCCTCTAGAGAAATTTTTATCATCTGTATGTACTCTAGAATGTACTGCTTCTTTACTGCAATTTTTAGAAAATGTTTAAATGCCTTGGAGAAACTGCAGCACATTTCCTTGGTGACAGTACTATGCCTGAGAGGTAGTTACCTTGAAATCATGTCCTTGGTTTTTGTTGTTGTTGTTTTTAAATATTCAGTGACACAGCTACCATCATGTCTAGACAGTGGTATTGCCAATTGTGTGTCCCTGTTTGTGTTTATCCACAGCTGCAATTAAGTTTTTCACACTGTCCCCATCTGTGGAGGCTGGCTGTGCAGTGACCTTGGCCAGTGCAAAATCTGTTCCGCCAAGCCCCTGTGTGGAGAGGGCTGGGAGGACAGATGGCGGGACTGATGGTGGGGAACTGTTTTGTTAGTGATCATGACTGATACTAACCAACCTGTCCTATCCACAGCATGATTTTAAGACATTGCCTGAAACTTAATTATGGTTGGACCAAACCTGACTTGCTGATGGTGCAAATAAATGTCCTTCCAACAGTAAGAGCAATCCAGGAGCAGCTTTTTTTTGGCGGGGGAGGGGGGAAGGGGTGTTGCAGGGAGAGGCAAGGGAGAAGGGATGGGTGTGGGGTATCTATTCATTATTATTATAGTTAGTGCATAGCTCTTATTTTCTAATCAGTGACCACTTTTCCTGACACCCTTTTATAGAAGGTTCTAAACACCAGGATCCCAGAAAAGCACAGAGGTCTTTGGCAATAATGACAGGTGTTCTACCTCAATGCCATAGTTTGGGTCTGAATCTGAGGAGAAAAAAAAATTTAAAAGGCAAGTCTATTGTAGACTGAATTGTTATTTCCCTGATCTTGTGATTACTTGTCATTTTGAAATCTTTTGCGAATGATTTGTAGTTTTTCTTTGCACATTTGAGATATTCAAATAATATCTTTTGCAGGATGCCAGTCACTTTTTTTTAGTAAAAAGGTTTATTTATTGCTATATCTGAAGATAGACTTCTTAGCTGACATACCCATATATATAATCATCCAGTTTTGTTCTTAAAGGAAAGTATTACTATTTTTACTGGTAGTTATTACTGTATAGATTTGTATGGCTTTTCTTATTAATTCTGAATTAAAGAAAATATCCCTAATTACTAGACTCATTTAAATATACAAAGCAGACTTTTTTTTCACTTTCAATAATTTTAGAATGTTATGCCATGTTAAAGATTGTTTTAAGAATCATGTTTGATATAGCATTGTGAAAATATATCGTATGCTAGGTACTACTCTATTGCTTTGCATGATTCTAACCTACTCACAACCCCAGGAGATGAGCTATACGAATGGTCTTATTTCACACGTGAGTGTAGTTAAGCTGCCTAAAGTCACATAGCTAGAAAGTGGCAGTACTGATAACCCAGACAGAGAATGCCAAAACCTATTGTCTTGTGACTTTGCCATTTGGTCTCCTAATGATACCAATATTAACATATCACACAGGGAGCCTGTCCAGGGTGTAATTACAATGAGGTGGCATAATCCTGATGCAATATTTGTCTGTTGTCCTTGGAAAATTATAGTTCAGATCAATTTACTGTAGAATCTCTTGCCTGCTATATTTAGGTTAAATCCTAGTGCAACAATTAACTGCCTGTTGCAGGATTTACCTCACCTGCCTTACTGTTGACGTCACTCTTCAAGGCTGGGACCCCTTCCATTGGGTCATGCGATAGAGTCATTCATTCTCCCAGCAATTTAATAGAGCTCTAGAAACACAAAAGTTACAGTCTTTCTCCTCAAGAAGATTATTTGGAATGGCTCGAATTATGTGGTTTAGTTTTTCATAAATGGTAGAGAAATTGACCTTCTGGAAGCCTCTGCTAAAGTTTACTGCCCAATGTCCATGTCTCTCTTGAATTTTGCATCTTACCTTGCTCAGAATACTTGTTGGGTTTCATTTTAATTTTATTTCCTATTCTCTTTCCACACTCCACCTCTACCTCCATATTTTTCTGCAGTTTGACAAGAGGAGAGCTTGGACAGAGATATCCTGGGTTCAACATCATTTCCTTATTTGGGAGGTTCATCTTGAAGATTAAGTGAGAGCCAAGTATCTTTGTCTTAAAACATTAACATTTTAATAGAATGTATTAAAACAGCAAATGATGAATATTATTGAGGTAATAAGTGTGACTTCCAGAAAGAACATATGGATGGGTAGTATGTTTCAGCAAATAGATGAGTATATGAGGGAAACTTTAGAAACTAAAACCTGTGAATTCTAATCCAACATTCAACCCTACATAACATGTGGTCTGATCATTTTCTAAATATTTATTCACCTACTAGATATCAGCACCTACTATGTGCCAGGCAGTGTGCTGTGTATTTGGTGGTTTCAAAGGCCATAACTAGTGCTCAAAGGAAAAAAATTCAAATTATTCTCTGCTCTGAATTATTAAATAAGAGCCCTTGAATACAAACTTTTGATAGAGAATGATTAGACCTTTCTTATAGCAGCTATATTTACACAGATATTTCCTGCAGATTTTTTTACTCTAAAATTCCCCTTTTGATATAACTGAATAAAATGATGAAATGAGTATATAAACAACTTGCAGATACACTCTTTTATGCCTGCAGCAGAGCATATTACTTGCTATTGTAAAGTTCTCAATCAGATCATGTGTTGGTACAAGTAATTCACAAAATGAGTAGTTTGCAGGCAGAGTTTGTGCAAGAGTAAGTTTTACACTTCTGGTTTTTCATCACAGTGACACTGTTACTGAAGAGAAATGTCAGGGGGAAAAAACTCTCTTCCCATGTCTTCCTAAAATGCTATTTGCAGTGCAAGTAGCATATATTGTCAGTCTCCGTAATAATAACACTCATGAAGCACTACTTGCTCAGAGGAGTGAGAAAAATATTTTGATGTTTAGCAAATGCTGCCCCAACAGTGAGAGGAGTGCCAGTTTCCTGTCCCACGTGGAATCCATCATCCCAGTGGCAAGTGGTAACTTAGCAGACACGGCCAGGTTTTCATCTACATGTCATTTACATGGATCCTGCAGGAGCTGAGTGTGTCTAAGAAATAGAAGGAATTTATTATCATATTGATAGGCTCTTTCTATCACTTTGTTCCCACCCTCTTGGATAAGATAGCCTATGTTAGGAATCATACTTTAGATTCTCTGTTACTCTAATAATAATTTCTTCTGTGTGTGTCTGTCTGTGTGTGCATGTGCATGTGTGCATGTGTGGGCTAGTTCTGAGGGCCTGAACTCAAGGCCTGGGTGCTCAAGGCTGGTGCTCTCCCACTTGAGCTATAGCTCTACTTACGGCTTTTTAGTTGTTAATTGGAGATGAGATTCTCATGAACTTTGCTGCCCAGGTTGGCTTCAAATCTTAGTTGTCAAATCTCAGTCTCCTTAGTAGCTAGGATTACAGACTTGAGCCATTCATTGGTGCTTGGCTATTTTATTCTTTCTAAGACAATATTACTAGTGTGCTAAATAAAATGTGATTAAAATTTTAAACATAAAAAGACAATCACAATGTAAAACAGAAAAAGTAAAAAATGAAGTTTATTATATAAATGTATTTAAATGATAATAAAATTTGCCCTAATATAGGATTATTCAATTTCAGTATTAATTTCATTTGGCAACAAGATAATTCTGTTCTGTGGGGTATCCTGTATATTATGCAGTGTTTAGAATCATCCCGGGCCTCAGTCCACTAGCTTGTTGTAGCACTCCTCAAATTGTGGTAATCAAAAGAATGTCCTGATATTACCCATTCACACCTGTGAATTCTTTTTTGTATCTCTTCTGTTAACAGAATGGGATTAGGACAAGGTAGCATAGAACCAAACGGTATTTATGAGAAATACAGCATTGCACACATTGTCTATAAATCCTAAGGAAGCCTGTGTCCTTGTAAGACTAGAGAGGATTGCATTCAGTACCACATACCCTGATGGGGAAAGTACTACCTCTCCCTTGCTCACAGAGGGCCCTTCCTCTCCTGCAGCTCGAGCCCCATGTCCTTCCTTGTATAGGAAGAATCATTTAGCCTTCACAATATTGCAGACAGAGGTCCATTTCTACTAGTGCTAGCTTTGTGAATTGAGTAAAATACATTCTGAAACCATCTCCACCTCTATCAAAATAGAAAATATAACATTTAAAGCTATGGTAAAGCTAAAATAATACATTTTAAACATACAGCAGAATAAGTTCTTTACATTTGATAGTAGTATTAATAATATTCAGAGCGATATTCCTTATTGATATGATTCAGTTAATGTCTAGCTATTATATAGGCACTAAATGTAATTTAAATTACATATGTCACCAGCACACATTTATAATCTCAGCATCAGGGAGGTAGAGGCATGAGGCTTGGAGTTTTAAGCCAGACTGGGTTATAGTATGAAACCCAAGAAAGAAAGACAGAAAGAGAGGGTGGGGAAGGGAAGGAAGGAAGGAAAGAAGGAAGGGAGGAAGAAAGAAAGGAAGGCCGGGCACTAGTAGTTCATTCCTGTAATCCTAGCTATTCAAGAGGCTGAGATCTAGGATCATGGTTGGAGGCCAGCCCGGGCAGGGAAAGTCTGTGAGACTCTTATCTCCAATAAACCACTCAGAAAACTAGAAGTGGTGGTGTGGCTCAAGTGGTAGAGCTCTCGCCTTGAGCTGAAGAGCTGAGGGAAAGTGCCCAGGCCCAGAGGGAGGGAAGGAGGGAGGGAGGGAGAGAGGGAAGACAGGCAGAGAGAGAGAGAAAGGAACTACAAAACTAATTTGAATTTCATTTAACTCATTATTTCCAAATATGAGTTTTATATTAAGCAGTCTTGGAAAACATTGACAAAATGTTTATACATTCTTTTACTGTTAATTCTGAAATGTGACACTGTTTTATGTTTCTAATATGTTTGCATTTGAACTGGCCACATTTTAAAAACTCAGTAGTCATATATAACTAGCACAGCTCCTAGGAGGACAAGATAGATATTATGAAAACAAAATATACATGAGTGGCTGAATATGTTAGGACTATCTCCCTTGAAAATTAGATAGTCTACATAACCTCAAATTTCCACTTTTTTATAGTAGGAGAGAAATGCTTCTGTTTTGCACTTGACTTCTCAAATTTCTTTAATCCTTTGGTTGTCAGTGGGAAGATTTTACAGATACCATACCACTTTAATAATCATTGTATCTAATTTGCTCTTCAGTTTAGTGTTTGTCTTCATTTGTAAATTACATAATGGTGCTACCTTTTCCACAGTAACTTTCATTTACCTATAATTAACAGTGGCCTGCCAATAATAAATGGGAAGTTGTAGAAATAAACAATCTTAACTTTAAAATTGCATGTCATTCTGAATAGAGTGATGAAGTAAGCCCTGTGTTCCATCCACTGGGACATGAGTCATTCCTTTGTCCAGCAAATCATGCTTGTTATTCAGTTACTGGCCATCTTGGTAGAAGATGTTATAGTGCCGTAATTTCATATAATATATGTGTAATGGACATGTGAAATATATGTGTGTATGAGAGAGAGAGAGAGAAAGAGCGAGAGAGGGTATAACATTTATAGAATGCATGCTGTCCTTAGTTTTGGACATTCATTGGGTGACAGGCTTTCTTAGAATGAAATACCATACCGTAAACTGACTTCAATCCAGTGGAAATGTCACAATGTACCTCCTCCCCAAATAAAAATGTATGTTAATTAAACACACACACACACACACACACACACACACACACACACACTTGGGCTAACAAGGCTGAAAAAAGCTAAAGATGGTCTAAGATTGTTTGCAACTTATCAAAGTACAATAATAAAACCTGTTGAAATTTTAAGAAGTGAGGAAAGAGGGAAGGAAGAGTGGGGAACAAGATGGATTGGAATATATTATAAGCATGTGTGGAAATATAAGAAGGAAACAAAGTATCAAAATGTAGAACATTTGAAGAAAAAAAATGTATCCTCTGGATAAAGGAGGATTATATATGTTCAGGTACTATCCTAAATGTCTTCCGCTAACTTTTTAGTACTCATGGAACCTCAGTGAGAACAATGTAAATATTATCCCTGCTGTCCAAACAAGGAAATGTTTGTGCCTAAAGATGCACAAGTAGGAAATGAAATCCTTGGGGTCAAGGACTGAGGAAGATTGTCCATTAGGGCTTCATGATCTTAAAAACATGGTGAGCCTCTCATTTTTCTCAGTCCTCCTTTCCCTAAACACAATCCCCATCTGTTAACCTCTGAGCAACTCCAGACCTATGATCCCCAATAGATAGCCACAGCTACTGGATTTCCTTAGGACCATGCTAAAAACGCTGTGGGTTGGTGTTGTGGTTGTTGTTGTTTGGAAGTGGGTGGAACTGAGAGGGGAGTGTGTAGGAGCCATAGGTCACACTGCTTGTTTGAATTATGTCTTTAGGATCATTTCTTCCTTCTGAAGGATAAACCGTTCAAGTGTATTTCTGTATCATATTCATGGCCAGGGCACTTCCTTTCTTCTTGCCCCATCCAAGTTCAAGTTGGAAAAGAAAAAATAAATGGGGAAGAATAATGCTTGATTGTTACTCAGCACCTATGCACTTTTGTGGGACAAAGCACTGCCTCTGAATTTCTGAAGAAAATCAGAGAAAGAAATGTATTATATAAATCTGACTCATTAAGCTGAATGGGCAAGATAAATGGTGGGAAAACCAAAACCAACTTCTCTGTGACCTTCTGTGAAATTCCTCTTTGTGCCCCAAGAAAAATGTTAAAAATGATGTGGTCAGAGTGGGAATGCTACAGCCCAGAGACAGTATTGGAAGGAGAAATTCGTATTTTAAAAAGAAGCTTGTTAACATCATAGCTACCGCTACTGGCCATATAAATATTAATAAAGCTTTAAACACCTCCAAAATTAGCTTTATTTTTAAATCTAAAGTGCAAGACACAGAAGTGGTAATTTGTGTTAGTCCGGCAGACACAAAATTAATTGAGATAAAAACAAGAAATAGCAGGCAAACCCTTTAGGTGAAAAAAAAATGAGTTATCCTAATTCATTTAGACAGTTTCAAGTAGAATGCAATAATGAGAAAAGAATTCACATTATTGAAAACTCAGAGTTTGTCATACATACTGGGTGCTCCTTCACACCAGAATCAAAGTGGAAATAGCCACTAAATTCAGGGTCTGTGCCCTCTCTGAGAAAGTGTTGGTAATTCTCTATTAGAGCAGGTATGCTGGTTGATGGTAGAATGAGTGTTAGTATGATAGACACGTGGGAAACTTAGAAACAAAGAAGCTCATTGGCTTTTCCAAGTCTATTTTGTGTTTCCCAACAGTTTGGCAGCACAGTGAAAACCAACTGCAGAGTTCTCATATTTCCTAAGCAATGTCGATCAAGCCACAAACCTGCTAACTTGTTCCTGGCCCGCAGTCCTTCCAGGCACAAGCCGGATGCACTCAGTTGACTCACTGTGTCCCCATGATGACTGCTATGGATGGGATTTACTATCAGCTGTTTAGTTTTTAGTTTGGTTTGGTTTGTGATTCCTAACATCTTATGCCTCATGTGTGAGGAATTTCTTTTTGAAGTTACATGTAAAATGATCCGACTGTGAGAGCTGAGGAAGTTGGATTGCACCACTGGCATTTAACATAAAAGAAAAAACAAGCCACTTCAGAGGAACTACTTCTTGACTCTACAGGCCCCGGATTTGTCCACCTTTAGCCTCTGCTGACATTTCTATCCTCCCATGACCATTGAATTTCCTCCTTGCTGTTTCTTGTCCTAAGCTTCCTGGTAAGGAACCCAGTTTTACTATTTAACATCCTCATTTTTCATTCCTGGATATAGCTTCATTCTGTCTTAACCCTTTACTACTTAACCTACTTACTAGATCATGGTTGCAACCTGATAAAGGGTTTCAGTTGTTAAAAAAAAAAATGAAATTCATCATGGGCAAAGGTCCAAAATATTGTGGGCATAGCTAATGTTACTTTCATGTATTGAAATCTCAGTTTGAAAAGCAAATTCTAAAGTGCTTTTATGATTTGGTTAGAAGTAGAATATGAAATATAAGCATTGATTCTCCATACAGCTCTCTTCCACCCATCACTGATGACTTTAATTCAGCAGAAGGTGCTGATAATCAACTTGCACACAGTTACATAATGAGACAATAATTTGTTCTTAAAGGTAGGTTGTTGGCTGGGTGCTTGTGACTCATGTCTGTAATCTTAGCTATTTAGGAGGCTGAGATCTAGAAGATGTGGTTTAAAGCCAGTTCAAGCAGAAAAGTTTGAGACTCCATCTCCAATTAACAAGTAAAAAGCCATGCTGGAGGAGTTGCTCAAGTGTTAGAGCACCAGCGAAGGAAGCAAGCCAAGCAAGTTCAAATCCTAATAAGGGATGAATGAATGAATGAATGAGCAAGCAGATAATACATTATTATCAAGCAAAGTGTATCCCTAGATCACCCTGCTTTCCCATGCCAGTTTTAGCCATCATTTTATAGGAGTAATCATTACTAAAACTCTAATGTGCATCTTTCTATATTTATTGCCACATTTCATATGTTGGCAAAAAATGAGATACTATAGTTTATTCCTTTATCTGTTTGGATCCTTTGATTATTTCTAGATTTTTTGCTTTTTATAAATAGTACTGCAGCCAAGTTCTAGTGGCTCATACTTATCATTTTAGCTACTCAGGAGGCTGAGAAGCCAGTCCAGGCAGAATAATTCATGAGATTCTTATGTCTAAATAAGCAGCAAAGTGTTGGAAGTAGAAATATTGCTCAAGTGGTTGGCCATCAGCAAAAAAGTCAAGCAAGAACTCTATGCCCTGAGAGCAAGCCCCATTACTGTCACAAAAACAATTGAAGCAAACAACCAAAACACCTAATTCTCTTCTGGTGCAAGTCTCAGGAGACAGTTAAGTACAGTGCTGTTTTTGTAAAGCTTAAAAATAAGCAAAATCTCTTAAGATATGTATGCATGCATGTAATATGCAACTATACTAAACAAAGAAATATCTTAAGGACAAGATGATCATGAGGACTGTGGTTTCTTTAGGTAGGATGAGAAGTAAACAGGGAGAAGAGACTAGGAAGAAGCACAGAGGAGAAATGCAAATCACGGAGAATGCTCCAGTTCTAGTTTGGGTGGTATGTTTGTAGGTATATATTGGTTATTTAAACCTTTTATTTTAGAAATAGTTAAATGCTCACGATTATTTCAAGGATAGCACAGAGTGTTCTCTATGTTAATAGGGAGACATTTTATATATCATTAATGAACCAATATTGACATATTTATTAAAAGCCACACAATCATCAGATATCCTTTTTTTTTAAATCTAATGACCTTTTCTGTTTTAGGATCTCATACAATATTTTATGTCTCTTTAGGCTCTTATCAGCACTTATAGCTTCTCAGCCTTTTCTTATTTTTGATGACCTTGAGAGTTTTAAAGAGCAGTGGCCAGGTGTTCTATAGGGGTTTCTCTCAAGTTGGCTCCATGATTAGACCTAGAAAATCTAGATGTATAGTGCGTAAGCACATCAGGTCAAGGATGCTATCACTGCTCATCTCATGTTGATTACTGGGATTTAGCTGATGTTTGTCAGATTTGACATTAGAGTTATTCTTCTCTCCTCTTCAGTCTTTGGAAGGAAGTCAATATGTAGAATAGAGAGTTAATCTTTGGCTTCTTTTTTAGGGGGAGGAGGGTCCGGTCGTGGGGCCTGAACTCTGGGTCTGGGCCCTGTCCCTCAGCTCTTCAGCTCAAGGCTAGTGCTCTACCACTTGAGCCACAGTGCCACTTCCAGCTTTTTTTGCTTATGTGGTGCTGAGGAATCGAACCCAGGGCC
>NW_012267257.1:2403035-2413364 GCF_000151885.1 Dipodomys ordii
CTACCACTTGAGCCACAGTGCCACTTCCAGCTTTTTTCTTTTTGCTTATGTGGTGCTGAGGAATCAAACCCAGGGCCTCATGCATGCAAGGCAAATGCTCTCCCACTGAGCCACCTTCCCAGCCCCAGGCTTTAGTTTCTTAAGGACAGAGTATCTACCAGAATTATTTGGACTTCTCTTGCAAGGTAGATTTTTCTCTTCTCCATGTATTCAGTTATTTTCCTATATTGTTATGCTATGAGTTGTACACCAGTAATATGCTATGCTGTTGCATAGATGTTCCACTTTTAGCTATGGGAAATTCTTTTAATTAGGTCCCGTGTCCCTTTAACTACCCTCCTCATTCTGAGGTTGGAATTTTTATGTTTTGTTTTGTTTTGTTTTGTTTTTGTTGGCACTTTAAATCCCTGGCATTACAAGATGCTTCATGTCTTGTATATTTCTTGCTCCAGCCTTAGCATCAGCTATTTCTCAAACAAGCTCTGGTTCCTTTCATTAGACAATAAGACTTCTAGGTCTGGGTGCAAAACCAAGGTCTGGGTGCTTAGCATTCTCATTGCTACTACAGGCCCACTCAGCTGACAAGAGCAAGGATATATGCATGTGTCTGTAATCCATGTATATACAGGTACCTATAAATATTATTATATGTAATCCTCTGTATTTATATTAGGCTAAATTTAAGTTCATATTGAAGTCTTTGGCTCTAAATCATGTGGATCATTCTAGCCTTCTACCCTTGCCTGTCTAACCTCTCCCTCCAGCAACAAGATTAGCCTGGCTTTGACCATCTACCATTCATTTACTGAATTTTTACTTTGAGCATACATATACTGTGATTTCAAAATTGTTAATCCATATCCCTGTGGGAAACTATTCTTATGTATACTTCCCTTTGCATTATTCTTATGCATTCTATTACCCAGAGTTATTAGTGGTACTTTATGGCCATTATCCTTTAAGGAGTTACTTGCATATCTTCAGTACATTTAGATTCTTTTGTCATCTCTAGTTTCCTTCCTAGGATAGCCCAGCCATCTAATATGTTTGTTAACATTTGCATAGTTCATAAACTTTATTGTAAAGTTCTCCATGGGTTTTGACACATACTTAGTGTCTTCCATCTTCCTTTTTCCCATCACACAAAAGAGTCTCACCTCCATCAAAGAATTACATGTGTTTTGACTCACTCAATAGTCCTCCCCTGTAGCCCTGGTAACTACTGATCTTTATTGCTTCTTTTTTCCCCCCTAGAGTGCCACATATAGTACACAGCTTTTCATATTGACGCCTTTTACTTAATATATACATTTAGGATGCATTCATGTCTTTTTCATGCTTTGATAACTCACTTCTTTTGTTCTGTTTTGTGGGTTTTTTTGTTTTGTTTTGTTTTTTGTCCTAGGCCTTGAACTCTGAGCCTGGGCATTGTCCCTAAGCTCCTTTTGCTCAAGGCTGGCACTCTACCACTTGAGGTACAGAATCATTTCTGGCATTTTCTGTGACTAATTGAAGATAAGAGACTTTTTTTTTTTGCCGGTCATGGACCTGAACTCTGGGCCTAGGCACTATCCCTCAGCTCTTCAGCTCAAGGCTAGTGCTCTACCACTTGAGCCACAGCGCCACTTCTGGCTTTTTCTGTTTATGTGGTGCTGAGGAATTGAACCCAGGGCCTCAGGCATGCAAGGCAAGCACTCTCCCACTGAGCCACCTTCCTAGCCCGATAAGAGACTTTTTCTGCCCAGGCTAGCTTAGAACTGTGATCCTCAGATCATAGCCTCCTGAGTAGCTAGGATTACAGAAGTGAGCCATGGGTGCCTGACCTGATAAGTCATTTCTTATTATCACCGAGTGATGTTTTAATGGTGCACTACAGTTTGGTTACTCAGTTTTTTAACTAAAAGGCATCTTGGTTGCCTCTAAGGTTCTTTTTGTAGTTATTCATAAAGTTGTATGAATATCTGCATATAGGCTTTCATATAAATATAAATTTCCAAATCAAGATGAAGAATCTTATGGTAAGATTATGTTTTCTTTCCTAAGCCACACTACTGAAGCAGTAGTACCATTTTACATTCCTATTATAGGTGCAAGAGAATTCCTCTTGCTTCACATCTCTTTGAGCAGTTGGTTTTGTTAATGTTTTAGTAAGTATATAATCATATTCTTGCTTGAATTTGCAATGTCTTAGAGTCAAGTGATACCAAGCATCATTTACTATGCTTCTATGCCTGTTTGGTGAAATGCATATTTAGTGCTTCTATTTTTTTTTAGTTGAGTTGTTTGCCATTTATTTTTAGTCTCCGTAATTCATTATGTGTTTTTTTTGTATAGAGCAAATAATTAAATACTTGAGTAAAGCACCCAAACTTTTCTGCATTGGTCCTAATAATCATTGCATTGTTCACATTTCAGAAATGGCACTGTATACTTGCCTGTCTGATAAACTTGGTGGATATGGTTTTGCTCAATGGCATGATTGGCCCAGCAGCAAAAAGAACTGCACAGTTTCATTTCTAGTTCTAAACTAAACAAAGCTGAGAGATAATTCCCCCGTGTATTTATAAGTAAGAGTTAAATCTCTCCCAGTATAATATAGCACCAGATCGAAGTAAACAGACTATGATTTCAGTGCTAGACACAGCCTTAAGGCAGAAGAAATTACACTGTTATGCAGAGGATATGTAGCTGCTGCTATTTTGGTGTCTGAGTTCTTTGCTGTCACATAGTTGAAGGCAATCCAGATGAGGAAGAGTATTAAATGCAAAGAGAAAATTTCCTGCACTAGGTTAGGGAAGACAGGGAGAGGACAGATAGTACCATCTGATCACATCGATAAGGGTCTATTCCAGTAAGCTATGGTCTAAGCTTCCCTGCTCGTTCTTACTGGATACAAGTTATTCAGAAGAGCAAATGGCGGCTAAAGCTTAAAATTTATCTTTCATCAAATGGATCAATGGCCATTGATTATTATAATTGAATTAGATGCTGGGTACTAATAAAATATGCTTAGGGAAAAATGGAACACCTACTTTTTTGGTATTTCTAATATGATGGGACCATTGTAGAGAAGCATTGCTGTACTTATTTCTCTCTGTCAGTTATCTTTAAGATAAGATGTAGACATGTAGGTACTATGTTTAAAATCAGTGTGGACATTGTAGGTGGATACTTTTCAAAGCAATGTAGTGTCTCTGAACAGATTGGATGTGTAAGGTTTGTAACCAAAATATAAGGTAGACAGAATTGGAAGTTATAAGAAGTTTGTTTCCTCACCAATAAGGGAATTCTGTCAGTTGTTTAAGTACATCTCTTCCAATTACACATTTGCAAATTAGAGAACACTACAAGTGGTTTCAGGATCCAGTGGATCTGCTATAGGACTAACCAATACTGACTTCTTTGATATCTGTGATTGGTGGTCCACACTGGTATTTTTGGTCCACACTGATATTTTGGGACTCCTGGAATTAGTGTCATATTAAGACCAGTGCCCAACAGTGCTCCAAAATCAGAATATTTTCTTTTTGCCATGGCCCAGTCAAACTGGTAATAGGTTAACTGTCCCTTTAGAGAAGACTGGGAGAAAAAAAAAGAATGCAAATATGATTAAATGTCAAATTTTAATAAAAAGACAATTGAGTATGGAAGTATATACTATGAAAACATGTGGGAGACAAAAATGAAACAATCTTTTGCAAGTTAATTAGATACAGGAAAATTTTGGAACTCATCCTAACATTAGATTAATAAAGTAATCTTATATAACAAAATGAAATGCAATCTCCATTATGTCATAATGCATAAACTCAGGATAACATAATTAATTGCATGGTACACAAGACTTCTGTGTTTTTCAGTCATGGAAGATTTATTCTACCTTAGTGACTGAGTGTGTTTTTTCTGTTTTCTGATTGTAGTAACTGTTGCCTTTCCTTTTTAATGTCTTCTAAAAACGGCTACTGCATATCCTTTAGTATGCAGTGTTCTCTACAGTTTTGCTTTAATCATCCTACTCTGTTATTGTCAGTACTCTACCTTTGGCAATGCAGCAGGCCAACCAGAATCCTGCCTTGGAATCTTATGCAAAGCTTTTAGCATGCAGTCTTGTCTTTAGTCTCTTTAGTCTTGCTTCTTCCTCATTCTTACCCTTTTACCACCACATCAGAGGAAGACACTAAACAGAATGAGACCAGCTGGAGGAGTAGCTTGGATGAGGTATTAATTGATGTGAGCATAGTTGGTCAGCCTAGTTCCACTGGCCTCTCAAAGTTTCATGAACTAAGCAATCTCCCTTGTAGTTCTGAATCCCCATGGAACTGTAACTACCTTGTTCTGATTAATACAACTCTGCAAGACCAGCTGGCTAGGTTGTACTTCCTAGAATCCTAAGCTTTCCTTTTCCTGCTTCAAGAAAGTCCCATTCCCTCACAGGTGTGAGCACTGCCATTAGGGCAGGGGATCTATGATTGAACTGTGGATCTCTTCACCAATGATCAAGTGCTCCTGATTGAACACCTAGTTCTCTAGGTTTCTGAGAAATTAAAACATGGCAATATTCTGGCTATGCATATATTCTACTTTTTTTTTGTTTTTGTTTTTTGGTCAGTCGTGGGGCTTGAACTCTGGGCCTGGGCGCTGTCCCTGTGCTCTTCAGCTCAAGGAGCACTCTACCACTTGAGCCACAGCACCACTTCCGGTTTTCAAGTTGTTTATTGGAGATAAGAGTCTCATGGACTTTCCTGCCCAGGCTGGCTTTGAAACGCATGAACTGCGATCCTCAGATTTCAGCCTCCTGAGTAACTAGGATTACAGGTGTGAGCCACCGGCACCCGGCTTATATACTACATTTTTGTTATGCAATCATTTGTTATGGATACAAAGGGTGGTTTTACATTTTGCTATTATGAATAATGTAGCAAGAAAGCCCATAATATTTTCTGATCAATCGTTCCAACCCCGTCATTTCCTTCTCCAGATCCCTGCAGCAATCTATTGCCTCTGTCATTAAATAGATAATTAAACATAAAATGTCAGGGTCTTTTATTTATTCAAGTGTTACATATTTTGTGATGGATTTGATTTTTCAAACACTTTAATCATGATTTTAACTCAGTTGTATACTGCTCATGAGCAAGAACTACTTCTATTTTTTTCCTTGTACATAGTACTAAGAATAATGAATTTAGTTATTCTTATCTTTATCGATCTGTTAATTCTCATTTCCAAGGGGGACACTGAACTGTGTAAAATTTAGATATTTTGAACCATTCTTCTTTTATTAGAAATGAGATCATAATGCATTCAGCAACTTTCCATTAGCAAAAGAGTCGGAAGTAATGCAGCCCTAAGTAATAACAGTTAGGTTAGAAAGAGGAAATTGTCAGTGATTACTCTTTTTCCTGCAAGTGATTTGGATCTTTGTACCTTGATAGGAAATTACACAAAGAAAACAGTGTCCAGAATCATTGCCTACTGACTGAAAGACAGACGCTGAAAAATTTTTGAGCTTACAACCTTGACAGGCTCCTTTCAGCTCCTTCTAAGATGTGAAAGAATAGAAAGGCCAAAAAAAAAGAAAAAAAGAGAAACAAATAAGTAAAAGGTAGTTCTTTTCCTTTTTGGTTCCTGACTTTTTTATTTGAAGGTGAACATTTTTCTTCAGAGATTTCTATTTGGCACATAATAGATTGTTATAGTACTCTGTGTCTAATATTGTTTGTATCAAATCATGTTTTAATGACTACAACCAACCAATAAGGTGATGAGCTAGACTCATCAGAAGAAATTTGGAGTTCAATTTGACAAATAAGATGAACTTATGAAGGCAAGGGATAGGGATGTATTTCAGTGGCAGAGCACTTGTATAGCTTTTACCAGGGCCCTTAATTCTGTCCTTAGAAACACACACACACACACACACACACACACACACACACACACACACCTTAATTCTGTCCTTAGAAACACACACACACACACACACACACACACACACACACTGCACAGGCACTGGTAGCTCATGCCTGAAATCCTAGATCCTCAGGAAGCTCACAAACAGAAAATTCTATGAGACTCATCTCTAAATAATCAGCAAAAAGCTGCAAGTGGAGCTGTGTCTTAAAGTTGTAGAGTAGTCTTGAGAAAGAAAGTTAAGTGACATTGAACAGATTCAGAGTTCAAATCCCAGTACTGGAAAGAATGAAAGAAAGAAAAAAAGGAAGGAAGGAAGGAAGGAAGGAAGGAAGAAAAAAAAAGGTTATGAAGAAGATATGGTCTTGTTCCAATATTTTTCAATGTAGCTTTCAATCAGTTTTGTTATGGAACTATCATTACAACTAATGGGGGTCCAGTAATTAAAAATGCACCCTATGTTTTATGTTCAGGGGACTATTTTATAATGCAAATGTTGTAGGGATACTATAATCTTACAGTCAAGGTGTAGAAAACTAGGCTTTGACTGTTTTCCAGCAATGACGTTTCCAAGAACATGATGTAACTTGTGATCTAGCCAAATCCTTTAGCGAACAAGTAGTATGGTACAACTGGGTTTACTGCAGTTGTTCTGAATTGAAGAAACTTCTTAAATGTGCTTAGTTTGAAACTTGGCTTTCTTAAATCTTGGCCAGAGAGATGCATTTTAAAACAAACAAAACCAAAAAGGAAATCTTAAATCCAAAGCTGCCTGAAGTTTGTTAAAACTAGTTCAAAATAAAAGTATGTCACTTCAAAGGAAGAGAAATGTGAAATGGTCAAATATTTTTATAAAATATCAGCTAATGTCTCTAAAGATTTGTAAAGTTTAATGGGGACAGTTTTACAAACACAATATTTAAAAGCATAAAAATACTTAAAAGCATAACAATCTGGCTATTGAAAATAGTCAAAGAAAGTGATTTGAGTAGCAAACTTTTCTTTTAGGCATATTATAATTTATAAGCAATGTATCAGATAGAGTTACAATAATCTCTAAGAATTTTATCTTTACATTTTTAAAATACAAGATATGCCTTGAATTAAATGTTGGTCTGTTTCTAAATTCAAGCCCAAAGCACTTTGGAACTTGAAAGTGCATATTTGCAATCAATACAAGTCATTATTTGAGCAAACTTCATTTTGTGAAAAGTATTTCTTACATGCTAAATAAAATACATGAACAAATTAGCAAATAGAAATGAATGAGTGACCCAGAAGTCAGAATGCTATAGGAGTGACAATATAGAATGTACAGGTCTTAAAAACTGCATTATTCCAATTTTTCCAAGTTTCATGGCTACTGCTGATAAAGTCGAAATAATATCTAGGCCTTATTTGAGGCTCAATAAAATGATCTATAATTTTTTGCCTAACAGTACCTGGTACATGGGCATAAATGTCTCCTTCCAACATGGGGCAAGTATTTTGTTTGTTACAACTGGAAAAAGACATGTAAGAAGAGCAATCTAATGGAAAAATTCTTTATTTCCAAGCTTCCTTCAGGAGGCTGAGATCTGAGGATCGCTGTTTGAAGCAAGCCCAGAGAGCAAAGTCTATGAAACTCTTATCTCTAATTAGGTACCAAAAAAAAAGCCAAAAGTGGAGTTGTACTCAAGTGGTAGAACACTAGCCTTTAAGCCCCAGTACAGACACAATAAAAGGAGGGACTGACATGGTTTAAATATGCCCCCTAAAAGTTCATGTATTAAAAAGGTAACCTACAACATCTATGTTCATGGTAAATGGAGGCAGAGCCTTTGGGAGATGACATCATGAGGAAGCAAGAAACCTGAGCTGGCAGACTCTGTTTCACCAGGTGATATCTATACCATATTCTGGTCCAGCAAGAAGTACCTCATCAAATGCCAACACCATTCTTGAATTTCCTAATCTCTTTATAAATTTCGCAGCCTCAGGTATTGTGTTTTAGCAACACAAAACAAAGACAGAGTCCCTATGTAGTCATTCAGCTACCTTCCCAATTAACATGTCTCTTCAACAATGAAACTACCATATGGTTAGGCCATTGTCTGATCTAGAATATTTTTAATTAGTGTTTTCTAACAATAATACGGGGGATATCATTGTAATATCTCCATACATGTTCTGATTCTAGAACATATTTGTGATACAAAGCATGTTATATGAGGAAAGAAAATCAGAAAGAAATAAAGAGAAAAACAAAACTTCTTCCCTTTAAGAATAAATCATCTATGGGGAAATATTTCTACCACACATTTTTTTTTTTTGGATCGGTCATGGGGCTTGAACTCTGGCTTGGGCGCTGTCCCTGTACTCTTCAGCTCAAGGCACGCGCTCTACCACTTGAGCCACAGCGCTGCTTCCTCTACCACACATTCTTTTTGGCTGTTTATGCACAGGCAGTCCCCTATGTTTCCTGGTGCAATGTTCATGGGACATGAATTTTAGGTTACTTGCTGTGCTAGCTGTCTTCTGTGGGCATTAGGAACTACCAAAATACACCATCCTGAGCTGAGCTAAGTTCTTCACAATGGAATGATCAGCACATTATCCAATGAATTGAACTGGTACCTCTCACGGTATGGAAGGACTACCCAAAGAAGTATATGATTGCAATAATATTTTAATAGCCAGGTCATGCATGTGGCTGTTAAAGGGTCTATAGTCGGCCCAGACATGATAGCCTTGAGCAAGTCATTTAACCCATTCTGTTCTTAGTCATTCCAAGCATGACAACCAGGGTCACACCTGTCTCCTGTTTATGCTAATTAAGGCGTTAAATTAAATTTATAGTCAGTGTTGTACTTGAAATTCAAGGTGACCTACTTAGTGTGCAGATGTAGTTTTAATAAAGACAAAGGAAGCATTGACCAGGAAGTAATCGGCATCAAAAGCATATTAAATGGCCTTTGAAAATAAATGTATTTCCTAGGATTTTGCATTCTTTGACCCTTACTACTTCTGTTTTTGCAATAAAAGACTTAGCCTGACTACTCCATAAATAAATTTTTCAATTGATATTGCCAGATAGTACACAATTTGATGAGCATGGACATAATTTTCCTGAGAGGGAAGCGTAATTTGTTTATATATTGTTGTCTTGTGTGTCTCAGTTGTTCCCTCCCTTGGCTTCTAAACCTTTAAGGCAATTGTTACTTTCTCCAACAGATATTCACTTGGCTGACTTCAGCAAACAAGTAACCAAGACTGTTGTACACTTACTAGCAGTGATGTTGCAGTAATCAGAATAAAATAGGGCCTAAAGAGAATCTGGCTTGGCAGTAGGAATTAGAAAGTAAAAATCACAGATCCTTAGTCTTCTGCACGCAAAGCTCCAAGCACTAGTGGACAATCACATTCCAGTGTTTTGTTTTGTTTTTTTAATTAACTATTACAGATCCTTTTCCCTACATCATTTAGACAAGACCTCCCCACTTCTATTAAAATGGCACCCAAATACCCAAACGTTTTCCTTCCTTCACTGATACTTACAACAGTTACACCAGTTACGCCAAAACTCTGTTTTACCTAGTTTGGCTCAGATGGTTTAAAACACATGATAGGGGTGATTATCAACTCATCTGTGTCAGTCTTGTTAAATGATTGTTTCACATGCCTTGTTCATACTTTATGGGGAATGATGGGCATATACTCCAAGATTTTAGGAACAATTATTTCATCATAAAACTAAAAGAAATATGACTTCTTAATAAAAATTGTAGGCGCTTACTCTGAAAAAAAAACCTGTTAGTATTTGAAGATTCTATTGCTTGTTCCTATCATATGTGATGTTGTTTTCCCACAGAAACAGAACATTAGGCACGTTCTCATTCATCTGTTTTAAATATGAACTTTTGTTATGAGAAGATAGAGTGCATTGCTGATAGGCTCTTGGTCACTTTAAATGCATGACTGCCTACTGCCATTATCCTAGAGGAATGTGTCATTGATGCCAGCCCAGTCTAAGTAGGATTTTAATGCATGCAAATGTTTAACAATAATAAATATTGGAAAAACAAAGATTAGAATTTTGTTAGAATTTTCTGTGAATTATAGTAAAATAAACACCAAGATGACTAAAGCTGATAATTGTCAAATAAGATAAATACCTTTGAAAGCAGAATATGTTGCAATTGCTGCCTTATTGTATAATTTTGGATATGCATAGTATATGCTTTTTTTGCATTTTCTTCTCTAAATGAATAGTAGTCTTATGAATATTGAAATATAAATGTTAGAAAGCAGGGGCTGGGAAGGTGGCTCAGTGGTAGAGTGCTTGCCTTGCATGCATGAGGCCCTGGGTTCGATTCCTCAGCACCACATAAGCAGAAAAAACTGGAAGTGGCACTGTGGCTCAAGTGGTAGAGTGCT
>NW_012267257.1:2413414-2489339 GCF_000151885.1 Dipodomys ordii
AAAGGTTGGTGCTACAATTAACTTTAGAAGCAATAAAAGTTATTTAGCTATATGTGTATTAATTTTCTGTTTTAAAATGTAGAAATTGGGGCTGGGGAGGTGGCTCAGTGGTAGAGTGCTTGCCTTGCATGCATGAGGCCCTGGGTTCGATTCCTCAGCACCACATAAGCAGAAAAAGCTGGAAGTAGGGCTGATGCTCAAGTGGTAGAGTGCTAGCCTTCAGCTGAAGAGCTGAGGGACAGCGCACAGGCCCAGAGTTAAGGACCCATGACCGACCAAAAAAAAAAGAACGTAAGCTGTGCCATGTCTCACGCCTGTAATCCTAGCTACTCAGGCGGCTGAGATCTGAGGTTTGCGATTCAGAGCCATCTTGAGCAAGAAAGTCCATCAGACTCTTATCTCCAATAAACTACCAAAAAAATCAAAAGTGGAGCCGTGGCTCAGGTAGTGGAGCACTAGACTTGAGTAGAAAAGCTCAAGGACAGTGCCCAGACCTTGAGTTCAAGCCACAGGACAGACAGAGACAGACAGGCAGACAGACAGACACACACACACACACACACACACAAAACACTAGACAATTAGTACATTTTCCCTATACATTTCTCCATTTCTAAGAATATTTAATGACTTAATTTGTCCTTGAAAGTATTTAAAATTTTCAAAAGATCATGTATTTTCATATATCATTTTATATGTTTAGCGGAAACCTCATATTCATGATGGAAATATGCATAAAGATGAATATCTTATTTTATAATGAATAAATATTTAACCTCATCAAGACTTTTTGTTCTTCTTATTGTGGTTTTCATTTTCTCTCCCTACTTTACATTTTTGTTTTCAGTCTTTATTTTCAAAGAGTAATCTTTCTCCCCTGGTCAAAAACAGGGGAACTCCTAAAGACTAGGACCACCTTACTATTTCTACAACCTATCACAGGATGCAATAAATGTTATGTATGCCTTTTTAGGTAGCGCAATGCTTGAATATGTGGGTAGACAAATATGTGGATGGAAAGATGGAGGAGTAGTGGTTTTATTCAGTGAAATGAAAGTCTTTGGATTTCTCAAATGCATTTATTATTTTGAAATCAAGTATTATTATGACAGTGATTGTTTCAAAAAACCCAAAGACAACAAATGTCTTAGCATCTGATTGTCCTTCATTTTATATATATATGTGATATATATGAGTTTATATCTACAGACAAGAATAGTCAGCTTTGTTAGGCCAAAATGACATTTAAAAATATTGTGTCATTTCATCTCAAATGCCAATTCTTGGGGAAAGATGGAGAAAAATGGAGGCCTTTTAAATCATTTCAATTTTGGTTTATTACATTGCTTAATAATTCATTGGCCCATGTTTTATTTTTTTCAATGACTTAATATGAAGGATTTCTACTTCAGTTTCAATGGACATTGGTAAGACTTAGGTTCTGTTATTTTTTAATAATTCTTTTAGGCATTTTTATATGTTTAATCACTATATCACTATAATCAAGTAAACTTAAGCTCATCTTGGGACATTTGAGTTGTCAATTAAGAAATTCTTTGCCAGGCCGCCACAAGAGTTTTCATAAATATAGACTTTAAAATAAATCTTCTATTTAGTCTAGACTGCTAAGTAATAAAGACATCTGCCCTGCAGAGAATCACATTAGGACAGAAGAGTCTTATGTCTTCATTATGGCATTATTGAAGTGCACAGTGTTTAGGTAAAATAGAATTTTCTAGATACCTACAAGCAAAACTATAGGCAAAAACTTTTTAAGAATGACAGCAATTACATTCCATTCAAATGAGAGTATCTTATATGTTCTCATTTTTAAAAAATTCCCCTGTTGAAGTCAGTCATGAATTATAGGATCTTAAATTAATTGCATTATATATATATATATATATATATATGTTTGATTTGTAATTCCACGTATTGACTAAATAATTTAAGTAGATTACTGAATAAAGGTTGTTTCTAAGAAATATAGTTTGAAGATGAGAGTGGATAATTTAATCCCTTGATGAGTGCCTTGTAATGTTTACAAAATTCAAAAATCCTCAAATTAAAATGTTTATATTACTTATTACTGCCAAAAAGCAATGAGGAAAAGTATAGGTTTGTTTTAGCACATTAACAGACTATGATATCCCCTGGAGTTGTGATAAGATTTTTTTAATATTATAGTAATTAATGAAATTGAGGTAAATTCAAAGTTTTTGAAGTGGCTATGGTGCTATCTTTAAGGGTATTTCTTCATTTTATAATTTACCATTCTATTTGTTTTAAAGCTCAGAATAGTTGTCAGGAATTCTGTCAGGATTGAGGTATTCGAATCTTTGATATACCTTTTATTAGAGATTTTTTTTACTCGATAGTTGAAATTTAATGATTAAGCTGAAGATATTAAGTATCACAGAGATTACTTCTGACAATTGTTTTTTTTAAGTTCAGTGGTTGGGGTTTTTAGTATCCAGAGTTTAATGTAGTCTGTGTGAGTAAAAAAAAAAAAATGATTTTTTTTCTAACATTTCATTGGTATATTACTAAATGTACTTGAATATTCCTCTTTTTTTATAGAGAACTATGAAAATATTTTTGGAAATATTTCTAAATTCAATGTATCCTCCACAGAAAAATATATGGTAGGAATATAAGGGCAAAATGCTTCCTTGAATATTTATAAATAAATGTGTTCTTTAAAATCCTTAGTAACATCTTAAAAGTATTTTAGAAATATACACTTAGTATTTGGAGAGAACTTTAAAGTTTGAAAAATATTGTGTAATTTTTTTTCTGGATCCAATTTTCAATATTATTTTTCTCTGTTTTTTAAAGTGTAAGAATTTAATTCTGTGTAATTTCAACTACTTAAAAATAGGCTAATCTTTTGTAAATGAAAATAGCTTACCATTATTAACAGACACTAATATTTAACACAGTGCTTCATATTTCTCATAGTTTTACTTTGCAGTTTTAATAATAAAAGATGCAAATGAAGAAAATATAGTCTCCCTCATATCTGATGAATCTTCTGGAAATTACCACTTAACACAAAAATTGTCTTTTTATACTTTGTGTTGTTGAATTGCTTAGGATATGCTCAGATTATTTACCTTTCAAACCTCCCCTAAAATTATTATTGATATATGAAATGAAGCACTGGATTCATTTAATATTGGAACTCAAATATGCAATGGCATTCTGCCATTTTGTATCATTAAAAATTAATAAAAAATATACTTCATGCACTAATAGTCTTTTTTTATTAGCCTGAAAATAGAGCCCTCTATCCATCTGCCACTTTAATCATCTGACAACTTTAACAGGCTCTTCTCATCCAGCTTATACAAAGTGTACATCTGCAGGAAAAGACTCCCACTCTCAGCCACACCCTCAGAGCCCTTGCCACATCTGATAGACAGTGAAGAAAGTTACCTTTGTGCTTTCAGAAAGTGTTAGAATTTTGAGACTGGGGTGTGGAAATTGGACTGCATGTGTCTCCTATTTTTTTGTTGATATTGTTTTGTTTTTTCCCCCAATCACAAAAGTCTTCTGGCTTTCACTAGGGGCAGAAATAAGAAAGTAATTTATTGGTTGAACTTGATTTGAAATAGTGAAAACATTGTAAATAGTGTGTACTTAGTTTGAAATATGTCATTTGCAGCATATTTCATTTTAAATAATTCAGTGTTTTTCTTTGTTCTTATATTTCATCAGTATTTCTTTTATTTTTTCTCTCTTTAAAGTAAATTTGTGACACTTCAGTTAATTTTTTCAAGTATTTTTTTCTTAACACTGAATGAATTTAACATTTCCTTTCTTAATATTCTAAAATAGTCTTTCTTAATATTCCAATAATTTTGAGTGAGAAAAACATTTTGAATATGGCTTTATAGCAACAACAAAACAGACTAAATTTTTATAGAATAGAAAACTCAAATATTTGAAAATAGACTTTATTACTACATTGTCTTATATTTCTTAAAGTTCTATTAGCTTATTAACAATGCACTAGTGCCTGGGTATTTATTTGTCTAGAAGAGGAGTGCAGATTTCATTTGCTGCATCTTGGCTAGAGGAAAGCAATTATATTCTTCAAAAGCGTCTTGTTCTCCCTTTTTTATTACACTTCTGAGGCCCATGAATGTAACAGATATATGTGAGTTTTTCAGTGTCTGAGGAAAGCTACTACAGGGATATGTATTTCATTCTTAAATAATCAAGTACTTTTATAATTAATTTTAAGGTGAAATGAGTCATCTTTTGGCTTACTCGTCATCCATTAATCCCGTAAGGGAATTTAATTATTATGTCTGTACATTTTTTTCCTCCAGACAGTTCCTTTATTTGATATCATAACTACTCGTTGAAGATTGACTTCTTAATGTTTTATCATTGTGAGTTTCACAAAACTGTGGGCTGATTTTATAAAGCTATGATTCAATATGTCTCATAACTTAAAACATATTTTTGAAGTTAAATGACTAGTTTCTTTTCAAACTTACTCTATTTCATTTGGTACACTTGTCTCACCTGTGTTTCTGGAAGTCACCTTTTTAAAAAGAATTACATGTGTTTCAACTTGTTAGGACTAGAATTGCTAGGTTAAATATTTCTTTATATGATTTATCTTTTATGATCAGCCAAAATTTAACCATAGGAATTTTACTTAAAAATTTTTTCATGATGGTCAAAAATATAGAAAGATTTCCAGAAGTCTTTATGTAGCATGTTTGTGAGAGTGGTTTTTGTTGTTGTTGTTGTTCGTTTTCTATTTTATATCAGTTGTTGGTTTTTAATCTTCACTGTATCTGGCACTTAGTATATCTTTAGGATAGATAGATATACCAAAAGTAATAATAAATAAATAGTTTTATTAAACCTAAGAACATCTTTAAAAGCCATAAAAGTGTCCTAAATTTTCTCTGCTATTAAGTGATGCCTTTATTAGCTCACTCTGATTCAGGCTCAGGAAGGAAAGAGTAGAGAATTCCAGAATTTGGTCATCTTGTCTATACTCAGCATAAATGTACAAACTGTCCTTATACTAGCAAAAGCACAAATATCATGTTATCTTGATAATGCCAATAAAATACATAGGATACAAACAGGAATTATGATGTGTATGTTTTCCTCACGGATTGTTTCACACAATTTTCAAACCTGCTTTTTTTTCCTTCTAATGCAACTAGCTGAAGAAAAGCTTTTGTCAGTGACATCTCAAATCTAGTATATGTGGGGGTGGGTCATAATGGGGAAACTGCATCTGCGCATTTTACAAAGTCTGGAGGAAAAAAATGGTTATTTCATAGCCAATGATAACAAGAACTTGTCAGTCACTGCTTTCTTGAAAACTGGTAGGTTTTGGAATTGGTTTCATGGGGGATGGGGGGCCATGAAGCACATTCAGATGGGCCTTCAATGTTGCCCTCAATAAACTTTGCATAAAATAACTTCTTCTTTCTTGAGTGAATAATAGGTCTAGGTCTGTTCCCAAGGATAGTGCCTCTGGAGATTGGCAAATGTTATCTCAGCCAGGACAGTCCTCTTTTCTCACAAGGGCTATGTTCCGTCTACCGTGCTCCCACACAAGATAAACCTCCAATGTTTACTTTAAGACCTCTGTCAGAATCGTTTCATCAGGAAATAGAATGTCGTCTATTCATCTGCTTTGATTAAGGAGCCAAGATGACATTTGAGCTGTTGGTCCAGGAACAGGATGGCATTACTTTAATGGTTTGAGCATCGGGATATCTTTCCTTAGTGATATATAGGAAAGGCTCACAGACATTAATATTTGTCCAGATAGTCTTAAATGTCTGTTTTAATAAGTGACTCATGATTATTGACAAATTCTTTGGGTGGTACAAAACCTTTATCTCAAGTCTCAATAACAGTTTGAACCTGTACTAGCCTCAGATTGGTCCTATTTGCTCAGAGTGATCTTAGATTCTGAGAAGTGGCTCTATTCTCTTTGGGGGCTGTCTGTCACATCGTGGCAATGAGGGGCTACACAGTAGTAGATTTAAACTGCCTTTCCTTGCAAGCTGTTTACATTTTATGTGTTTTCTAAGGTAGTTCCTCACATAAAAGTCACTCTCTTCTCTTAAATTCAACATGCTGACTAGAATTGCCCTCTGCTTTTTAACTTATTATTGTTTTGCTACTACCAACCACCCTGAATGGTGTGGGTTTTTGTTTTGTTTTGTTTTGTTTAACCACTTAATGTGGTTTAAATATTAGAAGTGATTTTACTTCCATTTTATTGCTCTTTATCCTTGAATCAAGTAGAAGATGGTCCTCCTACTTCTCCTTCTTGTCTTTCGGTCACATCCCTATTTACACCCATCTCAAGACTGCCACTTTTCCTGAGTCACACTAAACTCTGTCATCTTCCACCTGCTGTCTGCCTTTTTATTCCTTTCAAACTGGTTTACTCTCTGCAGTTTGCACAAGCAGAACTTATTGCTGGGCTTGCTGATGATTCTTCTGGGAATTATTGTCCAACCCTCAGATTTCTGTACATTTCTATACACAAGCTTCAGAAGCCTTCTCATCTCACACACCGCAGTCATTGTGGCTTCTATCATATCACTCTGTTTTCTTGTCTTCAAAATGTCAAAAGTAGGGTTGCATTCTGAGTTTGGCTTTTCTAAGTGTTAGTATTATTTTTCTTAAGAAATGAACCATTATTATTTGTAGTAATGAATGTGTCTCTAGATCAGTCCACAACCTTTAATTAAATACACATAGATATAGATATATTAAATAATATATAATATATGTACATGCATATATCTATTATATATATATATATACATATATACACACACATATATCTTACACTCCCTCCACCAAAACTGTATAAGCCTTTCTGTGTCTCAAGTGTACCTTCTTCCTTGGATTTTTCTGGCTGTATGGAAATTCTTTTTACTTTAGGCCTTAATTCAATTTTTAAAAAATATACCCATTGGCAAAATATTATGAGCATTTAAATTTTTTTGAAAGTTATCTTTAAGTAGTTGTACAAAAGGGGTCTCAAGTCAATCTATCAGTTTATAAGTACAAAGCATCTTGATCAATATCTTGTTCCTGGCCTCTCTTTCTCTCCATCTCTATTCCCACCTCACTTCCTCCTCCTCTTCCTCCTCCTCCTCCTCCCTGTTTCTCCCTGTGTTTCTCCCTCTCTTTCCTTTTCCTTTTTCTGCTCTCTGCACACTGTGAAGTGAGCTGCTTTGTTCTACCACACAGCCAGGTCATGATATTCAACCTCACTACGGAACCAAAAGCAACAGAGCCTAATGGCCAGGGACTGAAACCTGTAAAATAATAAGCTAAAATCAGTATTTCCTCCTGTAAGTTGTTTTTGTCAGGTATTTTGTGATGAAAAGCGAACTAACATTTGTCATTTCTGGTGTTCAGTATTCGGTTAACATTAGTACATCCCCTTTAGCAAATGACCATATTACAAAGTTGAGTCAACTGTGCTGGACTACAGAGCCTCAGGCCTCAGGGATTACACCTGAATTTCGTTAAGAAAGTGGAAGTAATTAATACAGGCAGGAAGGAATCTCATGATGACTCACAGTTGCTGTCCAACTGGTCAAGACTGAAATTATGTTTTTGGATTTTTTTTGCGGGGGGTGAGGGAGGGGGATCCTGTTGTGGGGCTTGAATTCAGGGCCTAGGTACTGCCCCTGAGCTTCTTTGTGCTCAAGGCTAGCGTTCTACCACTTTGCACCACTGTGCCATTTCTGGTTCCTGAGTGGTTAATTGGAGGTAAGGGACTTTTCTGCCCAGGCTGGCTTCTGGCTTTGAACCAGGATCCTCAGCTCTCAGCCTCCTGGGTAGCTAGGATTACAGGTGTGAGCCACCCGTCGGTATCTGGCTAGTTTTTATGTGTTGTCTTGTTGAATTCAGGGCCTGATCTCTGTCCCTGAGCTTTTTCACTCAGGGCTAGCACTCTACCACTTTGAATCACAGCGCCACTTCCAGTTTTCTGGTGGTTAATTGGAGAGAAGAGTCTCATGGACTTTCCTACCTGTTGGACGGTGATCCTCACATCTCCGCCTCCTGAATAGGATTACAGACATGAGCAGCCAGCACCCAGATGTCTTGTTTCCCTGCCTTCTTCTCCACTTAAAACTTTCTAAAACCACAGCTTTACTGCTTGGGAAGGTGTAAGATATTTGTTCTTACTGCCTTTCATAGCATTCTACTGTCTGTAAATACTGGATGTCTTATTTTTCCAGTTTTGCCTGTCTACAGTTGAGAATATTATAAGCCAGTTGAGAGTATTATATATCAGTGAAAAATTTTAAACACCCAAACCCATTCATGTGAAACAAATAGTAAAAGAGTAATATAAAATGTACTTTAGTCATAAGTGAGGTCATTTCATATAGCCAGTAAAACAAAACAAAAACTTTTCGGGGTTTTTTTTTTGGCCCAAGACTGGAACTCAAACTCCCTATCAGACACTTGGCTTTTGCTCACTGGCTGGAGCCATGCCTCCAATCCAACATTTAATCTTCTTATTGTTTCTATACTTTCTATACCTGTAGCTATGTTGTTTAGACTCATAAGCAAAGATATTACATCCAGAATTAAGACAGAAGTTTCTTTATAGTAACCCATTGGCAACTCGGTTCATGTATTTGTTTCAACTCTCAAATGCCAAGTCCTTTCTTTTCCTTAATATGTCCTAATTCATTGATATCTGTCTTCCTCCTTTAGGAACAGGTGCTGTTCCAAAACCAGTAGCATGACTGCTGAGAGACTCATGGGAACATTAGGCCTCAGGTCTACTCATAACTCTCTTAGTCCACTTCAGATCATTTTGAAGTTCCCTCTTGATTGTTCAGACACAGAGTTATATGACAGATTACTTATGCAATGGACTTTGAATTTTAATATATACTGCCTTTTGTTTTTTGCTTCTTCATTCCACAATTATTGAGCGCTGGCTAGAAGCCAAAACTGAAACAAGTCAGTCAGCAGAGCTCTCATTTTCTCGATGGAAGCTGTGATGTTTGATGTTAGGGGAAGCCCACAGTTGTAATATACCTGCCGAAGAGGAGTATTAGTAGTTTAGAAGGAGAAAAAGGTTAGAGAAAAAGCGCTCAAAAAAATTTTAACTTAATCTGATTTTTATGGCAAGTAAAATATTCCTGGAAATTAATTACTTCTCTACAATGCCAAACGGTTGCAACTATTTAAAAGCTTTATTTATTTATTTGTTTATTTCTTTGTGTCATTTTAACCCTGGGAAATAGCTTTCTCGCTGTTTTGATTAGATTCTGTAGTTACAAAGGCACAGTCATGTAGTTCTTTTCCCACTAAATAAAGGAAAGAAAAAGACTGATTATCACATTCATTGCTTTTTATTTGAAAACAACCAGCTCCTTTGGGTCATGACACTTGCCAAATTTTAATTCCTCGTTCATGAAAATGTGATCACGGTATATTAGAAATTTGCCTGAGGTTCTAAATCCATGTAATATCTTATGTTCAAGGTTCCAATTAATTTTAAGAAATTGAATTAAATTTTCTGTTTCCTCACAGAATCTCCTTCCTAGACCACAATATTAGGTTTGCTGTTCTTGGCATGGGAAACGCCTCCATTTCAGACCATTGTTTGCTTTTCCCCTCTGTCACTTTGTAATCATATCACGTGTGTGCCATCAGCTAGCAGGATCAAGAATACTCAGGTGAAGTTCTCTGCTGCTGTCCTCACTTCCCACTCCCCTCACAAAGAAAGGATTGTTGTATCCAAGGGATTTCCATTTAGTGGCAGGAAAGTGCAAATAGCTCCACAGATAACAAACCAGGCTGGGATTTTGTTCTCCTTTCCTCTCTATCATTACTGGATTTCAACAAAGTGTGTCTCTCCGTAGTACATGTAACATAAATACACATCTATAACCTACCTTTATAATTTTGTATCACTTCCTAAATCATTGTTTATTTGTTCACTTATCTACTTAAATTCATATAAAAATAATTCTTTTCCTCTTTCAATGCCCTTTGCGAAAGACTTTGGATTTAATGTTTATTCCTTGAATATTTATATTAGCCTTAGATGAGTGTGTGTGTGTATGTGTGTGTAAGTATTCTTGACACTGGAATTTTTTTTTTTTTTTGGGTCCGGTTATGGGGCCTGAACTCTGGACCTGGGCGCTGTCCCTGAGCTCTTCAGCTCAAGGCTAGTCCTCTACCACTTGAGCCACAGAGACACTTCCGGCTTTTTTCTTTTTGCTTATATGGTGCTGAGGAATTGAACCCAGGGCCTCAGGCATGCAAGGCAAGCGCTCTACCACTGAGCCACCTTCCCAGCCCCGACACTGGAATTTTTTTTGCTTCAGAACAATGGGATGTTTTATTATTAACTGTTTTGGATTAAGTATTTGTAGGTTAGTTAGATACGGAAAAACGGTTACATGTTTTGATGAGCACAAATACATTCTTGAATTTATAATGTAATTCAAAACTTGCTTCAGTAGCCCCAGTATAGATATTATTTTATTCCTAAAGACATAGTTTTATATGAATTGCATTGATGCAATATCAACTCTAAAATGTGTGGTAACGCACACCTGTATTCTCAGCCACTAAGATAGCACCGATCAGGAAAATCAGAGAGGACTGGTTTGAGATCATAATGGGTAAAAAGTTAGTGAGACTCCCATCTCAATAAATAAGTGAAGTGTGATGGCATGTATCTGTCATTACAGCTAGAAAAATGCAAGATCCTAAATGAAAAATTATTAATGGCTCAAGTGGTAGAACACTTGCTTAACAGAAGTGAGGCACTCAAACCCTAATTCCAGAAAGAAATACTGATTTTCATTTTTCAAAAATGTTTGTTGTAAATGTAATGTACTGTACAGAAGGGTTACAGTTACATAGGTAGCTAATGAGTACATTCCTTTTTGAACAGTGTCACCCCCACCTTCATTTTCTTCCAGTTTGTTCCTCCTCACCTCCTTTCCCCCTAGTTTTTTAAATTATAAGTCATATATAATTCCATGTATGAAGAAATTTAGATCACTTTTGTAATACATGCTAATCCTGCATTAGTTTCTCTTTTAAAATCTACAAAAGTACTGTGACTTTTGAGTAGCTTGATAGTATATATTTGCCACTGGCTCATTATAGTCTTGTTTTTTATTTTTATTTGAAACATTTATAGAATAACAGGAAGTTACGAAGACAGTTCAAAGAGTTACCATTAGTCGTAGTTTATAAAATTACATAGTATCACAGCAAAGTAATTGACATTGGTATATTGTATGTACCTACTTCTGTGTTATTTTTTCACTTGAGTAGATTAACATAGTTGTTATCATATTCAAGATAATGTATGCTACCTGGTTACAGTCACCCACATTTCTCATCAGCCAGGAGGTAGTGCTTGAACCCACCATTTCTTTCATATTGATTGTTTTGGTGGTGGTGGTGGTAAAACTGGGTCTCAAACTTGGGGCCTGTTTGGCTTTTTCACTCAGATATGGAGTTTTACCACTTGAACCGTTCCTCCATTTCCAGCTTAATTGGGGGGATCAGAATTTTTTAGATTTGTCAGCCTGATCTAGCTTCAAACCTGGATCCTCATATCTCAGCCTACTGAGTAACTAGGATTATCTACATGAGCTAGAGAGATCATTTTGGGATTTTGTTTTGCATTTTGTTTTATGTTTCCCTATTTTGTTTTTCCTGCTTCCTACAAGTTTACATTTTTTACAATTCAATTTTTATTTATTGCTAATGGTTTTCAATACATCTGTTTCGTTTTTTAAAAGTATTTTCTTTTTTTGGGGGGGGGTCCAGTCATGGGGCCTGAACTCTGGGCCTAGGCGCTGTCCCTCAGTTCTTTAGCTCAAGGCTAGAGCTCTACCACTTGAGCCACAGCTCCACTTCCTGCTTTTTTCTTCTTGCTTATGTGGTGCTGAGGAGTCGAACCCAGGGCCTCAGGCATGCAAGGTAAGTGCTCTACCACTGAGCCACTTTCCCAGCCCCTGTAAAAAAGTATTCTCTAGGTTATTCCCCTGTACATCCTTAATCTATATAAGTGTCTTATATCTCCTATTTGTGAACATTGTGAACCATAACAGGTCATAATGAATCCTAGCTTTACCTATTAAACATAATTTCTTATTATTAAACATAATATTGCTTTTACCCATATTTTTGCTCTTTGCATTTTTTCCCCTTCCTCTTCTTCCAGTTTTCAATCCTTTGAGAATGCCTTGATTTTCCCCTTCATTTCTAGTGGCCATTTTCACTAAGGATGAGATTCTAGTTGAGTGATCTTTTAACAACTTGAAAATGTGGAAGCATGTCCTTCTGGCCTGCGTATTTTTTTTAATAAGAAATCTGGTATCGCTTATTTTTTTTTCTTCTTTAGGAAAGATGCCATTCCTCTCTCACTGCTTTTAAATGTTTTCTTTGCCTCAACCCCCAGCAAGTACTTTACCACTGAGCTGAATTTCTACCCCTTGTCTTTATTATTTACAAGGATGTCCTTGGTTTCTCAACTATTTGGGGTTCTCCCAGCTTCTAAAATCTGTAGGTTTATGGGTTTTGACAAATTTGGGCAATTTTAACTATTATTTCTTTTCTTCAACCCAGGAAAGGGGCCAAGTATGTACTAGGCAAATTCTCTTTGGCCATTAGTTCTTAGAAAATCTTTTCAGCCTCAACTCTTCCTTTTTTCTCTCTTACATGCCAGTGACATATAATGAGGTAGATCTGCTATTGTTCTTTAAGTTCCTGAACAGAAGTCCATGGGGTTTTTTTTGTTGGTGGTGGTGGTTGTTTTGTTGTGTTTTTTTTTTGGGGGGGTGGTCCAGACATGGGGCCTGAACTCTGGGCCTGGGCGCTGTCCCACAGCTCTTCAGCTCAAGGCTAGCACTCTACCACTTGAGCCACAGTGCCACTTCCGGCTTTTTTCTTTTTGCTTATGTGGTGCTGAGGAATTGAATCCAGGGCCTCAGGCATGCAAGGCAAGCGCTCTACCACTGAGCTACCTTCCCAGCCCCATGGTCCATGGTTTTTTTATTCTCTTTTTGTCCTTTTTTTTTTTTTACAGGTGGATAATTTCTATTGTTCTTTGTTTTTCTTTTTATCTCCTAATTTCTGGTACGGTTCTTCTGTTGTTTTGCACGTCTTTTAAAATTGTTCATTAAAACATTTGGTGATGGTTGGTTAAAAATCCTTGTCAGATAGTTCTGATATCTGTGTTATCTTGTTATTTCTGTCTCCTGTCCTTTCTCATCCAAGTTGAGACTTTCCTGTTTCATGGCCCAGTGATTGTTTTTCCCCCATTGAATCATAGACATTTGGATAGTGATTTTATAAACTCTGGACGTCTAGCCTCCACGTCAGTTTTTCATGGACAGGTATAGGTTTGGCACATGCCTCAGTATTGCCTGACCAGGCTGAGAGCTCAACTTCTTACTAGACCTCCCTGATGTCACCGCGGGTGGGTGGGAGAGGTGAGGATTGACTGTCATTGCTCTGCGTGGGCACATCTGACATCACAGGGGCTGGAGATGTGGTAGCACCTGGCCTGGCTTCTCATGCTTCCTGAACACTGTTCCTGTGGGTGGGAAAGGGGCTTATCACCAGGCTTTTCAGCAGTTTACACTGACCCTTGCAAGTGGGAAGGGTAACCACTGATTAAAGTCCCATTTTAATATTTTGACAGACGATTTTTCCATTTGTAAGTAGCATTTTTCTTAGATTTCCTTTAGATTTTTTGGTTTTATTTCTTTTAGATCCACAGGTCTATTTTGATTTTGTCAGACTAGTTTTAACAAAGCTCAAAGCTTACATTTCTGACTGGTGGTGTAGCGCCACATTTGAGAACTGCTAATTTGCTTTTCAGATGTGAGGAGGAGAGAATAATTGCAAAGTGTGCTGTAGATGAAAGAGTTTAGTTCTTTTGTACGTATTCTGTGAAAAACAGAAATTCTAAGTCTGGATTTTGTTCAAATGAATATGCTGTTTGAATTCATACTTGAATCTTCAATTTTTTTAAAAGCTAATTAGAAATAATACTTTTTGCACTGGATATCTGAAAGAAATAAATATATATTTATATAGGGCAATGTTGACATCAGCATTAGAATGTGATATTGTAATATTTGCATCTCTTTTTTATATTTAGGACTTTATTCTATTTCTGTAATCATATAGATATAGAGGATCTAAAGTGAAAATCTGAGAGATTTGTAGACAAAGGAATTTTCTTACTTTATGGTCCCAATCCACTCAACTGTTCAATACACTAATTGAAGACTTGTAAGAAGTCCTTTCAACAAATAAATTGATAGTGTCATCCTCTCCGGATTTACCAAGCACTACTTTTAAGTTCCTACAAAATTTTCAGCTCATTTGCTCAGACAAAACTTCCAGAAATAATAATGCAGAGCTTCTGAAAAATAAAGAACACTAAGGTATTAATTACTTTAGTCTTATCTACAAGCAAATGTGATCCCATTTAAAGAATGCTAAGGTCACTTGAACAACTTTACTATACTAATTAACGAATGTATTTGCTTTTCAGCTGGATTATGGTTTTTCTTTAACTGAAGTAATGAAAATGTCTTCTTTAAGAATCTTGTTCAGTGATTCAGAAGTGTCTGACACTTCATAATCATCAAATGATCGATTTTATGAATTAAGTTGCAATCATTCTTCATTAAATTATCCAGTAGTAACAAATTAGTAAAAGACTGATCTTTGCCCTTCATTTAGCCTACATACATCATCTTAAATTGGAGAAGTCATAAATAATGGGGAGCTAGAATAGATTAATCACTCTGAGTATTTATTTCTGCTTTGTTAGAAGAAAAGGGAGAAACTTTTACCATGTTTGTTGCTTCTCTTCCCAAACTTAGGGCTAGACTTTATGGTTTGTTTAGCTGTGAAGGGATGGCAGACTTTGGGGATGGTGAGAAGAGCTTAGTTTTGGAATGTAAATACATGTAGAGCTCGCCTTCTTTTGTTTAGCATCTCTTTAAACTAAGACAAAAAAAATCAGTGAATGAATGAATAGCAGCATGGTGAAATACCTAAATGTTTTAGTTAAAATTTTTGGATGTTTGAAATCCTATTTGGATCCTTTTCCCAGATCCCAGTGCATTCATATGCACTCAGCAGGAAACTTCATGGAGATGCACATTTGGCCAGAAGGTCTTTGACGGTGCCTTTTTCTTAACTTGTGCCTTTTCTTCTTTAGAAAAAAAGTAATGGCTTAAGTCTGACTGAAGCACAATCTTTTTTGTATGTTCCTTATAAGAATTTACTTATGGTTCACAGATCTTTACCCACCATCCATGTCTGCAATCCTTGGATTTAAAATAGCATATATCCTACTACAGACTACAGGAAACGCCAAATTAAAGACTTAGTGACACAGGACTGAAAAAGACAATAGATGACAAATTATAAATCAGCCGCTAAACCTCAAATGTAAAATTCACAGAAAATAAATGTGTATTTTTTTAACTCCTTAATATTTTGTTGTTTGTAAAACAGGTCAGTTTAGAGGTATAGTTGAGTTTGCATCTGGCTTTCTTTTAAGACAATGATGAACATTTGTCAAATAAGCATAGTGATGGGATCTTCTGACAGTTTTTAAATTCTACTCATTTGTAAAATGTTTGCATCTTTTTCATTAGAGAATTATGGATTGTTATTTTATGGGATCTGTCAGTTTGGGACATGTGGGGGTTTATTCCTTTTCCTCCTTAGGTTTGTTTTACCCATATTCCAGCTCATTCCAGTTTTCTTGACTTGTAAGGAAGTAAGAGTGTCTTTTATCTATTGCTTAAGTTCTTGGGAAGGGAGCAAGAACAAGAGGCTCTGGGGTTAATGGAAGGGTTAGAGAACAGATGGAATGGGGAAGGAAAGGGAGGCCTTTTAAAATGTAGTTTTCAAAGGACCCCAGTTACTGCTTCTGTCTCGTCTTTTTTTTTTTTCAGCCTACCCTTTGGGAGGGGTTCTTTCACAAAGGCACAAATTCCCCAGACTAGGATTGAACATGCCCCTTCTGGGTGGTGTGGGAAGGATGACCTGAGCTGGTGACTGCACAGCTGTTAGTGAAGTTATCATCAGAATAGCCTAGGAAATCCCTGCTGCAGGGTCTGGTGGTTCAGAACAGCCTTCTTTGCTCCTGGTAAGGAGCCAGATCTGTGCCTGGAAAGCCTGGTAGACATACATGTACTATACAGAAAATGCTGAAGTACTCACACTGTCTTATTTCAGTCCATTTGAAGTTAATAAGGACTGCCTGGATGTACATATCTGCACATGAGTGAACACACACACACACATAATTTTGGAAGAATTGTTAAGCTTAAGCTCTCCTTTGTGCTCAGGGGTGTTATTCAAAGGTCGAATGTATTGATGAAAACTCAAGATGGATGCATACTGCCCTTGTCCTGATATTTCAGTTCCAACAGATAGAGATACATTACATAGGGCAGGGCAGAGGAGACAACGACAGATCAAAGCCAGAGTTTGAAGGCAAAGCAGGGGAAACATCAAGTCTGAAGCACTAGCAAGTTTGACTGTTACCTTTGCCTTTGCTTGGCATACAAATCATTTAGGAGTTTAGTTCTTCCAATCATAACTTTGATTTCTTCATTCTAAGGAGCAAAAGGAAATAACAGTAAATGAAAAACATTTTGAGGTGATATTTTAGAGACACTAAAGATATTTGACTTCTGAAAGAAATAAGGAGAAAATATTGTAAGTGCAAATTGGTGCATGAAGATAATAACCAAAAAAAATGGAAATGAAGTAATATTTGAGAAGAGTTTCAGGGTACTATGATAAGCTTCTTAACAGGTATCAATAGAAGAAGGAGCTCTGAAAATCCCCCACTGAATTGTATTTGATGCTTATCTAGAAATTAATTAATATGGGGTGTGAAATTTTGTGACCACGTGTCCAAAAGCAATGAATTCGAAGATTGTGACAGCATTGTGAGTACTCTTGTACCTGATAAGGCCTACGTAGGCAGCACAACCATAAGGAAGCTTAGAGAATTTCAGTCAGTTCTTTCCTTAATATGATAAATATTCAGGTTAAATTTGAGGAAAAACTAAGTATATTGTGGCCATCTGAAATGTTTTACCATGTCAGTGGTGAAATAATTAAGGTAGCATTATTAAGGCTCTCTGAACTCTAAAACTCTATCATTCTAAAATCCATAATCATTATGTAAAGATGTTTAATTGCAAATACTATCTAATATTCAACTTCATTAAAGGGTTAGCATGTATGAACACTAAAGAAGCATGTAGCACAAACCCTGAATCTTCTACACTCTCTCACCCAAATCATTTTGTGATATCCTTAATGTTGGACAGTCTAGAGCTTTGCGTAATAGGTTATTAGTATTTTTCTTTTGCTTTTTGTTACTCAGCACCAAAGTTGGTGGACATACTGAGTCATGTTAGATCCCTTTTAAACTGGGCCAAAAGCAATGGGCTATCTTCAAGGTACTGAGACTGATTTTCTTGTATGTCTTATCAGCTCAGCTGATTCTGTAGGTAATTCCAATGAAATCCTTTTTTTGGAGGTCCGGAGAGGGAACTTACGCTCCTGGGGCTTGAATTTAGGGCTTGAGTGCTGACTCTGAACTCTTTTTCTTTTGCACAGGCTAATACTTTACCACTTGGGCCACAGCTCCACTCCTGGCTTCTTGGTGGTTAATTGGAGATAAGTGTCTAAGAGACTTTCATGCCCCGGCTGGCTTTGAACTATAATCCTCAAATATCAGCATCCTGAGTAGGATTACAGGCAAGAGCCACTAGCACAAATTTAGAACCCCCCCTTTTTTTTTTTAGAAATCTGGATACATAAAAATATTAGTAATAATATCAATTGGATGATTGCCTACCTTGATGAGTTTTCTAGAGTAATGTGTTTGAAATCTTTATATATAGATCATTTGTTGAAAAATTAGTCTTGTTTCTTGGTTGTTATAAGGCAATTATGAAATATAAAATGTTTACTTTTATTAGGTATGCATTGTTTAGGAGCAAGTCTCATCTTCTGACTAATTTTCAGCTTTGTTTAATCTGCTGCAGGAAGAAATGAGGTGGGACAGTGTTTTTTGTTCTTCTCTGGGGTGCTTTCCTTTCACTCTAGGTCTTCTAAAAGGATGCAAATCACTTCAAGGCAATCATCATGCTCTCTATTTGCAGCCTGGGTGTTTGTCTTAATCTCCCTATCTTGGTCTTTTTTGTTTTTTTTGTGAGTTTTTTCCCCCTCTGTTAAGGGAGAGTAAAGAGAATCTCCAGTCAGCCCTCCCTTCCTGTCTCTCACCTCACCTCCAGGGTGGGCCAAAGCTTGAGGAAGAGCCCTTTGTTAGATACTCTGATGGAGAAAACTATTGGAACATTGCTTAAATGGGCTTGGGGAAAGATCCTTTCTCTCCTTACTTGCCATTTCCACGGTTACTGAGGTTCAGCTCTATTGCCAAACAAGACTGAGTTTAAACCTTGAATTTTGACCCACTTTTTCCCCATAAAGTTTGTCTTAAAGAAGTTTCCAGCTTTAGTAATAATACAATGATTTTTATTTTCCTTGAAGCAAAATTCAACTCCTTGCTTGCTCCATTCCATCTCTTGGGCCAAAGACAGAGCAGTTTGTGCAGAAAGTCCACAGCCTATTGGATGGAAAGCAAGACATATGTAGAATCCAGAGAGCTCAGTGCAGTCTCTCATGACCTGAAACAGTTATCCATCTAGCAAGTATAACATAAAGCCTTAACAGTAGAGGGCATTTCCCCACCAAAGAAATTAGTAACAGTAAATAACATGCAAAACACACAAACTTACATCTAAATGAATTAAGTGCATATTAGAAAGTTCACCATTTTTATGGAAAGCAGATGACTAATGATTTTAGGTTGACTGATAGGAGAAAAAGAGTGATAAACTCTTATAAATCAGTTGGTCTGGAGGACCTGACAATACTGACTTCTCTGAAGGGATTAAAATTTAAGAGCAACTTTTTTGTTGTGATTGAGCAAATTAACAAGGATGTAAGATTCAGAGAAATATGTGAATGGTTTATTAAGATTGTCAATTAGTGAGAACTAAAATATGTTTTGGTGTGTATGCATGTATACACATACAGATATATAATTTGAGGTACCTTTGGTTTATATTTTACACATCATGGTAGAAGTTTTATTCATAATGACAGGATATACTAATGATCCTTGAAATAACTTCCATAGAATTCATTTCTAGTGTTTTTCCCCCCTCTTGCATTAAGATGCATAGTTTTCTCAGAGTTCCAGTCAGCTACAAGACAGAATTGACAATACCAAAAGATGTAATAAATGCAAAAAATATTTTTAATTAATGTCTGGAAATCATGAACTTTTAATCCAGAGAGGAAAGAAGACTAAATTATTCATTGTTTTTGCAGTAGTAGGGATTCAACTCAGAACTTTGCCCCTGAGTTCAAGTGCAGAAACCTAAGTTATCCAGAGAGGAATTCTCTGGAACAGTTGACCAACATTTGGGGAAAATGTGGAAAACATAAGAAGCAGAGGAATAGTTGGTCAAAGGTTTCAGTGTTTCTCTTGTTCATATGACAGAGTAGCAATCAAAATATGCCCCTGTGATTTGTTGCATCTGGGAGAAATGCTGAGCTAGCTAAAGGGGATGATGTCTGCCTGGCTTTGGTGAGAAAATGAGTAAATAAGGCAAGGACCGAGAGAAGTCCTGCTTAGTGATCTGAGCCATGTTCCGGATTCTGCAAGTTCTAGAGTGCGGGCTGTGCCCAAAACAGAGAGGTCCAAAGTTTGAGGGAATTTTTGATATGAAGAATGTTTGCTTTGAAAGTTTGGGTGACATTGCCCAGTACTTTCCTAGGGAGGCTTGAGCCATCAGCAATAATGCATTTAACAGTAGCAGTGCATTTATACTTAGCAGGAGAGTTTGACAGGCAGCCATGTGTTTCACTGGTCACCTGATATTCACCAGGACACCTCTTCTATTTCTTATGCACATCTTTGACCATTCCTGTTATGGGATTACTCAGCTTTCCTCAGTCTTATGTGAAATGTTGTAACATTTCATATGTGTGCCCTGATGTCAACATTTAAATAAATTTTTAAAATATCTGTTTCTGAGTTATTTAGCTCCTCCTACACATAGTGCTCCATGAGCTGGAGGCCTTTCAGATGTAGCTGCTTTTGGAGACAGCACAACATGAAGCAGGAGCCACTCTGCACTTCCCATGATTCCCTGATGGGTGAAAGGTGTGGACCTTGTGCTGAATTTAGCCCTCTGTGTCCTGAGAGGGGAAGTATTTCTGTGAAATCCACACTCATGCTTTCAAATGCACTGCTTTACATTTGAAGGCAATTCTTAGATCATGGAGGATTCCAGTATAGGTATCTTCCATGTGCACATATGTATGCATCTCTAAAGGCAGGTCCAACTGGAAGGTGGTTGCAATGGGTAGACTACTGCTGTGTCATATTTTACTTCTGTGCTAGTAGTGTGTGTGTGTGTGTGTGTGTGTGTGTGTGTGTGTGTGTGTGTGTGTGTGTGTCTTCTGGTCTGGGAGCTTAAACTCAGGGCCTGGGTTCTGACCTTGAGATTTAGTGCTCTACATTTGAGCCACAGATCCACTTCCAGCTTTTTGGTAGTTAATTGGGGATAGGAGTCTCACAGACTTTCTTGCCCAGACTGACTTTGAACTGAGATCCTCATATCTCAGCCTCCTGTGTAGCTAGGATTACAAGTGTGAGTCACTGGCTCCCTTTTTTATCGCCTTAAAGATTAAACAAGCATCTTAAAAAAAAAAAGTAACTTGATAGCATAAAGCACATAAATGAAGTACATATTGTTATCCTTCAGTTAAAACTTTTTAAAGTCAGGTGTTGGTGTCTCAATTAATTCTAGCTACTGAGGCTGAGATCTAAGGATCACAATTTGAAGCTCATCCAGACAGACAACTCAGAGAGCATCTTATCTCTAATTAACTAGAAATGGGTGTGGCTCAAGTGGTAGAGCACCAGCTTTGAGCCAAAACAAAAAAATTAAGGAAAGAGAAGCATATGGCCATAAGTTCAAGCCCCAGTACAGATAAAAAAACTAGTAACATACCAACAAATTAACTTTCCATTTCTTTGTCTCATAAAATTTAAAGATTAAAATTATTGCCAGGTGCTGGTGGCTCACACCTGTAATCCTAGCAACTCAACAGGCTGAGATCTTGAGGATCACAGTCCAAAGCCAGCCCAGGCAAGAAAGTCCAATAGACACTTACCTCCAAAAACCCACTAGAAAACCAGAAGTGGCGCTGTGGCTCAAGTGGTAGAGAGCTACCCTTGAGCTGAAGAGCTCAGGAGCAGCACCCAGGCCCAGAGTTCAAGCCCCATGGCCCGGCAAAAAAAAAAAAAAAGATAAAAATTATTTCATCTGAGGCCAGGATCAAATGTCATTTTCATAGGGATGAAAAATCTAAGATGTGCAGGGAGAAAATCTATTGAAACACTATCTGAATATGATGATTATATTCAGATTCAGAGGATTGGACATTGGACACTTGCATTTGAGGGTAGTAAAGGTGCCAGCAGTATTATCCAAACACCATTGGCTATCTATTTGGCAAACATGAAGAGGGTTAGAGAAGCCCAAAAAATTAGAAAGAATCTGAAACTCCGTGTGTGTGTGTGTGTGTGTGTGTGTGTGTGTGTATGTGTGTGGCCAGTCCTGGAGCTTGAACTCAGGGCATTGGACTTGAGCTTCTTTTGCTCAAGGCTAGAGTTCTACCTCTTGAGCCACAGTGCTGCTTCAGGCTTTTTCTGAGTAGTTTAATGGAGGTAAGAGTGTCACAGATTTTTCTCCCTTGGCTGGCTTCAAACTGTGATCCTCAGATCTTCAGATCTCAGATCCTGAGTAGCTAGGATTACAGGTGTGAACCACCAGCGGAAGGTCCATATTCTTAAAGGGAGAATTTTGCCCTGCAAACTACAGACTGAAATTTAGTTTTTTTTCCCTGAAAATAATGTATTTCTGAGAAATCAGTCATTAAACACTTGGAACAAAATGAATTCATACCAAACAAACCAAAAAAAAAAAGACCCAATTGGAAATATATTATTCAGAAAGGGTAATAATTTCATTTAACTTTCTAATAAGCAATACTTTTTCACCTAGTACAAAATTCAAAAGGCAAGAGAAGATGCTCTCAGTGAAGACAGCATGTCCACCTGATTGTCTCAGTTAAGTATATTTAAGCCAGATAAATGAAAGGAAATCAATAAATATTTGTTCTGCTTGAACAAGCCTGATTTTATTCTGCACAAAATATTAATTAAAATTGGAACAGTATGTTCTCAGTCTCTGGTTTTCAAGCTGTTGGTTTCAGTATGATTAGGGAACCATGTAAAGACTTTTGTGATTTTGTGTGTATGTGTGTGTTTGGAAAAAAAAAAAACCTGAAATGAATAGAAAATATCAAAATACATTACAAAAGAACACATTGCTTTGTAAGATTTTTCTAGTTTATGCAAATATATGTACATAGCATTTCCTTGTATTCAAGATCTCAGTGGCAAGAGTATTTCTAATGATGAATCAAGGCCAAAAGTTTAAAAGACTTGGTTTTACCTTTTCTTGTTAGCAGTACTGAGGTTTGAACTTAATACTGAGGTTTCTTTTTTGGCAGTACTGAAGTTGCAAGTGCTTGCAACGTAAGCACTCTGTCACTTGACCTACACCCCAACCTTTTTTATTAACTTTTTGGTCCTGGGGCTTGAACTCTGGGCCTGGGCGCTATCCCTGAACTCTTCAGCTCAAGGTGAGCACTCTACCTCTTGAGCCACAGTACCACTTCTGGTTTTGTAATGGTTTAATGGAGATGAGAGTATCACGAACTTTCCTGCCTGGGCTGGCTTTGAACCACGATCCTCAGATCTCAACCTCCTGAATAGCGAGGATTACAGGCATGAGCCACCAGCTCCAGGCTATCCCTGAGTCATTCTTAAGCCTCCATCCTCCAACTTAGTTCTCCTGCACCTCTGGGATAATATATGTAAACCACGAAGCTTGTTATTTATTGAAATTATTAACTTTTTGCCTAAGCTGGCCTTAGATCTCTATTTTTCAAGTAGCTGAGACAGTAGATAGGAGCCACCATTGGGTTTTACTTTTATTTCAGTGTTTTATGAATGGCAATTCAGGTAGTTTGACTGTGAAGCTATTTACATATTAGTGTTCAGAAGTATATCTGTGAATTGTTACCTCAGTTACAGCCTAGAAGTAACTGTGGCTACAATTATAGAAGGGCTCAGAAGCACAAAAACTGTTAATTGTACCAGGTCTCTAGATTCAGTCACCTCTGAACTTAAAGAAGTTAGTCATCTAAAACAATCACCAAAGTTTTTCTCTTTTTTTTTTTTTTGGAGGGGGGTGGTGCTGAGGATAGAAACCAAGGACTTGAATGTGCCCCTCAGCCTCTCAGTAAAGTATTCTGAAGAAGGGAAAGCAAAATATGAGGGGAAAACATATACTTTATTAGGAAAATTGCCAGGCAGAAAAGTTTTCTGGCCTGATGAATCCTGGGAAAAATTTAGCTCTCTGAAAATTTAGCTCTCTTTGAAAACCAAAGAGGCAAATAATTACTAGATACAAGAACTCATGATTGGAGTTTTGTGCCTTACCTTTGGCGTTCTATTATTTGTGTGACATTAATTTAGTGGTTTACTTACCTTCAGTTTCCATATCTGATTGCTTTGTTTTTGTTTTGAGACAGTCTTGCTATTTAGCCTATGCTGGCTTCTACTCTTGATCCTCCTACATTTGTACCTCATGGTTGGGATTATAGGCACGTCCCACCATGCCCTGCTTCAGAGCAGTGTTTAAATGTAGAATATTTATTTCTCCAAGAATGCTTTAAAGATTAAGTTAACAAAAATATGTCATACTGGGCTTGGAGGTGTGGCACAGATGGTAGAATGCCAGCCTGAGCAGTAATAGCTATGAGACTCTTATCTCCATAAACTACCAAAAAAAGCCAGAAGTGAACTAGTAGAGCTGTGGTTCAAATGGAAGAGCAGTACCCTTGAGCAAAAGAAGCTCAGGGATAGTGCCTAGGCCTTTCCATCCTTGAACTTGTAAAGAAGGACAAAAAAAAAATACCTAGTGGTTTTGCTGTCATACCAGGTATCAGTGCCGGGTTGCATGGTCAGTGCTTAGTTAAAGAGGAAGATGCTTTAATTTGTAGGGTTCAATACTATCCATGCATTCAGACATACATTCAAGGAGACTGCAACTTCCAAAATGAGTACATGCGTTGCATTCTGGGTTACCCTGAGACTCCACTTGCCTATTTGGAATGTTTAAAAGCCCACACCTGTGCTAGAAGGTCTCAGGTGCATCCCTAGTCTTTCCATAGTTATTCTCTACTTCACAAAATGGCGTATACCATTAACTACTTAGTACTGATCCTTTTTGTTTCATTGAAATTGGGCAGGCCCCCAAATTTTTGACTTTGGAGACCTAGTCTAAGACCTGGTTTAGATTTTCTTACAAAGCAGTATCTTAACTGGTCAATAGAAATTGAAAAAAATACTCAACATCATTAGCAATGAACATAATTTGAAATTCAAAAATGTACGTTCTAGGGCAACAAGAAGAAACCTGCCATACAGAGCTTGTCAACTTTGTTGAAGAAATTTGTAAATATATGCATCTGCTAGTGATCAGTGTCCTGACTTAATAGGCAGGTTTAAAATTACTGATTACACTGATGTGCTTCTGATTCCTTTTTTGCAAAACAGATGAGTAGTTTTTATTCCAAAATTTGTTCCAAATCCTATTTTTTGGCAGTATGCTAGCTTTAGTCACAGTGTGAATAGAGTATGCTCTCCATGTCTTGATTACTCTGCCTAAAATATCTCAACACAGTGTGCATTTGGTCCTTCTAAGATTATTACCACTAATGTTAAACATCAACAGCTTCTTTTAAGCTAATGAAAAGGTTGTAACCAAGGCCCTTAATAACTCTCATGACGCCTTCCCAAATCCAAATTCACCTTGTCAGTTCCCAACTCTTCTGAATACCTAATACTCATGTCGTTACAATTTGTAACTCACTCTGCTCTTCACACAGGACCATTTTGGTTTTGTGCCTCTGCTATTAATAGCTAGAGGACAACTGATGTATTCCTCCCTCTTTGTATAAAGGACATCAATATTAAATTGGCTTTCTTATTATCCCATGTGTCTCCTCCCATCTTACTAGCCAAGGTCTGAGTTATCTCTGGCCTTGCCAAACTGGGAAACAGAAAACTGTTGAACCGGGAGTCTTGTGGTATACTAACCCAGTTGAATCCATGGTTTTTGTGGTTTGTGTTTTTTTTTTTTGTTGTTGTTGTTTTTCCCATATAAATGACTTTTTAGTGACAAGTTTGACTGTAACCACAGAAACTGTGGAGTGTGTGAAGAGTTGTTCACTCTTTGCTCCATTTATCTTGCTGTAGTCATCTGAGATTAATTTGAATCATAGGATATAAATCACATCTTTATAAAGAGCCTCAAATGGGCCACATGGAATCTAGCACTCATACCAGGTGTAATGATACTAGAAATCTAAGATGAGAACTTGCCCTCAGTTCTTACCTCTGGGTAGCCCAAGGCTGGTAGTTACATTTCCTTTCTCTGTAAGGTAAGCATTTTGGGATGCCCCCTCAGCCATTTGTTAACTCAAGCATTGTATGAAGCACCATTAAACCCTTGGAAAAGTCAGTTGCCATGTTTTGGAACCTAATATGCTAGAACAGTAATAAACTTTCAAAAAATGCTTTGATGCTCAGATTTTACAAAAAGTTAAAAAGAGATAAAGCTCTTAAAAACAAACCTAATACCCTGTCCTTATTCTTGTTTAATAATATGAATAAAAAACCCAACCTTAAAAGCAAATAAAGAAGAAACCTTCCACAAACAGGATGTTGGGACTTTCTAGTATTCTCATTTTAAACAAGCGTTGTCATCAAGGAATACCTGTCGGAGTGTTGTACTGGAGTTACAAGTATTTCCCTAGTACCTCTGTGAGCTTCTCTTTCCATGTATTAGCACTTGAGCATAGGGAGCTTCTGATAGAGAGATGAGAAAGAAAATAGCTCTTGTATCAAAGGGGCATTAATAGAAGGTAATGAATGGGAAGGGTAGGGGTGGAGTAGCACAAAACCTATTTCAAGGGACAAGATCTACCAGAAAGGGTTCTTCCAGTCAGACAAAGCTACAATTAATGAGCTTGTCTCAAAGCTAAGAAGCATCAGTGAGTTAATATGTATTAAATGAATCAATGCACATAAGATGAATTAGCATATACAGTTTGTATATACCTACTCATGTAGGTGTGTGTTAGCATGCATTACATTATTAACATGAATACAGATTCTGGAAATAATATTATTGGTTCTGTTCTACTCTTTGCTACGGATACTCTATCCAGAAAAACAGACTAAGAATGCAGCTCTTTGGTAGAGGGTATGTTTAGCATTTGCAAGGGCCTGAACTCTGGGCCAACGCGCTGTCCCTGAGCTCTCCAGCTCAAGGCTAGTGCTCTACTAATTGAGGTACAGTGCCACTTCTAGCTTTTTTCTGCTTATGTGGTGCTGAGGAATCAAACCCAGGGCCTCATGCATGCAAGGCAAGCACTCTACCACTGAGCCACTTTCCCAGCCCCAATCTACCTTCTCTAATGAAAATCCTCGTAACTTCAGTTTAGCTGTGGGTGAAGCCACTGTCTCGCCAATCTCTGGGGTTTAACTGCTACCTCTTAGGACATTTTCTCCCTATTCTACCCTACAATGTTCTGCTTCAGTTTATCTTCCTTAATGCTTATTTTTATTCCTTCTTCAATACTCATCTTTACCTCATTTTGGCACTGTTCACATGTGATTTTTTTTTTGTTATGTGTCTTTTCTGTTTTCTTCACTCAACTTTCATTTGTTCTGTGCCTATTAGGTGTAGACATTTACCAGGCTGGAGTCCTACTGCCATCACATCATTCTTTACTCTCTCTGCCAAAGATTCCTTCCACTTCATGGCTCCTTTCCTGACGATCTCTCAATGTTGATGTGTCTGACTGTCTCCTGACTCCCATCCCTCAGTGTTAATGTGTCTAACTCTCTCCCGACTTGTATCCACATGTCCCTACCTCACCAAATGATGCCTTTTGTGAACACAGCAATGCACCAATTATGTCCTTCATCTCTTATAACATCGTGGTAAGTAGACTCACTTTTTCCTGTTGGACTTTATTCTCTCTCTGTCCACTCATGACATGATTCTTCTCCTGGTTGGCACTGTCTCAGTTCTTCATTGGCACCAAACCTATTCTGCATATCTGGCTCTCCTTCAGAGCTGAACAGGCACCAGGCCTTTCCATTCTGTAACTGCTGTATCTGGGACAGTGCCTGGAACACAGGCAGGTCAATCAAGGACCAAATAAGTGGTTCAGTGAATTGAGTGTTATTTTTTTCCTTGTACTTCTCTGTTAGTTCTCAAGTTTAGTTGATTTTTAAGGCAAGGGCCTTTCATGTCCTCATCTTAGGTAAACATTCCTCTTCTATTTGTTTGCATCTTCTGTTTGTTTGACCTTTATAGTCCTGCCAGATTTACCCCCCAAAACACAGACAGCCCTTTCACAAGGCCATGTCTTACCCATCTCTACAAGACACGTGTATCCTTGTGTACAGCAGCCACTTAAAGGTATGTTCAACTTAATTGGGAGAGAACACAGAGGAAGAAAAGAACTGTAAAGATGACAGATGGAAAGAAGGACTCCAAGGATGAAAGGAGAGAACACAGAGGGCTAAGGACAGCCAATCTATCTGCCGATAAGCATTCTATTGGTCTTGATGTTAGTTTGGATAAAAGCTTGGGGATTTGTTTGCCAGTGTCCTTGGATGTTCTTCTTTCATTGCAAAAGAGATTCATCCTTCAAGTAGTGGTAAGTAAAGCGAGAGGAAGTGGGCCCAGTCACTCCTCACAAATAACTTACAACGTTTCGTCTGTCTCAAAGTTTTAGAACCAGACAGTGTCTTAGTACAATCCCAGATCTCCTTTTACAGACAAGGAAACTGAGGTTTGGAGGCTAAGTGGCCCAGCTAGCCAATGAGAAAGCCAGCAGTAAAATATGACTACATTCCTCATCCAGTACATCCATCATTAAATCACGTTTGTTTTGTATGAGTGGTTCACGTTAATATTTAAGAGGAGAGATTTTAATTATTGGAAATGATCTTTAAAGACACTTTGCTAATTACTTGTAAGATTTCTTTCAGGCTCTCCAAAGAGTCCAGCATAGTTGGAAATAGATTTGTGGTTTGCCATTTCTTTTAGAAAACAGATTTTTATACACCATTCCTCTATTCTTTTTAAAATAAAAATATATGTAGCATAATGGGAAAAAAACTTGATGAACATTTTTTGGAGATAAAATTGTAAGTGAGGCACAAAAATTCTATCTGACCTTTCTTCCCTATCACCCTCCCTTTTCCCATGTGCCACGGGGTTTTAATTCACCATGTATGAGCACATAGCATTGTGATCAGTGTTAGCCCTTCCACTATTCTCCTTCATTTCTCCAAACCCCACCTATCTCCTCAAGCCTGAACTTGGGTCCTGGGTGCTGTCCTTGAGCTTGTTTTGCTCAAGGCTGGAACTCTACTCCACTTTCAACATTTTGCTGGTTATTGTATATAAGAGTCTTATGGACTTTCTTGCCAAGGTTGACTTTGAGCCTCCTGAGTAGGTAGGATTTCTGGTGAGAGCCACCAGCACACAGCCCTTCAAGTTATTTTTTTAACTTACCAAGAAGGCCATGTGTGAGCACCTCCAAAGTCTCATTGTCTGCAGTTCTTATTATACAAGCTATTGGATCTTTATGGAAAATTCTTCAGTGCCAGCTGTCTGTGTGACAGCTGTCTGTGTAACAGCTGAAGGAGTGTGGTGATGTTAGGTAATGCATTCATCCATCAGTTCTGTTGTGATACTTGGGTTTCTTCACCTAAAGCATCCTCTCTAGTGCCAGGAGACACTATTCTTCCATCCCATTTTGCCTGCCAGAAGGCCTAGGAGACTTCTGGAAATGTACAGGAATGTTTTGATTAACACTCTGACGTAGTAAGATTATCCACACTTTGTGGGCAGGGTCCAGGGTTGCCAGGACAAACAAGTCTGCAACAGGGAAGAATTGATTATTCTATCTTTAATGTCAACAGCAACCCCATTAGAAAACACTGAGCATTTGATGCTTCCTGCTTATCACTTTGCCTTCTTTAGCGATAAACTGTGATGAAAGTATTCTTAAAGATGGGTATCTGTAGCTATTTTGGTAACTTGGACATTACTAGTATAACTAATTTTTAGCGTATCCCAGAATGCTGAAAAAATATGAATAGTATGATGTTAGATTCTTAACGTGAATATATTGAGTATCATATGTAAGCTTTCTAGTCATTTATTATATAGTCCTAATGTATACAAATGTTTAAATACCACTTGGCTGAAATATAAGTCCCATTTTGAAAATAATACTTGTTGATATACTTTTAAAGAATTAACTCATTGCCCACTAGAAAACAAGGTGTTTGGTTTTGAGTGTATGCATTACTAACATTGTCGCTATATGTTATGGCCTTTTAAACTTGTAATAGTAAAAAAAAAACCCTTTTTTTTTAGCTGGGCATTAGTGACTCACACCTGTAATTCTGATAGAATCTGAGATCAGAAGATCTCAGTTAGAGCCAGAATCATCAGGGAAGTCTGTGAGACTCTCATCTCCCATTAACCAGCAAAAAGCCAGAAGTAGAAATGTGGTGCAAGTGACAGAGTACCAGCCTTGCTAACAACACCCAGGCCCCGAGCTCAAGCTCAGTACCAATATCTATCTGTCTGTCTGTCTGTCTGTCTGTCTGTCTGTATATTCATATGGTTCTAAGAATGGAACCCAGGCCTCCTGCATGCTAGGCCAGCACTTTACCATTGAGCTACATTCCCAATCAGGTATAGACCTTTTAACTAAGCAACTCTAGAAAAAAAATTACTACAGCAAAGCAAGTGATGTGTATGGTCTACATTTAAATTTGAGTTGGAGATTTTCAATGCATGTTCACTGTTGGTGGTCTCAGACAAGTCACTTCAGACAGGGGGCTGGGGGGGATTGAGTGGAAGAAAAGACATTTTCTTTCTCCTCTATTGAATGTACATTTTTCAAGGTCCCAGTTTAAAAGTGTCTGAGATAATTGGAACCCCTAGGAGGCACTTTGCTAAGAGGCTAATTCAGCCCATCTTCCCCAGAGAGGATAATTGTTGTTAAAAAACAAAAAAAGTAAAATGTGTTGTTTTCTCATGTAATTATGTAACTGACATCTTTATATAATAATACATTTGGGTGGTCTGTCCCTGAAATACTTGGTTTGTTAGGAAACATTACGGTTTCCACAAGTAATCACTTACTCCTAAATATTATGAAAGAATTTGGTATTGTTACATTGCATCATTGCATTAGTCAGAAGCTAAACTTTCTAAATGAATTTGGCACTGGAAAAGGCTTCTAGGTTTTTTTTGCTATTTTTTCCCTTAAATGTCATTATATGAGCTAAAATATTCCTGAGATGAAATACTATAATATGACAAGATGTTAAAAAGTAACAAAATACAAATCTGTTGAAGAAAAAGGCAAGGGGCCCCCAAAGCTGCTCTGACCACATGGTGATACCCTTATCAGTGTGTTATTTCCATCTTTCAGCTCCTTCCTTGGGCCCCACACCAGACTGGGTTAGGACCTAGGAACTTTTTTGCTCCAGGGAACCACAAATACCTTGACAACAAATACATTGCTGTTAGAATTGAGTTCATTTTAATCCACATTGGTAATATGGTTCTGTGCTTTACTGATTAAAAATAATAATAATGCCACACTTAGCAATACTGAATGGAGTTATTTCCCTCTAATTCTCTCTTCTGGGACTGCAGGCTACCATGGTCCTGAGGAGACACCACCCATCACTAATCCTGGATTCAGCCTGGTCCTGACCCTTTAACTAATCAGGAAGGCTGATTATTCTACCCCAGGGCATTCTGTAAAACTGCTATTACCTAAACTTGTGTGGGAGGCTTTGGAAAGTAATGGAGAGGAAAGTAAAAGTACTGACTGATAAAACTGGGGGAAAGAGGAGAACCTCAGGGCAAAACCAATGTGAAGTGAACAAGCAGAAAGCTGAAATAGGCAGGGTAAGAGTGTCATGGAAGGCCATATTTTGTTTGTAAAGCTAGAAATGGGAAGTATGATAGCAAAACTCACAGACAACCTGGTCAGTGGTTCATCCTCGGCACCCACAAGGAATAAACTGCCCATGTACAAAGAAGAAAGAGGTTCAATATCTTCATTCTAGAGAAAGATAAAAGAGGTGGGACCCATCTCTCATAAATGGATGGCTTCAACTTAATATCATCCTAAATTGCTGCTTTTAATATCTTTTCACAAAGCAGTTGCCAAATTTTCATGCAATGTAAGTGTCTTTCAGCCATTATAACCACATAATACAAACTACTAATATCTTCCATGTTAAAGATGAATGGGCTCTCAGAGTGGTAGACTGGGTGATATTTTTTGGAAGCAAAGCTGAAACTTAATGCTATATTGTTTTCCAATGCATTTGCATAGGCATTGTACTAAAATGGTGACCTGCCTGCAATGGCAATACTTTTATCTGGGGATAAAATAGACTTAGAAGCAGGTATAGATTTCAGCTCCATGCATGCGTATATACACTGAAAACTCACTAAAATGTTAGGACTGGATTCAGTCATCCAGGAAAACAATTTCTTTGTAGTTCCCAAACAATGTGACAAGACACCCCAGCATACCATGATCACCTGATAGAGAATACAATAGAATTTGATATTTTTCAAACGCCCAATGAACTACTAGCTCGAGGTAGTTTGAAGTTTCAACATTAGATGGCGCTACATTCCTTTTGATGATGTCATTTCTTTCAATCATTGGGTTTGGGGAGGTTAACTGACAAAGAGCAAGCACTTGGTCATTAATATGAACTAAGATATGCCAGTGACAGTATCTAATCTGACTCAAGATTTGAGAAGTTGTTCAGTGTCCAGTAGATGTGTACATTTATTACTAAGTAATTGTGGTGAAGAGCAAAATAAAAATATACTCGGTTCCTTTCAATGTATGAGTATTATTTTTCAAACTATAAGTTGTTAAGACAGCTACTTAGTAGTTGTTTGAACCTAAGTTCTTAATAAATGAACTGTGAGGCATTTGTTTTGGCTAAGAGGCAATATGAAAAAATTACCAAGAGACTACTGGATTTATGAATCAAAAAAGTTGAGGAACCTCTTTTCAACTGTGAACTATTATTCTGTCCTATGTAGTTGAAGCAACATTGAAGTATATGTTCCTGATTCTGGCTTGTGTATCCCTGCCTGATTGGAGTGAGCTTCAAAATTGGAACCAAATGTCCCTTTCCTCCTGCTTGTGTCTAACAGGATTGATAATCAATCCTGGGCAATCAAGGGCAAATACATTCAAAAAGTTTGATAGTAAATTCCAGCAAATTCAAGTCCGTTACCCTCTTGGCTTCCATTTCAAAAATATCCATGGGGTAAGGGTACCTTAAAGCCTTGGGCTCAATTTTCTAGCAGTCAAAATGCAGAAAAGAGGGGAGGGGAAGGAAGAAGAAGGAAGAAGCTACTGCTGGGTTCTGGTGGTCCACAACTCTTAATTCCCGCTCCTCAAGAGGCTGAGATCTAAGGATCCAGGTTCAAAGCTAGCCCTGCACAGAAAAGTCCATGAGACTCTTTATCTCCCATTAACTAGCAAAAAGTAAGAAGTGGAAGTGTGGCTCAAATGGTAGAGTTCCAGCCTTGAGCATAAAAGGCAAACAAGAGGCCCTGAGTTCAAGCTCCTATACCAACACAAAGCAAGGAGGAGATAATTACAAATATATATACATGTGTGTGTGTGTGTGTGTGTATATATATATATATATATATATATATATATATATATATATATATCAATGCAGCAAATAAACTAGAGGTGCCTTTTTTAAAAACTATGATTCTTATTTGTCTATCTTTATAACTTTTTTTTTTTTGTCAGTCCTGGGGCTGGAACTCAGCGCTTGGGCATTATCTCTGAGCTGCTTTTGCTCAAGGTTAGCACTTACCACTTGAGCCACAGTGCCACTTCTGGCTTTTTCTGTTTATGTGATACTGAGAATTGAACTAGGGGTATCATGCATGCTAGGCAAGCACTCTATCACTAAGCCACATCCTCAGCCCCTAGAGATGCCTTTTCAATTCATTAAATAATCTTTCACTTACAAAAGCATTTATGACCAGGTTCCCTGTGATATGAGCCTCCCCTGGGGCATTTGAAATGATTCTGCTTTTTAAAAAAATATTCTGTTTTGTACCCAATTTTTTTATATCAAATGTTTGCTTTTAAACAAGTCTGTCAGTTTCCAGAAAAGGCTTTCCAGAAAAGGCTTCTGCTGTATGCAGAAGGATTGTATTGCACCTGGAGATCACACTGGCTCAAATCAAGATTCCCTTTGAACATACTGAGCTTAGGCACTAAACTGTCTTGGCTTGGTGCTTGTGTTTGATCCTGTTGGGAATGAGGCTAATTGTTTAAGCATTTACATCCTGGTAAAGCCGTTAGCACTTTAAATTGATTTGATATTTTACAAAACTTATTTAAGACTTATTTCTACTGAGGAACTTGGCTTTCTCTGAGCTAAAAACATCTTTTCAGACTTCACCTGGCTTATCATCCACCCAGAAAACCCACCTTGAAAGCTCAATTGCCCTCCCAATTGCAATGGGTTTAATGTATTCCCTTTTAGCTGGGGACATCCATATCTGTGCCTTCCTTGAGACATTCTCTTGACTCCCAATTTGCTAATTACTGTCCTGTTCTTAATCCAGTCTTAGGAGAAAAACAACAACAACAAAGTGCCCTTGAAACGTTTATATTTGAAGTACCTTTTGCACAAGCATATCAGAATTCTTTATAAACATCAATTAATTCACACTGTTCTCTAGAAGGAGTCTCTTTGCTTTTGATCCTTTGGTATGTATCATCCTACAGAGACAGGTTCCCCCTTGGTTTCTCAAGAACTTTGAATCTGTCCATGCAGCTAGGAAAACTTATTGACCAAAGAGAAAGGGGTACACACACACACACACGCACACACACACACACATACACACACACGCACGCACACACACACACACACACACACACACACACACACACACACACCCTCAGTAAGGGGTTGGTAATGATGGAGATAATTTAAACATTCCTAGAAGTTTTCCTCATGCTCAGAGTATAGCATTGACTTTCATTCTAAGAGGAACCCAAGATGAATCTTTTATTAGGTAAAAGTTTGTGATCTCTGCAGAATTACCTTTAAACCAATTATAGGATGACTAAATTTGGAACTAAGTTCATCTACCACAGAATCATAGAATCCAATGAAAGTGTTCCTGAGTGTTCAGTGTACTCTTTCAATTAGTCAGTTTTCCCTCTAATCCTATTGGATACTGAAGGTTACATATGAAGGATTGTCTAGAGTTGGTGTGTAGCTCAATGATAGAGGCTTGCCGAGAATGTGTGTGGCCTTGAATTATATCCCAGGACCAGGACCACCAAAAATAAAACATAAAGTGATCTAGCCCATTAGCCATCTAGATAAGGAAACTAAAACGCAGAGAGACAAGAACCTTTTTCAAGGTCTCCTCACATTCAGTTCTTGATGCATTGGAATAACTGAATCTTCTCCATGTTCCAGGTATTATGCATCAGTCATAAAGCAACTTTCACCTCATTTCATTAAATCTATGAACATTTGGTGGTGACCATATGTCTCCAGGTTTGGGGGCAAAAGAAACTTAAACTCAGAAAAGTTGAACTCTTTGAGGTGAAGGGGAACTTCCATTTTGAGCCTTTTAAGTCTTCCATGAGCCTTTTTAATTCTCCTTAACCGTACAATCTGTTCCTTAGCCATAATTTCTCCTTTTTCACTCTCCCTTTCTCCTTTTTTGCTGGCTTTGTACATGGTAAATGTTTACAAGAATCCTCAAAAAACCCAGGATATATGAATAGCTTCTCAAAAGAATGAAGGAGCTTACAATTGCTCACACCAGATGGACTTAACTAAAAGTTTATCAGGATGGCTACATAGTTCTGAAAACAGTACAATATCTGTTAACTCATTTAAAGGATTACACACCATTCCTATTACACTTTATTGTTAGTCTACTTTCGTGGAGGGGGATGATCTTTTAAATTTGTATCATAAACCTTATCTTAAAATTACATCATGTTCTTGCCTAAGTGGAGGAAAGATAGTGGACTTTCTTTTATGCATGCCCAGTAACATAGTCCTACTTACTATCTTCAGTCTCTTTGTTCTTGAAGCTGTGGCTAGTCCAGTTGCTCACCAATTTCTGTTGTAGCACCTTAGCCCTTCCCGTATCTCTCATTTTCCTCTTTTTGCCTTTTGCCTTCTCATAAGGAGCATTCTTCTTACAGTGAGAAGCCCAGGCTATAGAAAATGACTACAGGCCCAACCCCTCTGTCTTAACACCTGTTATTCCAACTCTTGCATCTTCCTGGAGCCCCTCTATGTTATACGAGCCTGATCAGCAAACTATGTATTCACTTTTTAGTTTATCATTAAGATGACAATGATGTATTCCTCATGATATGTTCTCATGTCTCAGGATTGTCTTCCTGATGACATGTTAGTTTTAGCTCCAGTACAGTTCTATACAAAGCAAATTGCATGCAATTATTGAATCATTCATTGGATAAGACACTGTATATGGATATCTTTGGGATCCCAGTACCAGCATTGACTTGCCTTTATGGATTCTCTGTTTGTTCTTGAAATCCTACTTATTGAGACTGCACTTCATTGAGGTGGGGGGGGGGGGTTACTGAGCACTGGTGTACTAGCACCTGAAACAAAACTTGCTACATAATGGGGGCCTTGGTTTCTTTTCACTGACTTGACTGAGTGATTGAGTAAATATTACAAAATTTAGATTTTTGTCTCTACGAAACTATCCCTCACCATTCAGAGTGAAAACAGTCACTCCCTCTCCTGAATTCTTATGTTTTTCAAAGTATAGTTTGAGACTACCTATATTAGAACCCTTTGGAAATGCTTGATAAATATGTACATTTCTAGATTCCATGCCAGCCCCATAGGATCAGATCTTGAGAATGGCACCTACCAAAAGATAAGCTTAGGGGCTGGGCAGGTGGCTCAGTGGTAGAGCGCTTGCCTTGCATGCCTGAGGCCCTGGGTTCAATTCCCCAGCACCACATAAGCAAAAAGAAAAAAGCCGGAAGTGGCGCTGTGGCTCAAGAGAGCTCTAGCCTTGAGCTGAAGAGCTGAGGGACAGCACCCAGGCCCAGAGTTCAGGCCCCACGACCAGACCCCAAAAAAAAAAAAAGATAAGCTTAACATTGACAGTAATACACATTACATTTGACAATCTCTAATCTGAGCTTTTGGCTTTTTTAGGAGTGCTGCTGCTGCTGATGATTAAAAGCAAAATAACCAAAGATTGTCAAAATAGGAAAATAAATCATGTTATCCTAAGTAATTATCAATTGTCTTAGTTTATTTTATGGCTTTCATTCACTCCCTACCACTATTTGGGGCTTTTTTTTGTTTTGCTTTGTTTTGTGTTTTGTTTTGAGCCATTTGGAAGTTAGAGTCACAACTATTTGGAAGAATTTTATAAACTTTTAACAACATTCAAAATAAATTATGTGTTTTAGAGTTGGGGATGCAAAAAGGTAGAAACATTATTGTTGTTATTGTTGTTATTATTTTAGTAATAGGAGAGAAAAAAAAGTAGGAAGTTGGGTGGCATATTTGTTCTGCAGTTGTAAGATATTAGTGGTGATAAGATCCAAAATCCAGTCATATTGGAGGAGGAAGGGATCATTCTCAAGGAATACTACTAGACCTTCTCTACCAGCAGATATCAGGGACTGAAGATTGTCTTAGCATCCCTGGAGAATGGAAGCCACATCTGAACAATCTATGGACTTAGAGATATTATAATTGATCTCACTGACTATATGGAGGTCAATTTTACAAATCACTTCTCTCTCCTCTACCCCTTCCCCCTTTACTCCCTTTTTCTCTCTTCTGTTTCTTTTCTTTTCTCTTTTCTTCTCTTAATCCTTTTACTTTTTATTATGTTGCCCAGTCTGATGTCCAACTCTAAGGCTCTAAGTAATCTTCACTCTTGCTCAACCTCTTTTAGAGGCTGAGACTACAGGCACCCAACCACATACCCAACTCAGGAAGAAAATTCTGAAATGGGTTACATAAATGAATCCTCGGGAAGTGGCGCTGTGGCTCAAGTGGTAGAGCGCTCACCTTGAGCTGGAGAGCTGAGGGACAGCGCCCAAGCCCAGAGTTCAAGCCTCATGACCAACAAAAAAAAAAAAAGCAAATTAAAAAAAAGAGTTAATAAATGAATTCTGGGATCATCGTACTAAATAAAATAAGACAGGCACAAAAAGACAAGCACTGCATAATTCCATTTACATAAGATACTTACAGGAATAAAAACCGTAGAAGTAGAAAGAAGAACAGTAGTTGTCAATAGCAGGGATGAGGGAAATGGATAATGCATAATGGATAAGAGTAGTGGTCATAGTTGTCTAACATTATAATTGTATTTATTACCGCTATACTGTACAGTTAAAAGTAGTTAATGGGATAAATTTTGGGCTATACATATTTTACCAAAATTTAAAAAATAGGGGAGAAAACTTGATCTCAGCCCAGCCTCACAGAAATGAGTAGAGGAGTAGAATATGGGAATGAGAATGTGGGGAAGACTTACAATCCATGAAAGCAGAACAGTGGAGGGAGATGGTTCGTGCAGTGTTGGAAGCATTGTAAGGACAGTATTTACAGTACTTATACCAAGTCACCTGCTTTGTGTAACAGATGGGCTAAAATCTGCTGATATGCCTATTCTATTCTTACCAATAACTTAGACTGGAAGGTTTCTACACAGATAAGTAGCAAGTTCTATATTTGAAAGAAAACTTCCTAATGTAGATCCTGGCATAAATAAAAGCTAGATTTTACATACATCAGAGGAAAGCGGCAGAACAAGTGACTATACTTAAGAAGTCAAAGCAAGTGGACTAGTTTCTGGTTCTGAATCTTAGAGAGATTGCCAGAAACTTGGGGGAAGTTAGGCTTTAGGTAAAGTTACAAACAATTGAATGATCCAACTTTAGCAATGAAAAAAAAATTTGGTAAAAAAAAATGAGGAAAATAATCACAGTTTAAAAAACAGGTAAAATAAACTAGAAAATGGGAAAAGGCTAAATAACCAGTGATAGCTATCCAGTATAATTACTAAGTAAGAAAATCGCAGAGCACTGGTGACTCACACTTGTAATCCTAGCTACTCAGGAGATTTAGGTCTAGTTCATAGCCAGCATTGGCAGAAAAGTCTGTGAGACCCTTATCTCTAGTTAACCACCAGAAAACCAGAAGTAGAGCTGTGGCTCAAAGTGGTAGAGAGCTAACCTTGAGCAGAAAAGCTCAGGGATAGTTCCCAGGCCTGGTTTCAACTGGAAGAGGAGGAGAGAAAAAAAGAGAAATTTAGGTAGGGTGGTGGGGGTGGGGGGTAGATGGGAAGGGGAAACAAAGGAGGAGGCAACAATGCTTGATAAGAAATGACTCATTATCTTGCCCATGTAAGTGTAACTCCTCTGTACAGTAATTTCACAATAAAAAAATAACAATAAAATAAAAAGAAATTTAAAATCTTTTAAATTCAATTTTTTTAATTTAAGATTTTTTTTTAATGGTGAAGGTTGTTGTTGATGGTGATAATGTTAACTGTAGAAAGGAAGGAAACAGAAACCCTAAAAGATACTGCTCCTATCAGCCGTATAGGCTTTAAGGACTTGGAAAAGATTCACTATTACTATTACTCTTAAATGGGATGAATTGAACTAAAAGATAGCTCCCCAGAACAGAGTGTTCAAAGCAGAATTTATGGAACAAAGCTACTCAGGAGACTGAGATCTGGAGGATTAAGGTTCAGAGCAAGCCCTGGCCAAAAAAAATAAATAAATAAAAGACTAGACTCCATTTCCAAGATATCCAGAAGAAAAAAAGCAGGAACTGGAGGCATGGTTTGAGTGGTAGAATGCCAACTGAGCAAGCAAAGTTGCAGAATTGCGAGTTCCTGGGTTCAAAACCTGGGGCCAGCAAACATGTGGGAGGGGGGAGAGGAAGATAATACAAGGTAAGAGAGAAAAGGGGAGACCCAGAATTCATCTGCCTGAAGTAAAACCAAAACAAAAATAGTTTGTTCAGTTTATGAGCAGCTCCATTCCAGATGTGAAACAGCTGGATAGACTTCAGAGGAAAACAGCAAGAAGGGAATTAGACTGAGCAAAGAACTGGAAAGCATATAAAAGTTTATATTCTTTCAGAATCTAGTCCATGATATGAGTACTTTGCCTATTTCTGTGGTAATGATTAAGTTTGTTTGTTTGTTTTTAATGTGTAGTTCAACTTTCCCTTGATATCCAGGGTGTTCACTCTGTAAAAAGGTGATGCTAACAGCCAGGAACAAAAGTTGGTTGTACCTCACTAAGTGGACCCTTGGATCTCTAGAAAATTGGGATGCCATCAAAGTGTGGTGACATCTGGGGGATGGTGGCTTCTCCAAATTATGAACAGCCTGCTTGGGGCGGGGGTGGTAGTGGGTGAGTTATTAACAATTCTGTGCTTGAAGGCAAGAAAAAAGTGTGCTGAGCTGTCCTGGAAGTTGTGTGGTCAGGAATGAGCCTGCAGCCTGCAGAGAGCTGCCTGACATTACCTAATGGGTTTCTTCCGTCTCCTCTCTGATTCATCCTCCCTAGCCTTTGGCGATACATGGCTGAATCACTGCTGAATGTAGCTATCTCATTAAACTGGGAATTAAGGGCTATTAAAAATGATTTTCTGCTAGTACCAGATTAAAGGCCATAGACCAGTTTACTATTACAGTTGCCCTGGGTCCAAAGGGAAATAGAAATTGTCCAAATGGAGCAATTGGAAGGAATCATTCCTGAACCAGAGCATACCTCCTCTGGTGGGCTTTGTGTTAACCTTGTATGACTTACTCAACCTTTCCCCTACTGCCATGGAGACCAGAGCCCTTAAGTTGAAAAGTTCTGAAGATGTTTGCCAATCCCTAACATCAATTTAGAGTACTGGTCCAACACTGGGTTTTGCATCCCTTACGATGCAAAAGGATTGAGTCAATGAATGATCTTTCTGGAATATTTTTAAGATTTACTTACATACAAAACAGATTACAAGTTTCACAGAAATAACTTAGAAATTATCCCATAAACAACTGAATTACCAAATGATTCTAGATGCCTCAATCTCAAGAAGTATTTCATTGTCCTGTATTGATAGTCTACAGGATGTCATATGCCATAATTGAAAGAACTAATCCTATAACTAGCAGTTCACATAAGAAACTGTGAAATCAGACAGATGCTTTAAAAAAAAATCTGGAGATGCTAATTAGAAGTTATTAAGTCCCTCCTTCTGATAGCATGGCCATACTTCTCAACAAAGTCATCTTTTGCCTCTGCTCCCTTGGCTACACATACTTCAGTCATCTCTGAAATGTAGCCTTCACTTTTGGAAAATAATTAACCCTTCTTTACCAAGTTACTATAACCTACTGTCCATTTGGTCCTAAGAAAGAGTCAATAACATCTGAGGAAGTTAAGAAGTAGGTAAACCTAAGAATATCTAGTTCTGCTTCTGCTGCCTCCAGAATGACTCACAATCTCTTTGCCTTCTTTTCACTGCTCCTCTGGTTTCAGAGGAACTTTTGGAATTCTCTCCTATTCATATACCTCACGTGGTTTCTTCTCCCTTGCAAGAGAAGTTGAGATGCACCTTGCTTAGACTGTGAAAATACTCTGTGGTTTCTTCTAAGAGTTCTTACAGTTACTGTGTGTCACCTTTTCAAACTAGGAGTCATAAGAGTGATTCTTTTCATTAGGATTGCTCTGCAGTATGCCTGCCACTGTTCACAGACTACCAGTGGCTGGTGGGCTATCTTGTCAGAGTCCTGATTGATGCCTAGAAAGACTCAAGCCCTAAAATTCCTACCCATTTACTTTTCAAGTTGTTGTCTGGCTCACTCTATCTCCAGAATCACACTCCATTAAAACTCTTTTTTTAAATATAACCCAAGGAAACAAGAAAAACGATTCTCATATATTCTTTGATTGATGTTACTTACATTTAATTACATTTTACTAACATAATTTAAATTAAAAAACAATCATAAAGAATAGGATTATGTGATTTTATTCCCCACTTCTGCCCTCTCTATCTGCAACCCTCTCTATCTGCGATCCAGGTAACATATCTCCAGTTTCTTGACCTGCAGGATTCCTTTCTGTCTCTGTAATTCAACCAGAGTCTGCTCTGGAAGAAATGAAATATGTACCTGAAAATAGACCAGACTGTTCTTCAGTAATTCCCCCAGCCAAGGGCTTGTACCAAAAGCCCTGTACCTTTGGCTTCTATTTGCTTTGATTTGGAGTTAACCTTAAACATCTGATGTGGTGTCTTCATTCGGGGAAAGGAGATTCTGTGCAATAATCTTAACCCATCATTGATGTTTCCCTCTTACTCATTAAGGCTTTACAAAGAGCTCATAGTCTTAAATATTTTGTTATGGGATTAAAGATGAGTTAAAATGAAGAGAGAATTGAACCTGCATAGGGTAATAGATTCTGGCAACTATTTAATACCTTTCCAACCGGCCGTTTTTATTTACCTCTTAATCTCTTCTGATGAGGGGAGCATGGTACAATCCTTAAACTTGGGACTAAGAAATCAGGTCTTAAGTGCCCAGCAAATCTCTATTTGCATCCTATGTTAGCCGTGTCAAGTCTTCCCTCATCTGTAGAATCAAGACCCAACGCTGCCTTAGTAGCTTTGTCATATACAATCAAGAAAGTAACAGAAAGTGCTTTGCACTGTTCACATACTAACTAAAAAGAGTGACTGAGGAAATAGAAGATAGAGATAATGACATATGTTTGAGATGCTTTGGGATTTTTCAAAAATGAGTGGTAAGAAGATAAAGGCATAAAGTAGAATTATTGAGTATTGTGCTTCTTAGTCAGTGAAACCACTTACCATTGTATACTCTATATTCTACAAAGCACTTTATGTACAAAGGAGATTTTTAGGTGTACTTTTATAAACACTTTTCTTATTCTTCTTGTGGAAGGTTTGGAAGCCTGACCTCAGTTGGTCTTTAGGGGAAGCTTCCTATCATCTTTGAAGTCCTTTGTTTCTGTTTCTCCACAGTAAATTTTTACATGCTTGAAAATTCCAAAGAATATTATACCTTTTTAAAACATTCCTCTTGCTTGTGATTGCTGTAGCAAATAGATGAATTAGGGAGTAGATAGAAAAACCAGTTTCAGTGAAGTTAAGTGTTGAGTTTTTCAATCATCCTTATAAGTATTCTGATTTAATGAGTCTGTTATCCTTATTGCAAGCAAAGTAGTTTCTCATGGTTGAGGTGTTGTCTCACACATACAGATACTAGCACTTCAATATGTGTGAAAATATATGTGAATGCCATGTAATTATTAAAACTACAGATCCTCTTGCAAGCTATACATTTCTAGCATCATATATATTTTCTCAGACTTCAAATACTAAGCAACATATCACTCATAGGATATGATTTTCCCTACAGTTCTCTTTTTCCCCTTTTTCTGTGGGTATGTTTGAGCACAGGTGACCTAAGCCTTTGTTAATATATTAACTAGAAATCAACTCCATTAGATAGTTTTGTCTCCACGATTTTTTTGTGTCCTGGTCAATCTTTCCTCCTATTCAGAGTAAGATAACTCAGACATTCCACAAAGTAGTGCATTTTGTATCTTTCATCTTAAGAATATTAAAATACTTTATAAAACTCTATGTGATAATAGAGAAGAAGAAAATGAGTAACTAAGGGGTGAGGATAGGACCTGCCCAAGGTCACCTAGGGCACCATTAGAGCCTTGCAGAGACAGAACCAGATTCTCCTGACTTAAAGTCGTTGTTCTCAAGCCTTTCTTCCTGAGTCTTGATAAGGCTTACTGCTCTAATTTCATCATCACAAAGCTTGGGTCTGAAATACTTATATTTTGTGCCGGTATCATTCAAAATATGATATCCTCTATCAGCGGGGTCAATCATTTGGGTTAGTTTATTTTGGCAAAATTGTAAGGACTTAAGTTTGGAGGTTATATTGACCTATATTTCATAAAAATTCAAGAGTAGGTATTTATGACACAGATTTGATGGGAAAATCAGAAGTGAAGTTATTACTGCTACCTTTTGGTTCTCCAAGTTGGAAAAAAATCACTATGCAAAAGAAAAGGCTATTATGCTAAAAGAAGAAGAAGGAGGAGGAGGAGGAGAAGAAGAAGAAGAAAACCACACTGAGGGATAGATTTCTCTTTTCTGTGTCTTGAATTTACCTGTATTCACATTGTAATTTAGGGACAAAAAATATATATACTATAAGTCTTCCATTAGTCTCTTAGTCATTACTTTATGTTTGCTATAAAACAAATTAAAACCTCAAATATTTACTGTAGTACTGTGACAGATTCTCCAACAGAAGAAATCCATGAGGTTATCCAGAAAAGGTGGCTACTGGGCTTCTTTAGAGGCAGGAAGCAACCAGGTGCTGCAGCACCCCTCCCCTCCACAGGCCTCCCTTACTCATGGTGCTGAATCTCATTGCCACCTCAAGCCCGCCATGCCCATAACTGAGTTCTTCTGCCCTTAGACTTGTGTTTAGTCCTTTTTGCCTAATTTTACTGAATGACACTGTAAACTTGTGGCTTCTGACTAGCCTTGCCTCCCCCACATTTCCCCAAGTCTCTTTTCTCTCGTGCATATCAGTACTTCAAATTGTGAAGTAGCTCCCCAATCCCCAAGTATAAAAGTTCACATTCTTTGGCACGGCACAGAAAGCCCTCTGTGACCCAGCTCCCACCCTCCTCTTCTATTTCCAGCCATTCTGGCTTTCAACATGTAAGGGCCCAGTGAAATGTTGTAGCTTTCTAAATGGGTCATGTCATCACTCTGCTCTTGGAGAGTTTGCAAATGTTCTTCCTTCTACCTGCACACCCTTCCACTCTATTCTAGACTCAGCCCAGGTGTGTCTGACCTGTCACTCACCAGCTGGGGTTGGATTATGTCTCATTTGTGTTTCTGCTGCCTGCACATAGCCCACCATCTAAGACATGGAAGATCCCCAAATGTTTATTAATAGATGAATGAAGGAATCAAGAAGTCAATGTCTTTCCCTTTAGATAAGCAAAACTTTGATGACACATAGCTGAAACCAAGGACGATGAATCTTCAGGGATGAAGGGGAGGGGATTGTATGACTACATGGTGGTGGATAGTCTTTCTTGATAAAAGGTATGGCTTGGTAATATCCTTTTTGCCATTTTTATTGTTATTGCTAGAGCCAGATGACCTGTGCAGAGCCAGGGATTCTGGCCAAACAGCTGTTCTGATGTTGCTAGACCTATCAGCAGCCATGGACAGCTCAGGTCAGCATGTTCCATTCCCCACCCACCTGCAGGCCCTAAGGCTGCCTTGTCTCAGTTGGCTGAGTCCTTCCCCAAAGGGGTCATACAGATACACTTCCTCTAATTCCTTCAGTTGTCACGCTCTTTCTCAATAGGACATTTAGCATTGCCACACCCTATGGGCCTAGATACTTGTAGCAGTACAGTAATGTTATTAAATACTGCTGTGATGGAGTAGGATTGGAAAATGAGCACTTCACAGTTCTCAGAAGGCTTCTTTCATGTGGCCTATGCCATGTATACGTTAAACACTAACCAAGGATTTGGGATGCCTCAGAACCTGAAGGTGAACCCTTTGCAAGTGCTTCGTAGGCCAGCTTTCTGGGAATGCACTGGTCAGGTCAGTGAAGCTGTGATCCTTCCATCAGTGGATGGAAAGCCCAGCTGGCTGAGGCATTCTTAATGTACTAATTGGAAGATGCTGGTGGATTTTTTTTTTAGGCAGAATTTCTGCATGCCTCATTTATCATTAGCTGCTAAGAACTGATAGGGGAGAAGTGATGGATATTGCTGAGATTATAGGTAGTAAAACCAAGATTGCTGGATTAGAGAATCTTGGTTCCCTGCTAAGCAAGCCCACCCAGCCATTACTCAACCAAAGTAACCTGGGGCCTGGTCACAGTACTTTTGTTTCTCACTGCTCTAAAGTACACATAACCAGATGACCTTATTCACTGTAGCCACTTCTTGTGGCTTTACATAGATAAAGAAAATGGAGGAAGGCTTCACTGTAGTAAGAAGCCAGAATATTTTCGGTTTATTTTCATAGACTTTGAGTGCGTGCCAAATGAACATCAAGAACTCTCCCAGGATCCAACCAGACTTTAATTCTAGGATTATAGTTTCATGAAATTCTGCATGCAACAATACACAGGCTAAGTCAATAAATCCATTAATAAATTGGATATCCAGATTCTATATAGCTTTTTGTTTATTATTTTGGTAACTGCTAGACAACACCTGCCATATTTCCTCACTTATTTGTTGAGTGATTGAATTCATAAATGAATAAACAAATTCTCAAATGATATTATATTGCTCATTTATCCTGCTCAGCCAAGTCTAGACAAGAGGATCAACTAAAAGTACTATGTGGTGACCTTAAGTATTCTGCCATTATCTCCAATGACTGTGCTTTTGATCTCTGCTCACAGACACATTGTTTCCAAGCAGAAAACATTGAGCACAGAGGAACTTTTGTTTTCATTTAAAATAATTTATGTCTACCATTGTACAGGAGAAAATTCCTCAAAGGGGCAGGGCACATTTCATATCTTAGACTTTAGGGCAGAGTTTTGAGGAAAATGATCACCTTGTAACCTTATAAAGTGTCATTTTTTATTCTTTCAGATTAGGATTTAATTGGCTTTCTCAGACACTTAGAGGCCCTTAGCTGCCAAGCCACTGATGTTGCTCATTTTTCTCTTGGCTAGACCAACCTGGACAGCAAGACAGAAATGTAAGGCAACCTGCCAAGAGGTGGGTATGTGACAGCACCTGGCTAAAGGGTAGGCTGAATCCAATTTACAAATAAATTGGAAAGTCAGTGTGCAATTTACTTTTAGAGAAAATAGAGTCTGGCTTATATGTAATGTTATTTACATTAAATCAATGTCCTAGACAGACTTATAAGGCCAGGCCTACCAAGAATGGAGATGAAAGAATAGGCTCCCTCTACCTCTAGACTCCCCCAAGATCTCCGTGCTCCAGTTCTCTGTTATCTTGAGAGGTTTCTGGTGGGTTAGAGGTACGTTTCATAGGCTGGAGCAAGTAAGAGGAGTTAAGACAATAGTCACTATTCAATATCAGTAAACAGTCTTATTCATTCATTCATTTATTTGTTCAACAAATACTGAATGGCCCCATGTAATGACCCATTTAGTAGACAATGCACATAACAATGCATTCCTGTTTGTATACAATTCTAGTTGAGAGAATCGGTTTATAAACAAATAAGTAACACATATGCCAGGTCTTAGAGAGGTGAGATGGAAACAGATAAATAAATGTAGGATTGTTTTAGGGTCTCGGTGGTCAGAGGACACATAGGAAGTAGGGGGGTGGTCAACAGAACTGACCTCACTCTAAAGAGGCTATTTATGCAAAGCCTTAAGAAAGATACAGAAACATTTGCCAAACAGGTTTCAGCACACTTCGTGTTGAAAGAACAAAAATTTCACTGTACCTGGAAATAGTGGATGGACCAGGCTTAGAACAGATGAAGACTAGGAAGTAAAAAAAGGAGAATGGCCCTCAGGACATGAGGGCATGCATTTACTCTGACTGACATGGAACCCTTTGAGGGATTGTGAGGGCTCATAAACCTAAGCTGACTTTCTTTGCTGGCCGTAGCTTTGCTGGCCAGCTTTCTTTGCTGGGTTGGGAACAAGGCTAAAAGCAGAGAGAACAATTAGGAGCCTACTACAGGAGTCATATGTTTCAGACCAGAGTGATAGCTGTCAGAGTATTCTGAAGACAGAAGGCTCCCACAGAATTTCCTAGTGTAATAGATATGTGGTTTGAGAGGAAAAAAAAGAATCAAGAGTCAGAAAATGAAGTTGCTAAGAACTTCAGGAAACACATGCAGAGGGCTGTAGGAAATGCAAGTATATAGAGAGCTATGCTCTGCTGGCTGCACCTGCTAGAGAGCCAAGTGGAGAGAGCCAGGTAGGCAGTTGCAGCCAAGCAAGCACATGAAGAGGAAGTAGAGGAGAGGCTTCAGGACTGAGCACTGGGCACCTCTAACCTAAAAGGTGAGAAAGAAAAGGAAAGACTGGCAAAGAAGGCTGAGATGGAGGAATCAGTGTGGCCAAAAGAAAAGGGAGAGAATATGGAAGGTGGACGAAGAAGCATGAATGAGCAGCTATCAAGAAAGCTAAAGCTGCTGAGGGGAGGGGAGAAACACAAAGATAATACCATATATATATATATATATATATAAATATATATATATATATATGTATATATATGTATATGTATATATTCTGTTGTTTCAAGTGGAGTTTTTATATCTGGATATTTTTATGTATTTGGGACAGAGCTGAATCACAATCCATAAATACTATGAGCTTGTACATCAAGATATTAAGTGACTTTAACATTTGATTTGGAAGAATGCTGTAGAACAATATCATGTTGTTGATGGCACAGTGACCACTTATTTTCAGGACTTATACTATCTGAATAGTGTGATGCATATTAGGGAAGCCGCTAAGAGTGTTTGTTATATTCAGCTGTGAGTTGTTAACTTCATTGTCTCATCCAAGATGGTTTTATGGTGAAGGGAGTAAATTGGGCTCCATTTAGGCTCCATGCTAACTTCCAGGGGGCTTTGAGCTCCAAACTGTGATTTTAGCTGGTTCAGTATATGCATGTAACCTTGATTTACTTACACATGCTCTATCTTAGTTAGACTTGAGGTCATAGTTGGCAAGACACTTCAGTCTAGTGTGAGGTATAAATAAGGCACTACTGCTGGTATAGCCTGTGAGTCTGCTGCACAGGCCAGTCTAGAGAGCTGTGGTGCTGTGTTGCTGTGATACTATGTGTTGCTTGCTGTTGGATATGTAAGGGGGAAAGCCTGTGGATAAAGCATGACTACCAGTGTTTCTTTGTCCTGCTTGAGTCAGACAACCAGTATTATAGATAGTCACGTAGCTGGACCTAGTGTCTAAAATTGTTTTATTTCATTTATTCTTCACATACAGGGGGTTTCCCTCAGTTACTTGCATTTTTCAATGTAGCTACAGAATTCAACCCTTATAGCATATAAATGAATACTGGTTTTTTTTTGTTTGGTTGTTGGCATTTTGGATTTTTTGTTTTTGTTTTTGTTTTGTGGGTCATGGGGCTTGAACTCAGGGCCTGGGAACTGTCCCTGAGCTTTTTTGCTCAAGGATAGTGCTCTAACACTACTAGTTTTCTGGTAGTTAACTAGAGATAAGAATCTTATGGACTTTCTGCCCAGGCTGGCTTTGAACCATGATCCTCAGATCTCAGCCTCCTGAGTAGCGAGGATTCACAGGCATGAGCCACTGGCGTGCCCATCTATAAATCCTGGTTTTGAAAATATTTTTCAAGGATATAGGAAATTACCAAGCAGGATATACTTTCAAATCAGATCTTTTGCATGGCTTTGTTCGTATCAAAGCCATGGTTGTTTATATGAATTGGACATTTTGTCTCAGTATCTTTGAAATGATCAGAATATGTTGTTTACAATAAAAATATGGACAGTGAGTTGCACTTGGAGGTTTTTTGTTTTGTTTTGTTTGTTTTGTTTGGGGTGTGTGTGTGTGTGTGTGTCTTTGCAGAACTAAGGTTCAAACTCTTGGCCTCACCATTCCACTGAACTAAATCCCCAACCCCAATTTTGAACTTTATTACCAGCCATGTATTTTAAACTCAACTTCTTTTCCACTATTAATGCCCTGAAGGCATGTGTTTTGAAGAGATGGGAATGCTTACCCCTTGTTTCTTTTTGTTTTTGTTTTTATTTTTTAATTTATATCTTTATTGTAAAGCCAATGAACAGAGGGGTTGCAGTTACAAAAGTAAGGTAATGAGTACATTTCTTTTTAAACACTACTACCCCTCCCTCATTTTCTCCTGCTTACCATTCCCCACTCCCTTCCTCCCCCAAGTTGTAAAGTTCATTTCCAATGTAATGTCTGTGAGTATCATTGTTGTATTAGTTCATCCTTTGTCCTGCTGTTTCTATGATTCCCTTTTCCTTCTATGGATTAGATAAGATTATATGGATTATATGACAAGCTAAGGAGTATAGAAAACAAAAACAGGAAAAAATGACCCAAAAAAACCTCTTGTTTTCAATTCTTGGAGTTTATTTTGATACACTTCATTATATATGGTCCTATGCACTTAGAGATTGGGCTAGTGTGATCCACTGCTAAGAATATCATAGACATGTTCTAGTTATTACAAATGAGGGAAACCATGCAACCTATATTTCTTTGGGCCTGGCTTGCTTTGTAATTTTTTCTAGATCATTCCATTTCCTTATGATTGGGGCAATGTCATTCTTTCTTTTTTTTTTGTCGGTCGTGGGGCTTGAACTCTGGGCCTGGGCGCTGCCCTCAGCTCTTCAGCTCAAGGCAAGCGCTCTACCACTTGAGCTACAGCGCCACTTCCGGTTTTCTGGTGGTTTATTGGAGATAGGAGTCTCAAGGTCTCTCCTGCCCGGGCTGGCTTTGAATCGAGATCCTCAGATCTCAGCCTCCTGAGTAGCTAGGATTACAGGCGTGAGCCACCAGCGCCCGGCTAATGTCATTCTTCTGATGGAGGCATAGAACTCCATTTTCTATATAAACCACATCTTCTTGATCCATTCTTGATCCTAGGGACATCTGGGTTGGTTCTGTATCTTAGCTGTGGTAAATAATGCTGCAATAAATGTGGTTGTGCTGGTATCTTAAGTGCGGCTTTGTTTGTGGTCATTTGGGTAAATTCCAAGGAGGAATGTGATTGCTGGGTCATTGGGTAGCTCTCTGTTTAATCTTTTGAGGACCTCCATACTGCTTTTAGAGTGGTTGAACAAATTTACACGTTCACCAACCATGTAGTAGCATTCCCTTTTGGCCACATCCCCGCCAGCATCTGTTGTTATTAAATGTCTTAATAATGGCCATTCTATATGGGGTAAGGTAGAATCTCAATGAATGTTGTTTTGATCTGCATTTCTAATGTTAGATTTGTGTAGCTTCTTTCAAAGTCACCAACTTGATGACCGCACTGGGAAATTAATTGTGACATTACAAAATTTGAAGCTCAAGTTAATAAAATTTTAAATCAACTGAAAAATTTTAAGTCTTTATCACAAATATAAAATGCAGAAATCACTGTAAATAACTTAATACCATTATTATGTATCCTGTACATATTAAAAATGACCATGGCTACACACCTATAATCCTAGCTGCTGCTCTGTAGGCCAAGGTCCAAAATCACAATTTGAAGCCAGCCCAAGTGGAAAAGTCTATGAGGTTTTATCTCCAGTTAACCAGCACAAAAAGCCAGACTGCACACATAGTTTAAGTGGTAGACCACCTCTATAGGGAAAAAGCCAACGGAGAATGTGAGGCCCTGAGTTCAAGCCCTCATACTGGAGGGAAATCAAGAACTATCATTTTAGCTTAGGTTTACAACTAGAACATTATTTCACATTACTTAAGTCCATATGTATTTTAATATTAAAAATTTCAAGGCATGTTTATTACCAGTATAAATATTTTATGTTCTTTGCATGATTTTCTTGCATTTTGCTGAGCTTTTAAATAGAAGTCCTTCAGCCATCACTCTCATTTTATCACTAGCAAATAATATTTGTTTAGTGGACCAAATACAATAGCTTTTTCTGCAGCTGTCTTTCCCAGGTAATATCACAGTCATGCAAACAAGCTGGATGTGATGGAGTGAAAAGCAGTAAGATTCCTAGAAACCTAACTCCAGGTATTTTCAGGCCATCACAAACATAAAACAATATGAAAAATCTGGTAGCACAGAGTAGTCATTCAGATTGGCTCCAAGTAGCCAACACCTCAAGAGGGAAAATATACAGCTTTATATAGCTTTCTTTTTGACATTTCAATCCCAGTCTGTACTAATACCGCAAAATAGGCTTTTATCTATAAGCTCCTATTATATATACCATCGAAAATGTCTTGACTTATAATATCACTAAAGCTGCATAATGATTTATATAGCCAAAATCTTAGACTTTAAAATCTCCAGAAAAAAAATTAATTATACTGTCTTGTATTTGATGGACACATACAACATTGGTCCAATCCAGTGTACGACATTTTTGGTTGTTTGTGTGCTTGGTTTTTTAAGCGTCTTACTATGTAACTCAGGGTATTCTTTTCTCAGTCTCCTGAGAGCTGAGATTACAGGCATATGTGACCACACCTAATCAATCTAACTGTTTTTGGTCTCCACAAAAACGAAAATAAAGCCCAGAGATATTGTCTAGTTTAACCTAGTATTTACCTAATGTTGTGCAAAAGCAAGGTATTTGTACTAAACCCCAGAAAGATTACATGACTCGATTTAAGATATATGGTTTAAAAAATGATGTATCTGAAACTTGAGAACCAAAGTTGCTTTGATAGGAAGTTCAGTATACTTTCTGCTGTACCATACAGTGCTTCTAAGGAATAAAGATAATCACATTAATAGTAATATTAAAATATCCAGGGGCTGGGAAGGTGTCTCAGTGGTAAAACGCTTGCCTTGCATGCATGAGGCCCTGGGTTGGATTCCTCAGCACCACATAAGCAGAAAAAGCCGGAAGTGGCGCTGTGGCTCAAGTGGTAGAGCACTGGCCTTGAGCTGAAGAGCTGAGGGACAGCACCCAGGCCCAGAATTCAGGCCCCATAACTCTATATATTTATCCAGAGTAGGTTTGTTTGTTTATTTGCCATCTCAGTGATTGTACTAAGGGCCTTGTCTATGCAAATGCTGGACCACTCATGTCACATTCCCAGTCTAAAAGAATTTTTTTTTCTCGAGAAAAATAGTGACCATCAATGTGGTCGGGTGACTGATCACTAAGAAATTAAAAAGTATGAAAAAGCTTGTGTTAAAAAGTAAATTAGTTTGTATTCCTACTCTTTCTTTTTTAACTTAAAAAAAAACGGTTTGTAGAAAATTTCCAGCATTTACTGAAGAGACTAGTACAAGGATCCTACATACCCATCCTTCCCCACTCACCAATCAAGAGCTAACAAGTAGTCCTGTCTAATCTGTACTTCTGTCTATTCCATGTGCCTCTACTAGATTATCTTTAAACCAACCCCGGATATCTTCTTATTTCATCCATAAATATTTCAATATGAATAATAAATGATTCCCAATCTATGTACCAGGCTGGGTTTCAGAAAATGAATATTGTAATCACAGATAAACAAAATAATTAAAAAGCCTTTTAAGAACCCAACCACAACCTGCACAAGGCTTATTTAGCACTAAAAGTTGCATCACATCAGCAGGAATTCAATGACCAAATCTTCCTTTCTGGCCTCTCAGCGTCAGCTACTAGCTACACAATGCCAAGGCATGCATAAGGAGCCTTGTTAATGAACATGTTGTTCAGAAAGTGTGTGTGTACTCTACATGAGACAGGAGTACCTGAATACTGAAAGGCCCTCCCGTCTATAAGCCCTCCATGTATATTTGTGTGTGGATATAGTTTTAAGTTATTCATATATAAATGAAATGAATTTGCGTAACTTTATCACTTCTGGACATTCAAGCTGAATATTACTGCTGCAGAGACAGTGATTGTTGATTCTGAGTATTTTTGTGAATGTTCCCCAAAATCTTTTGTTGTGTAATTTGAAAGCTGGTAAAAAAAAAAATACTATCATTTTCCAGATAAAGTTCTTGGCAAGATTTCTTTCTTTCAAACCCCCTAGGACAGTCCACAGATCCATGAGTCAAATACATTACAAATTTCCCAAGGAGAATCAACATTTTTTCCAGCTGTTTGGACAGTCTGTCTAACATCTGACCAAAGCCCTCATCTCTCAGTATTGTTCTGGGCTTTTACACTTTGACTGTGATTTGTCCAATATTATAATTTAAAAGCTGAGCCAATAGTTTGGACCTTTACCAAAAGACTTTAACTCTTATCACTTACCACTTATAAGAATAATACTTTAAAAAAAAACAAAGAATAAGACATCTACAGAAGACATTGTCTCCTTTAGGTATTTCTCTTTGACAATATAAAAATTCCTTTGTAATGCTATCAAACTTCTCCCCTTATCACACCACCCTTCTAATTTTTGCACAATTTATAGAGTGAAATATCTCCCCACTATAACATCAAAAAGCACTAACCTTGTTTTGATTGATGATTAGTTTCAAGTTTTCTATTTTAAATGTCTCTTGGCACTGGCCAGTGTATTTTAACTTATTCAGAAGGAATGTATTTGTGATCATTCCAATTAATTCCTTGTCTATTTTGTCTGGCATCTGTGTGAAACTAGTTATAATAACTTTAAATGTTTGGCAAGCTGTACAGTAAACTGCCCAAGGTGGGATGGAAAACTTTCAGGACCTAATTAACAAAAGTCAGCTTGTCCTCCAGCCTATCTATACAAAATCATCTGTTGCTTCAAGTTGTCTTTATAACCGTTAATAACACTTGATGAGTGGGTCAGGGCAAGAAGGTAGGACAGAACAACTGTAGCATTCAGAATGGACCCCATGGTTAACGATCAGATATCAGTTAATAAATATAAAGTGGCTGTCTCTTCTCCTCACAACCTCCTCAGTCTCTCTCTCTCTCTCTCTCTCTCTCTCCCTCTCTCTCCCTCCCTCTCTCCCCCCATTTCTCCTTCTCTCTCTTTCCCTCTCTCTCTTTCTCACACAGAGTTACAAAGCTTAGAGCAGGAGAATGGAAAAGAAAATCATTTTAAGAAAAAATGATTTCCGTGTCAGAAGTTTGCTGGAAACTGACGTGTAGTAGGTTCTATTTCTTCTGTATCCACCCGAAATGTGCTCATTATCCACGAGGCCAGAATATCATTCAAAAGCTATTTATTAAAACAGTCTGATAGTTGTTATAATCAAAAGTCAAATTGGATTAGCTTTGGCAGTTCTGTTTTCATGGGTTATCTTTTTTACTAAAAATTGGAAAATGTCAATTTTTTCATGGCACATTTGCTATCATTTTGGTGGCATTTCTCTCCTTGCCTGTGAGATATTGAACTAGATGCCTTCTTAGACATAGCACCCCACTGAGCTTTACTCTTGCGAGGATCTCCCTCCTCTGTAGCCTATGATCACCTGTGAGGCATGGCAAGAGATATCCCATGTTTCGAGGCATTAAACCATGTTTAATGAAACAATGTTTAATTTGGATATGCTCATTTAATAAGTGCAAAAATTATGGGCTGGGAAGGTGGCTCAGTGGTAGAGTACTTGCTTTGCATGCCTGAGGCCCTGGGTTCGATTCCTCAGCACCACATAAACAAAAGAAAATAGCCGGAAGTGGCGCTGTGACTCAAGTAGTAGAGCGCTAGCCTTGAGCTGAAGAGCTGAAGGACAGCGCCCAGGCCCAGAGTTCAGGCCCCACGACCGGACCTCCAAAAAAAAATTATCTTAATTTATGTATCTTAAATATCCCAGTCTATGTTTCCTTCACAGCTTCTTGATTAAACATGAGCTTTGTTTTGCTAATTGTTTAAACCATTTGTGCTTTCTTTTAATTTTATTTTTCAGTAGTGATACAGAGTATTTGCTGTCCAACAAAATGATATATGAATACAAAGAATCTTGATCAATGTCATCCCTTTCATCATACCTCCAAACCTCACTACTTTCTTCAATCTTCGTAATTTTGTAGGATATGCATCAAATGTTATGACTGCATATTCCCTTCCCTTCCTCTCTCCATATACCTCCCTCCCTTGATCCTACTACCCCATTCCTGGAGGTATTAGCCTTTCTCAGGCATTTGTGCTTTTATTATTGAAACAAAGAAAAGTTCTTGCAATTTACTTATTCCAGAATATTCTAAGCACTTGAGGAAAATTGTCAGTGACAAAATTCAAAAATCTCTTTCCCATTGAATGTTCTTTGGTAGGTTTTGCTAAGGGGGTGTGTGTGTGTGTGTGTGTGTGTGTGTGTGTGTGTGTGTGTGTGTGTGTGTCTGGAAATGGAACAAACTTGCTCTTATCTGTTAGATAATTTTATGTGATTCACCTGAGTATGTACCCAACTTAATTAATCTTTCTCTTTGTTCACCCTGCATCATTTTGCTCCTGGCAGAATTTGCTGAAATCACTCTAGTCACATGTTTTCAATTTTTGAAAACCCATCTTTCTCAGATAGACGTGAAAAGGAAAACTCACCGCACAGAACACCACATTAAGAAGAAAGTAGTTGAAGTTCTGCCATGAATACTCACCAAAAAAAATTAAAAAGTATGATACTATTTGGCCACATCTCCCTAACAAGGGAATTCAAGGTTTGAATACCTAAGATAGTGCCTTTGTGAGCCTTTCACATTTTTAAAACAACATGCTGTGGTGGACACAGCATACCTGTTATGTAAACATATAGTTACTGGAGACACTAGGACATACATGAATTTTTTAAAAACACAAAATGTGTATGAGTAACAAGAAAATAAAGTATGTTTAAATGGTCCAAGTGCAAAAGCAAGTAGCTCTCCTAAATGATTTTTCTCATCACTAAGAATCTACTAGTGAACAGGATACCTATGTATAGTCTTTTACTGGGCCTCCCATAGGTCTCTCAAAGTGGAATATGCAGAATTGAATCCATTCTTTCCGGCTGTAATTAACCTGTTCCTTTTATTTTCTCAGTTAATAATTAGCACCACCATATCTCCCAAATTATACTTGATTCCTAATCCCTTATCTCTCTCTCATATTTTACTTATTAAATTTTATCAGGTCAACTATAGCCTTAATGTCCTCAAACCACTAGCTCCTCCCTGCCCATGTTAAGGTTTAAAATCTCTCATCTACTTTTCTTTCTCCCACTTGATTTAACATTATTATTTATGTATATGTCTTTAGTGTCTAGAGAGAAAGGAATAATGTATATGATGAAATTACTTTGTTTAAGCAGAAGTCAGAGCTAGCTTTACATTGAAGTATTAATCCTGGAAAATATCAATAAATTCATTTTTATTTTTTTGTCAGTCATGGGGCATGAACTCTTGGCCTAGGTGCTGTCCCTTAGCTCTTCAGCTCAAGGCAAGTGCTCTACCACTTGAGCCACAGTGCCATTTCCAGTTTTCTGGTGGTTAATTGGAGCTAAGAGTCTCATGGATGTTCCTGCCCAGGCTGGCTTTGAACTGCAATCCTCAGATCTCAGCCTCCTGAATAGCAAGGATAACAGAAGTGAGCCACCAGTGCCCAGCAAATTTTTTAACTATATAATCTGAAATACAATATGCTTAACACTGACTGTTGACTCATATTTGTCTATGGTATTACACACCTTCCATTCCAATGCATAAACATATTAAAATAAGATTACAATATGTGAATTAATTTCTATTCCTCCAATGTACCATATGAGCACTTTTTGGTAATTATAAATCTCAGTTATTTTGTGACATTATTAAATGTCTACCAAAATGTTTATTAAACCAGTGCCTTATTAGTGTATTTCTAGGATCCTTTCAGTCTTTAGCATTATTTTTTTGGGGGGGGTCCAGTTGTAGGACCTGAACTCTGAGCTGGGCACTGTCCCTCAGCTCTTCAGCTCAAGGCTAGAGCTCTAACACTTGAGCCACAGCACCACTTCCGGCTTTTTTTTCTGCTTATGTGGTGCTGAGGAATCGAACCCAGGGCCTCATGCATGCAAGGCAAGCACTCTACCACTAAGCCAACTTCCCAGCTTCTTTAGCATTATTTAACTTATCCTTTGATACTTGATCATCTATTTTCTGATGTCAGATTACTAAATGTAATTTTTCAGCTTGAAGGAATGCACTGTTTTAAGATGTTTAAAATAGTCTGGACAAAAGCTATTCAAAAGGTTTCTATCAGTTTAGAGGGTATCCCTAGAAGAATTATGAGTTTGTCTTAGATTCCCACAACAATAATTGTTATCATTATTTTATATGTTTTTAACCAATTGGGACAAATGAAAAATGGTATCTTGGTCCATTTGCTCTAATTTCCAAAATGTTGAGTTATTTGGCTGCCAGAGCCACAGTAGATCAGAAGCAGGAAATTGGAAGAAGAAAGATGATTTGCTATAGTCAAGTTCATTGGCAACAGTGTGAAGTAATAGCAGACAGACCCACAGGAGGAAGGATACAAGAAAACCCAAGAAACAGAAATAGAATCCCCAAGTGCTGTGTGCATGGCCAGTTTAATTCAAGGCCCAACAGCCCACCTCCCTTCTGTAGTCTCTAAGGCTTTTACCATATTTCAACACAGTGTCCTCCATCTCAGAATTCTGAAATCTTACAAAGACTGAAACATCCTTGGCTCATAGAAATAGTAATTAATTAAATGTCAACTGTTGTCAGTCAGCTGCAGTTTACTAAAATAATATTCTGTATTTAATCTCTTTAAAAATAAAGCCTTTAAAACACATACTATAAGTTACAAAACTTGAACTTTCCATCCCTTTTTTGATAAAAATACCTTAAGTTTGGTCCATGGCACCATGATATAATTTATTCGGGTAGTAAAGGAAATGCTTATAATACAAGGAATAATGTTTTTAGGAATCTTCTGGGTCTGGAGGAAAGAATGTTCTGGAAGAAATAGCTTCTGGCTTTCAGTTTTAAAGAACTGTAGTGTGAAAATATGTTTGTGTCATAGAGGATAGGTGACATAGACAGAAGTTAAAGGAATGGAGGTTTCTAAAAATAGGACTTGTAATTCTTCTCATGACACATTTTGCAGACTCTCTGGCCTCAAAGGAATCATAGTGGTCAATAAATAATAACTTCTGTGTTTCACCGAAAAGAAAACTAAAGTACAGAATGATAGAAGGAGCTTACTTCTAGGAGGATAGGACTGTACCTTGGCTAGCTCAGTTCAAGTTCTTCAGTTCAAGAGAGTTATATCAGAATTCATTGTCTGATTATCAGAAGGAATATGTAAATTATGATAAAGTAACCTTAGATGACTATGAAATTCCCTACTTGCTCAAAAATCCTCTCAATTTTGGCTTAAATAGGTATTCCCAGTTTAAAGGAGCACATCACAGTCAAAAAGAAAAGGATAAATTATTCGAGCTGATTCAAAACTTTGCAAAGTAGCAGGGTATAAAATTAACCCTCAGAAATCAATGGCTTTTCTGTATGCCAACAATGAGAAGAGCACGGCTGAAATCAGGAAAGCAACTCCTTTTGTAATAGCCCCACAAAAAATAAAATACCTAGGAATTAACTAAAGAAATGAAGGACCTCTACCATGAAAACTTTAAAAACCTGAAAAAGGAAATCAAAACAGAACTTGGGAAGTGGAAAAACCTCCCATGCTCCTGGATTGGAAGGATCAACATCATGAAAATGGCAATACTTTCCAAGGCTATCTACAAATTCAGTGTGATACCTATCAATATTCCAACCTCATTCTTCAATGAGATAGAAGAAGCAATCCAAAAATTCATATGGAACATTAAAAGACCCCAAATAGCAAAAACGATCCTTAACAGAAAGAACGGTGCTAGAGGAATATCAATACCAAATTTCAAACTCTACTACAAAGCCATAGTAATCAAAACAGCTTGGTACTGGCACAAGAACAGACCGCAGGACCAATGGAATAGAATTGAAAACCCAGAAATGAACCTACAGACATATAGTCATCTAATCTTTAATAAGGGAGCTAAAAAAATAGAATGGAACAAAGACATCCTCTTCAGTAAATGGTGCTAGCAAAATTCATTAATTACTTGTAGAAAACTAAAGCTAGATCCTTATATATCACCCTGTACCAGATCTAAGACCTCAGAGTCAAAGCAGACACTCTGAAAACATTACAGGATGGAATAGGAGAAACGCTATGTCTCCTTGGCACAGGCCGAAATTTTCTTAATAGAGACCCAGAAACACAACAAATCAAAGAAAGGTTGGACAAATGGGATTGTATGAAATTGCAGAGCTTCTGCATGGCAAAGGACTTTAGGTAGCAAGATCAATAGAAAGCCCACAGATTGGGAGAAGAGCTTCCCTAGCCATACAACAGATAAGGGTCTCATATCTAAAATATACCTGGAACTCAAAAAATTAAATCCCCTAACAACAAATCCTCAAAGAAACAACTTCCCAATAAATAAGTGGGCTAAAGACTTAAAGAGGAACTTCTCTGAAGAAGAAAGAAGGATGGCCAATAGACACATGAAGAAATGTTCAACCTCTCTAGCCATAAAAGAAATGCAAATCAAAACAACATTGAGATACCACCTCACCCCAGTTAGGATGGCTATAATCAAGAACTCTTAATAACAACAGATGCTGGAGGGGATGTGGCCAGAAGGGAACCCTACTGCATTATAGGTGGGAATGTAAATTTGTTCAACCACTTTGGAAAGTAGTATGGAGGCTCCTCCAAAGACTCCACGTAGAGCTCCCCTATACCCAGCAATCCCACTTTTGGGCATTTACCCAAATGATTACAAACAGGACCATACTAAAGCTACTAGCACAACAATGTTTATTGCAGCATTATTTAACATAGCTAAGATATGGAACCAGGGACTAGGAAGGTGACTCAGTGGTAGAATGCTTGTCTTGCATGCTTGAGGCCCTGGGTTATATTCTTCAGCACCACATAAACAGAAAAAGCCGGGAGTGGTGCTATGGCTCAAGTGGTAGAATGGTAGCCTTCAGCTGAAGAGCTGAGGGACAGCTACCAGGCCCCCAGGGTTCAGGCCCCATGACTGACCAAAAAAAAAAAAGATATGGAACCAACCCAGATGCCTCTCAGTGGATGAATGGATCAAGAAAATGTGATATATATATATATATATACGTATATAATGGAGTTCTATACCTCCATCAGAAAGATTTGTCAGGTAATGGAAAGACTTGGAAAAAATTATATATTAAGTGAAGTAAGCCAGGCCCAAAGAAATATAAGTCCCATGGTTTCTCTTATTTGCAATAACTAGTATATGTCTAGGATAAGCAGAAAAGGTCAAAAGCTATGTACATATGACCAGATGAAATGAACCCCAAGATAGGGACACAAGTGTTTTTTTTTTCTTTCTTGTTATTGTTTCTAACGTATTTATAATGTACCATGTGATTTTTTTTGTTTTTTTTTTTTGTATGTTCCTCCACCACAGTATGACCCATTTTATTTGATGTCGGTGCCCTGCATCTTGTATATACGCTTCTCTAATTTGGGGAGGGGAAGGGAAAAAACAAAATGCTTAAATAGGGATACAGATTGAACCATTGTAACAATGAGATGCACAAAATACTATGTTGAAAAATGAACTTTACAATTTAGGCAGTGGGGGAGAGTGTAGTTGTGGAGGTGGGAAGGAAGGGATGGTAGGGGAAAAACATAGGAGGAGGCAACAATGCTTGATAGGAAATGTACTCATTGCCTTGCTCATGTAAGTGTAGCCCCTCTAAACAGCATTTTTACAATAAAAAGCATATTTTTTTAAAAAAAGAAAAGAAATGTACTTGTGACCTGACTTATGTAACTGTAACCCCTGTGTACATCACCTTTACAATAAATAAATATTTTTAAAGAAAAAAAAGAAAAGGATAGAAATATCTCCAGGCATCTTTTTCCTCAAAGGGAGATATACTTTTTTTTTTTTTAAGGAAGGAATAGAAAAGAAAAATACAATCACTTTCCTATGGAATATACTAACTGGTGGTTGCAGTTGGAAGCACTCTTGTAAAGTGAATCCTCTATGAAGGATGAGTTTTGTGCTTGTCCAGGAAAAAGAAGGAAGGAAAAGGTCAGACTTATTGGGACCATCTCACAAGAAGCCTGGTATGAAAGAAGCTTGAGATACTCAGGTTTTGTTATCTTAGGGCCTCCCACTGGCTAGGCTGGTGCACAACCACTGAAGCCAGACTTTGTGCCCTGCCTTTTCTGATTATTTGGAGATAGGTTCTAATGAGTTTTTTTTTGTCTAGGATAGTCTCAAACCATCATCATCCTGATCTCAGGCCCCTGCGTAGCTAGGAGAACAGGACTGAGCCATCAGTTCCTGCCTAATTTTATATTCTTGAATTTTCACTTTGTATGAATTTCTTTTTCATGAAATTCATAAGATGAAGAAATAATGTCATATCTTGCCTCTCTTGTCAGAAGACCCTACAATTTTCTGTGTTGGCTCCTACAGAGAAGCACTTATTTTTCACCCAAAGCAAGACTAACTTCAATTCTTCAGTTCCTAAATAAGAGTTTCAAGATGTTTTTTTACCATGCCAAAGTCTGCAGAAAGTCTTGGAACACCAAAACCCTGATGTGGAAATCTGTCAAACTTGCACTGTAATGCACTTCTTTGGAGATAGCATGCTCATTGTTCATTTGAGAAGAATAAATGTGCTAATTGACACTCAATTTCCACTGTCATTCTTCCCATCCTCCTTTGCCTGTTCTGCCTACATCCTAGGAAACACTTGTTTCTATCTTCTCAGACCTATGCTTAATACTGGGATTAATAAATGAGTGAAGCCCCCTTGGGCACCAGGCATTGAGCTGGGTATTATATTTTCATTATCTTATTTGAACCATATTGTTAAGTAATCTACCTCTGTGCTTTAAACGTCCCAAGTCACACAAATTTGTAAAGAAAAAGATGAGGTATGTATTTATACACCATTTTGTGAAACTTTGATAGAGATTACTTTCTACTGTCTCCTCTCTCATAGTCTCTAGAAAGCATTATCATCATAATTTAAAACTTAAATTTAAAACATGCAACTTTCGGGTATCCTTTAGGTCTTGGATCCAGTTTAAAGGAGGTACAGTTAAATGATGAAATTGTTCCACAACACTTAATGTGAACACTTCTATCAATTTGTTGAAAAAAATAGAACATCTATATGATATATATACATATGTGTGTATATGTGTGTCCGTATATATATATATACACACACACATACACACACACACATCTTTTGATCAATGCTTAAGGCATGAGGACAATAAGCAAATGTTTGGGTTTGGGGATTGTTACAAGCTGATTCAAATAGATTTCAAAATAAAACTTACTGTTCAAAAACTGACATAACGCTCTCCTGTATGGTTCCAATTACAGTTCCTGGGCTGGCTTCCAGCCCCCAGGATCACTAGGATGGGGGTTTCATTAGCAGTGAGTATGAGTTCCTCTCTCAGTGAATTGGAGTTTGGTAACGTGGAGTTTCCAATATATGGGGTTGTAGTAAATGGTGATTCTTTATGTAAATCACAGTAGTCCCAGAAATGTCATACATGACATAGTATACACAGTTTATGTTTAAATAATAGCTTTTTAAATTTATCTGGCTGGTTGGTTGACTGTCTTTTGAGACAGGATCTTACTATGTACTTCAAACTGGCTTCAAAATCTTGGTCCTCCTACCCCTACCTCCCACATGCTAGGATTACAGGTATGTATCACTACATGTACCCTTCCATTACAAATGTTGTAGTTTCCAGCCATTTGCTATAATAAAAATTATGCAAGTATTTTAGAGGGCACTTTGCTATACCTGTCAAAATTGTAATTACATTCTTACTGGCAGTAGTTTTCTTGATATACTTTTGTTGAACTATATCAAGCCACAGGTTCAATGGAAGTATTACTGATAGTAAAAAAAACCTAAACAATGTAAGTATCATTAGTAAGGAAGTAGCTAAATATGTTTTTTCTGGATTATACATATAGAGAGACAGACAGAAACAGAGACAGAGAGAGATTAAATTAATACAAACACAAACTCTGAAAGCGTACAACTTTTTTTTTCCTTTAAGGATATACAAAAATATAAGTCACAAGATGACTTTGCAGACTAGAACTGGGATGGTAGATAAGCATATAGTTTTATCTTTTTTCATGACTTTTTTTACTGTCAGAATTTCTGAAACTCATGCACGTATTCTGCCTTATTTTTAAATTTTAATTTGTTCTTCACAATTTTCATAAAAACATAAGGCATATTGTTTTCCTTCTTTAGTTTTTATGTGCCACAAATTAACATAATCTGAATCTTTTGGAGCTCCACCGTGATGCCACAAGTAGAAAATTCTGCATGTATGTGATGGGTCAGAAAGCAGGTGTACTGAAGATACTGTGTAACATTATCTTTAGGCTGTGTACATAAGGTGTGTGTGGGATCTAGATGGATTTTGTGTCTAGACTTGGATATCATCACCGAGAATCTCATTATGTATATGCAAATATTCATATGCAAATATTCTGAAATCTGAAATAATTTAGTTTCCAAGCATTTTGGATAAGGAATGGGAAATCTATAGTAAATGCTATTTTAGAGCACAATAAAACCAATAGAGTTTTTTTTTTTTGGCCAGTTTTAAAATCACTTGCTGTGCGCCAGTGACTCACACCTGTAAGCCTAGCTGCTACCTAGAAGGCTGAGCTCTGAGGATCCTGGTTCAAATTCAACCCAGGCAGGAGACTCTTATCTCCAATTAATCATAGAAAAAGCCAAAAGTGGCACTGTGGCTCAAGTGGTAGAGTGCTAGCCTTGAACAGAAGGAGCCCAGGGACCGTGCCCAGGCACAGAATTCAAGCCCCAGGACAGGCAAAAAGAAGAAAAAAGCTTTTCACACTCTTTGACCCTTTTAGTTCTAATGATCTCTGAAGTCTATGATTGCATTGTTTTGTCCAATCTAAGCACAACCTGAAAACTTTTTCAAGCTTATAATATTGTTTTACAGGGAAGCAATTACCCTGTTTCCTCTTTGTGCTTGGTATTTCCTATGTCTTGCCTATGGAGATAGGGAGAGACAGAGTCTAACATTTGGACTTGTGATAAAAGGACAAGCATCCTGCCAGGCTCCAGTGGCTCATACCTGTAATCCTAGCCACTCACGAAGCTAGAATCTGAGGATCACAATTCTAAGCCAGTCTGGACAGAAAAGTCCACATGACTCTGTCTCTTGATGTTTTGAGGAAGGTAAAAATGGCAGAGTTCTACACAGTGTTCCAGAAATACAGCCTGACAACTTTTATTTTGTGAGTATAAAAGGCACAGAGGATTGGAAGTACTGGAATACATTCTGAGCTCAGTTTGAAAATCCAGGTCAAGTCCTATCTTGGCCAAGAATATGTAATATTGGAAGACTCTTTTCCCTCACTCCCTCAAAGAGATGGAGTAAACACTGATGATGGCAAGAAAACAGGTCAGGCATATTGATACGTATCACAACAGTGAACCTGGGCATCTAGCACACAAAACACTGTGTTCCTTCACCCAGCAACACAAAAGAACTACAAGAAAGACCACTCTTGAGCTAAAAGCTTCTCTTATAACCAACTCTAACCTGTTTGGCATTCTAAACTCTGCCCTTGAATTAGTTAGTTAGAACTCAAGAAATCTCTGTGCTCCAGCTTCATAGCTTTGGGTCATATTGCTGGCCCTGAAGGAGTTTACTTGTGTGGGGGCGGGGGGAGGGTGTTCACATGCGTGTGTGCAGCAGTCCTTGGGCTTGAACTCAGGGGCTGGATGGCTGTCCCTGAGATTTATTGCTCAAGGCTACTTAGTACTCTACCACTTGAGCTACAATTCCACTTCTGGTTTTGTGCTAATTAATTGGAGATAAGAGTCTCATGGATGTTCCTGCTTAGGATGGCCTCAAACATGATCCTCAGATCTCAGCCTCTTAAGACGGTAGGACTATAGGTGCTTGGACATTTGTGTGTGTGTGTGTGTGTGTGTGTGTGTGTGTGTGTGTGTGTGTGATCCTCAGATCTCAGCCTCTTAAGAAGGTAGGACTATAGGTGCTTGGACATTTGTGTGTGTGTGTGTGTGTGTGTGTGTGTGTGTGTGTGTGTGTGTGTGTGTGTGTGTGTCCTGGAGCTATCTGTCATCAAGAACTACAATTTTTAAAAAGCAGCACTATGAAAAGTACACTATTAGAGCCAGGATGGTTACACATGCCCATAATCCGAGCATTTGGGACATAGAGGCAGAAGGATTAGGAGTTCAAGACCAGGTTGGCTTTATAGCAAGATCCTGTGTCCAAAACAAAAACGAAAAAAACCAACACCAATCCAGTAGACAGAAACAAATAATTAAAATTAAAATCAGAATTAAACAAATTAAAGTCCAAAAAAAAAACAAAAAAATCAACAAAACAAAGAGTTGTTTCTTTGAAAAATTAACAAAATTGACAAACCCTTAGCAAATCCTATGAAAAAAAGAAAAGAACATACCCAAATAAACAAACTCAGAGTTTAAGAAAGGAAACATCACCACAGAAGCAACCAAGATTCAGAACATTTTAAAGGAATACTTCTCAAACTTTTATGCTAATAAGTTTGAGAATCTGTAAGAAATAGACGAATTTCTAGCAAATATTGACATGTTTAAACTAAACCAAGATGATTGAAACGAACTTAACAGATCCATATCCAGCATTGAAATAAAAACAGCAATAAGAGACCTCCCACACAAGAAAAATCCAGGACCAGATGGATTTACAGCTGAATTCTACAAGGCCTTCAAAGCAGAACTCACACCAATACTCCTCCAACTCTTCAATGAAATTGAAAGTGAAAATTCACTACCAAACTCCTTCTATGAAGCCATAATACCTTCATCCCAAAACCAGGCAGGGACTCATCAAAGAAAGAGAACTATAAACCCATTTCTTTGATGAACATTAATGCAAGACTTCTCAACAAAATTTTGGCCAATTAAGCCTGACGCCGGTAGCTCATGGCTGTAATCTTAGCTACTCAAGAGGCTGAGATCTGAGGATCATGGTTCAAAGCCAGCCCAGGCAGGAAAGACCGTGAGACTTTTATCTCCAATAAACCACCAGAAAACCAGAAGTGGTGCCATGGCTCAAGTGGTAGAGCACTAGCCGTGAACTGAAGAGCTGAGGGATAAGGGACAGTGCCCAGGTCCAGAGTTCAAGCCCCACAACCGACAAAAAAAAAAAATCAACTTCAACAACTCATCAAAAAAATCATACACCATGACCAAATAGGATTCATTCAGGGATGCAAAGCTGATTCAATATACACATATAAATTAATATAATTCTTCACATCAACAAGAGCAAGGATAAGAACCACATGGTTATCTCAATAGATACAGAAAAAGCATTTGACAAAATCCAACACCCCTTTATGACGAGAGCTCTGGAAAAACAAGGAATCCATGGAACATTCCTCAATATAATATAGGCTGTGTAGGACAAATGTACAGCCAGCATTATACTTAATGGTGAAAAGCTAAAGCCATTTCTTCTAAATTCAGGAATGAGACAAGGAAGTCCACTCTCTCCACTTCTCTTCAATTTAGTATTAGAATGCCTAGCTACAGCAATAAGACAAGATGCAAACATAAAGGGGATCCAAATAGGGAAAGCTAAAGTAAAACTCTCCCTCTTTGCAGATGACATGATCTTGTATTTAAAGCACCCCGTAGACCCCACTCCCAAGTTACTCAAGTTGATCTGAAATTTTGGCAAAGTAGCAGGATATAAAATTAACCCTCAACTATCAATAGCTTTCTATATGCCAATAACGAGAAAAGCATGGCTGAAATCAGGAAAGCAACGCCTTTTGTAATAGCTCTAGGAGTTAACTAAAAAAGTGAAGGACCTCTGTGATGGAAACTTTAAAAACATGAAAAAGGAAATTAAAGCAGAACTAAGGACATTATATACTTTTTGTTGTTGTTGTTAGTCGTGGGGCTTGAACTCTGGGCCTGGCTGTTATCCCTCAGCTCTTCAGCTCAAGGAGAGCTCTCTATCACTTCAGCCACAACACCACTTCCTTCCAATGAGATGTACAAGACAATTTAGGTGGGGGAGGGGGAATGTAGTTGTGGAGATGGGAGGGAAGGGATGGTAGGGGGAAAACAAAGGAAGAGGGAACAATGCTTGATAAGAAATGTACTCATTATCTTGCTCATTTGATTGTAACCCCTCTGTACAGTACTTTCACAATAAAAAACTTACTTAAAAATAAAGCAGAACTAAGAAAGTGGAAATACCTTCCATGCTCCTGGATTGGGAGGATTAACATCGTGAAAAGGGCAATAGTGCCAAAGGCTATGTACAAATTCAGTGTGATACCTATCAATATCCCAACTTCATTCTTCAATGAAATAGAAGAAGTGATCTAAAAATTCATATGAAACAATAAAAGATCCCAAATAGCAAAAGCAATCCTTAGCAGAAAGAACAGTGCTGGAGGAATAGCAATATCAAATTTCAAACTCTACTACAAAGCCATAGTAATCAAAACAGCTTGGTACTGGCACCAGAACAGACCTCAGGACCAATGGATAGAACTGAAAACCCAGAAATGAACCAACAGACCTATAGCCACCTAATCTTCGATAAGGGAGCTAAAAAAAAAAAAAATAGAATGGAAGAAAAACTGCCTCTTCAGTAAATGGTGCTGTCAAAATTGGTTAATCACCTATAGAAAACTAAAGCTAGATCATTATATATCATCCTGCACCAGAATCAACTCGAAGTGGATTGACCTCGAAGTCAAAACAGACACCCTGAAAACATTACAGGAAGGAATAGGAGAGACTCTAGGTCTCCTTGGCACAGGCCGAAATTTTCTTAATAGAGACCCAGAAACACAACAAATCAAAGAAAGGTTGGACAAATGGAATTGTATGAAATTGCAGAGCTTCTTCATGGCAAAGGACATAGCTAGAAAAATCAATAGAAAGCCCACAGATTGGCAGAAGATCTTCACTAGCCATATAACAGACAAGGACCTCATATCTAGAATTTACTCAAAAAAATTAAATTCTCCAAAAACAAATCTTCAAAGAAACAACCGCCCCTTAAATAAGGGGACTAGTGACTTAAAGAGCGACTGCTCTGAAGAGTAAATAAGAAAAGCCAATAAACACATGAAGAAATGCTCAAGTTCTCTGGCCATAAAAGAAATACAAATCAAAACAACATTGAGATTCTGCCTCACCCCAGTTAGAATGGCTATAATCAAGAACTCTAATAACAACAGATGCTGAAGGGGATATGGCCAAAAGGGAACCCTACTACATTGTTGGTGGGAGTGTAAACTTGTTCAAACCTTATGGAAAGGAGTATGGAGGTTCCTCAAAGACTCCACACAGAGCTCCCCTATGACCCAGCAATCCCACTTTTGGGCATTTACCCAAATGATCCCAAACAAGGCCATACTAACGCTACCAGCACAGCTATGTTTATTGCAGCATTATTCACCATAGGTAAGATATGGAACCAATCTCGATGCCCCTTAGTGGATGAATGGATCAAGAAAATGTGATATACATATATATATATACATATATATATATACATATATATACATATACATATATTAGCCATATATATATATATATATATATGAATTCTGTGCTTCCATCAGAAAGAATGACATTGCCCATTTGTTAGGAAATAGAAAAACTTGGAAAAAAATTAAATGAAGTGAAGTAAGCCAGGCCCAAAGAAACATAAGTCCCATGGTTTTCCTTATTTGCAATAACTAGTATATGTCTAGGACAAGCAGGAAACGTCACAAGCTATGTTCATATGACCATATAAGATGATGCTAAGTGAAATGAGCCCCAGGATAGGGAAACAAGAGGTTTTATCTTTCTTGCTGATGTTTTAATGTACTTACAATATATTATGTGATTTTTTTTGTTTCTTTTGTATGTTCTTCCCCCATGGTGTAACCCCTGTTTTCACTGTATTTGATGTCTGTACCCTGCATCTTGTATATACACTTCTCTAATTTAGGGAAGGGAAGAGAAATATCAAAATGCTGCAATAAAGATACAGGCTGACCCATTGTAACAATGAGATGTACAAGACACTATGTTGAAAATGAACTTTACAACTTCAGGAGGTGGGATGGGAGGGAGGAGTTAGGGAGGTGGGGAGGAAATGTATGGAAAAAGAAAAACAAAAGAGGGGGGAGCAATGCTCGATCAAAGATATACTCATTACCTTACTCATGTAACTGTAACCCCTCTGTACAGTATCTTTACAATAAAAATACATATTAAATAAAACAACAACAAACAAAAAACATAATTTTTTGTTTTTCCATGGTTCTGATTTAAAATATCCCAAGTATTAATTTTTCTTAGAATTCACACTAGAAAAAAATAATGTGTCTTATACCAGTTAAGTTTCTTTCAGTTTATGTGATAAGAAGTTTGTGTGTACCTTGTACAGTCTTATTTACCCTGTCTGAGCCAATTTCCTCATTTTTATATTAGAAAAGTAATATCATGTTAATTTTTTAACTTTCAAGCATGTCTGCTTCAAGTCATTTCACCCAGCCTCTAGTCTCCTATATCCATCTGTCTGCACAGCATCTCTACGGACTCATTCTTTCAGCAGACATCTACTAAATATCCAATGTGTGTCTAGCACTTCTCTAAGCACAGGAGATGTAGCAGTAATCAGAAAAAGCCAACTCTCTGTCCTGTTGAAATTGTCAGTGCAGTGAGAGCCTAAGTTAGTAAACACAATTACCAAGTAAAGTAGGTGTTGAGTTTGTCTGTGCTAAGTGCTAAGTGGGGAAGGCCCCAAGGAGAAAGGAAAGGGAATTGACTACCATAGGGCAAAGGACATAGAGGAGAAGAATGAAATTTCACTGAAGGTGAGCACAGAAGGTCTCACAATAGTAAAACCAGCAAAAGTACAGCCAGTGCAAAAAGTTATTGCCAATAGGAACAACAAATGCAAAAAGACATGGCCACACCTTCATGGCAGAGATCTCTGCCTTCTCTGCCCTGGCATAAAAAGGCCTAATTTTCTCTCTCATCTAATCTATTTTACCTTTCACATAAAATTAAGATCCTAAAAAAAATCTAGGCCTTGTGTGTGTGTGTGTGTGTGTGTGTGTGTGTGTGTGTGTGTGTGTGTTGGCTCTCACTCTCTCTTACACTCTCTCTCCCTTCCATCTCTCTCCTCTCTCTCTGCTCTCTTTCCCTCTCTCTCCTCTCAGTCCCTTCTCCCCTTCTTCTCTCTACTCTTATCTCTCTGTCTCCTCCCTCTCCCTCTTTCTCTCCTCTCTCTCCTCTCTTCTCAGTGCTACTAGGGTTTGAACTGAGAGCTTCACACTTGCTAGGCAGGCAGTCTGCCTTTTGAGCCAGACTCAGCCCTTTTTGTTCTAGTTATTTTTCAGATAGAGGGATTTATTTGCTTTTTGCCCCAAGTATGTGTCTACACCTGAATTCTGTCTTGTGCGTCCTGTCTTAGCTAGAATGGCAGGCATGTATTACCCAGCTTTCACTGTTAATGTGGGAAGTTGTGAAGTTTTCTTTGCCCAGGCTAATCTGGAACCATCATATTTTGAGTCTTAGCTTCCTGTGTAACTGTGAAAATAGGGATAAGACACTACTTCCAGCTGCTGATTGAGAGGAGGTTTCACAGACTTTTCACCTGTGCTATCCTCAAACCATGATCCTCCTTCTTTCAGTCTCCCAAGTTGGTAGGATTACAGACATGGGTCACCATACTGGCTCCTTCAATTCTTAATATATGTATTGATAATCTTCTCCGACAAAATTGGACTCACATGAGACTGAAAGTTCCGTTTCTTTCATTATTTGGTTCCCATTGGTTAGCACATAGATAGAATGTGTCTTTGTGGGATTTTCTACCTCACCTTAGATGTCATTTAGCTTAACTATGCATCATACATTCCATATTTAGTAGTCAATATATTTCTTTGAAAAGCAAATGCAAAGTAATCCTCAAACACTTGACACTGATCTGGAGGCATGGCTCAGCAGCATACCATCTGCCATGTGTCGAAACTCCAGTGCAGCCCAAAGAAAATAGTAATGATAATTAAAATGAAATGAAATTACTTTCTACTATATACTAATTTATTGAGGTTTGTTTTATAATCAAATATTTATTATGTCATGGAGAATTATGCCATACACACTTTAGAAAAGGTATGTTATTGGCTAGAGTGATGTATATATTATGTTTAATTGGCCATGTAATGTGGTTGAAGCCCTCTGTGTCTATTTTCTGTCTAGATGTTCTTTGTAATACTGAAAATAAGGAGTTGAAGTCTCTCACTTTCTCTCATAGAACTCTTTCCTTCTTCAGTACTGCTTTCTTCATATATTTTGGAATCTAATATTTGATGCATATGTTTATAGTTGTTATATATTCTAAGTAAATTGATTCTTTTATTAACACATATCATTATTCTTTGTCTCCTATAAAAGTTATTGACTTGAAGTCTTTTTTGACTTGTATGAGTATGAGCTACCCTACTGTTGTTGAGTTGCTGCTTACATAGAATATTTTTTTCTGACTTTTTCACTTCAACTTATATAGCTTTTTGATTGTAAAGTGAGTTTCTTATTATCAGCATATAATTGGATCATGATTTGTTACCCCTTCTGCCAGTCCCTGCCTTTATAGTGGAGAGTTTGACCCATTTACATACGAAGTAATTACTGACAAAGAGAACCTTAACCTCTTTGTTGTCTGTTTTCTGTAAGTCTTATGTACCTTTTGGCTCCTTATTTCCTTCCATACTATGTGTCTGTGGATTGTTGCTGCTGTCTGGGGCTGGGAATTTGCTCCTACTTATTCCCCCTTATACTTCTCCAGGTTATTATCATTCTTTTTTTTTGGGGGGGGGAGTCCGGTCGTGGGGCCTGAACTCTGGGCCTGGGCGCTGTCCCTCAGCTCTTCAGCTCAAGGCTAGCACACACTACCACTTGAGCCACAACGCCACTTCCAGCTTTTTTTTCCCCCTACTTATGTGGTGCTGAGGAATCGAACCCAGGGCCTCAAGCATGCAAGGCAAGTGCTCTACCTCTGAGCCACCTTCCCAGCCCTCCAGGTTATTTTCTTGGTGGTTTGTTGATGAAGTTTCCCTTCTCATTTCCTTTGGTGATTATTTGTCTAGATATTTTCTTGTAGTTACTATGGAGATTTCATTTGCACTCCCAAATTTATGATAATCTACTTGGATTCAATACTAACTTAAAAACATGTAGAAAAGAACTCTGTCTTTCCCTCCCTTTGTGTTTTTGTTCTCACAAATTACATTTATGCACTGTATGCCCATAAATGTAGGTTTAAAATTATTGTTCTCTGCTTTTGTATTTTAAATAATGTAAGAAATAAAAAGAGAAATTTCAAACCTAGAACACAAAAGAACTGGCTTTTATATGTACTCATATGCTGACTTTTCCTGGCATTTTGTGTTTCTTTGCCATAGTTTTGAGTTACTATCTAATGTACTTTTGTTTTCTTTGCTTTCAGGTACAGAATTTCTACTGATAATAAACCTTTTCAGCATTTATCTAGGAATTGCTAAATTTCTTCTTCATTTTTGTAAGATAGTTTTTGACAGAAACAAAGTTCTTCGTAGATGTTTTTCTTTATTCTCTTTCAGCACTTTAAAAATGTCATCCAATTCCTTTTTGGTCCTCGTGGTTTATGATGAGAAATCTGTTCATCTTACTGAGCATCTCTTGCATTTGATGAGATGCTTCTCTCGCTGCTTTCAGAATTCACTCCATTCCTTTGCTTTCAGTAATCTCTTCTCTTTCTTCGTGAAGATCTCTTTTCCTTGATCCTTCTTGAAATTTGTTGTCCTTTACCACATAGTGACCCATTGTTCCTTCAAATAGTTTTCCTTTCCCCTTCTCTTTTCTCCCTGGAATTCCCATTTGCTGTGGTCTATTAGGACCTGTTTATTTTTCTTCATCCTATTGTCTTCTCCTCAGAGTCTATTATTTTAACTGAACTTTTCCATATTCATTGAATTTTTTTGCTTATTCGCATCTAATATTAAAATTCTCTACTGAGAGGCTTAGCCTCCCAGTGTGTTTGTCATCCAAGCTACTCAAGAGGCAGATAGGAAGAGGTCACAGTTCAAATATAGCTCAGAGAAAATAGTTAACAAGATCCCTTCTCAATAAATAAGCCTAGAAGGGTGCTGTATGTCTGTAATCTCAGGGAGACCAGGGTAGGAGGATTGAGATTCAAGACCACCCCTGGGCAAAAACAGAAGACACTATTCTATAAAAAAAAAAAAATAAAAAAAAAAGGCATGGCTCAAATGGTAAAGCATCAGCCTACCAAATGTGAATCCCTGAATTCAACCCCTAATTTAAAAAAAAACATATTAGTGAGTATTTAAATTTGTTTTTAAGCTTTTTGCCCCAAGAATTTCTATAGTTCCTATTATAATCTCCATCTGATTGTTGATTTTTATCTTAATGTAATACTTCCCTGGTGCATTTAAGTGCTGTGTATATGATTCCCTTTACGTCTATGAGCAAATGTAAAACAGTTGTTTTGAACTCTTTCTATAGTAAATCCAGTGTCTGTGGTCCTCAAGTACAATAGCTGTTCATTTATTCTATGAATGGGCCAGTTTCTTTTTTGCATGCATTATAATTTTGTATAAAACATAAATTTCAAATATTTTTTGTGAAAAATTGGGCTTGTTCTCTTTGCACTAGAACATATAAAGCAGCTTAGTGCTGTCCTTATCTATCGATTCATCATTTATTTGGTTGCTATAAGCTTTGTTTTCTAGAATTCCAACAAAGCAAATTCTGAAAATATTTTGCATATAACTCCTTTGTTTCCTTGGGGAGTATAATCTTGAAGATACCTACTCTGACATTTTTGTAGTTATCAGTTTCCTGGCACTAAAATGTGTTAGTGAACTGTAAATTAACTTGTCTAGGGTTATTTGCTTTTTTTTTTTTTAGTGCTGCATATCAAATCCAGAGCCTCATGTATCCTACACAAGCACTCCCTGGCTTAAAATTTTAAGTTTTATAGCAGTGTTTGTTTATCAAAACATTCTCCCTTAAACTGTAAAGTCTTTTCCAGTTTTAGAATATGTAACTGAAGTTGGATTCCAGGTATATTACCGCTGTAAGTGGTACAAGCTTACAAGGAATGCTTTACAAAGTACTTCACATCTTTATAAAGCTCTACAAAGAGGAAATAGTAAATCTTACTAGGTAATCTGGGTAGGAAGAAAATGTCTCCATAGAAAAATGCATACTCTTTAAAAGTGACCTAATTGTTGAATGAGGTAAATTATTGGGAAATCAAGATTGACCTAGAAGGTGGGCACTCTTTTCCATCTTTGCTGCCAGCTTCCATTTTGTATAATCCTTAGCTGAAGTCAAGTTCATTCAGTTCTCCATTCCAGGTGATATGAGGGACCTGGATCCAGTAGAGCACATAAGATGTTCTCTTTAAGTAGTTTTTAGATGAACTTCAGGTTAGCATTGAACCTTGCTTTTGTAGTACCCAGAGGCAGAAGATGTACTTTTCAGTGCTAGGAAAAACAGAGATCTTCACCCAGCAGATGGGTTCCAGAAGCTAGTGTTAGAGTATAGCACCTCCATTATCCAGGGCCAGGTTTGATGATGGAAACTGGAGTCAGTGCTTCTTCTATGTAACAGTGTTTACTTTGAGTTGAGACCCAGTGGCTCATCCCTGTTACCCTTGCTACTCAGGAGGCTGAAATCAGAGGGTCACAGTTCAAAGCCAGCCAGGTTAGGAAGTTATAACTACCAAAAGGCCAAGAACTGGAGCTGTGGCTCAAGTGGTAGAGCCACTAGCTAGCCTTGAGAGAGAATGAGAGAGAAAAAAAGGCTGTGGGACAGCACGCAAACCCTGAATTCAAACCTGAATTAAAGCCATAGGACTAGCACAGAAAAAGAGGAGAGGGGGGGGGGAGGGAGGGAGGGAAGGAGGGAAAGAAAGAGAGAAAGCATTCAATTTACAAAAATTAGTTACATAAGAACTAATATACTGGGCCTGGGAAGGTGGCTCAGTGGTAGAGCGCTTGCCTTGCATGCATGAGGCCCTGGGTTCAATTCCTCAGCACCACATAAGCAAAAAGAAAAAGGCCCGAAGTGGTGCTGTGGCTCAAGTGGTAGAGCGCTAGCCTTGAGCTGAAGAGCTGAGGGACAGGGCCCAGGCCCAGAGTTCAGGCCCCAGGACCGGACCCAAAAAAAAAAAGAACTAATATACTCCTATGCTTAGAGGCACAGTAGTTCTGGTCAGCAATATGTTGGAGGACAGCATTAAGCAATAATGCCTAATTTTCCTGACTATTTGAATATCAGATAAGGTCATGTATGGCTAGGCATTGTTGGCTCACTCCTGTAATCCTAGCTACTCAGAAGGCTGAGATCGGAGGATAATGATTTGAAGTCCGTGACACTCTCAGCTCCAGTTAACTCCAGAAAACCAAAAGTGGCTCTGTGGTTCAGTGGTAAAGTACTAGCCTTGAGCAAAATAAGTGCAGAGACAGGGACCAAGGCTTGAATTCAAGCCCTAGGACTGGCACGAAATAAATGAATGAATAAATAAATAAAGCCATATATGTGAAGCCTTTTACCTAGAAGACTGGCACAATACAGATTCCCAAAAATGTAGATTCTTCTTCATATATTTCTTTTTTTTTTTTTTTTGGTCGG